>NC_135712.1:54616250-54929814 GCF_964656455.1 Halichoerus grypus
AATGTATCAAAATTTGTGGGACACAGCTGAAGTAGTTCTTTGAAGATTTATAGCACTAACTGTACACATTTGAAAAGAGTTGAAAAAGTCTCAATCTAATCTAAGCTCCCTCCTCAAGAATCCAGAGGAAAAAAAGCAAAATAATCTAAAACAAGCAGATGGAATTAATAAAGATTAGAAGTAATGAAATTGCAAACAGAAAAACAATAAAGAAAATCCATGAAACAAAGAGCTGTTACTTTGAAAATATCAATAAAATTGACAGACCTCTACCAAAACAAACAAAAAGGAGATACATATACCACCTGATGGTATGAAATGAAATGAAAGAGTGATAACACAGCAGACCCTGCAGATAGAGAATTATGCTGAGTGAAAAAAGTGAATCCCCAAAGCTTATATACCGTATGATTTCATTCCTGTAACATTCTTGAGATGGCAAAATTTCAAAAATTTTAACATGACAAAATCATAAAAATGGAAAACAGATTAGTGATCCAAGGTTAGGAGGAGGAAATGGGAATGGGAGCAAAATGAGGTATTGTGATAAAACTGTTCAGTGTCTTGACTGTTATCGTTATCAACATCCTGGTTAATATACTGTAGTTCTATAAGACATTAACATTGAGGGAACATGAGCAAAGGGTACATGGGATCTCTCTGTATTATTTCTTACACCTGCATATGAATCTATGATTATCTCAAAAGTTTAATGTTTTGTGTGTGTGTTTTTTGTTTTGTTTTAAGTACAGTTACTCCTTCAACACGGGTTTGAACTATGTGGGTCTGCTTATATGCAGATTTTTTGGATAAATATAATATAGTATCATAAATGTATTTTTCTTTTATGATCTTAGTAATATTTTCTTTCACTTCGTTGTAAGAATACAGTATATAATACATGTAATAGACAAAACATATATTATTTGACTATATTATCAGTAAGGCTTCTTTCTGGTCAACAGTAAGCTATTAGTAGTTAAGCTTTTGGGGAATCAAAAGTTATATAAAGATTTTCATCTGCATTTGCTGGGGGTAGGCATCAGTGTCCCTAACCCCTATGTTGTTCAAGGCCAACTGTACATAAAAATAACTGTCAAATGGCGCCATACTTAATAGAGATTTTGTAGGGTAAAAAGAGTACTGATGATTGTTGTGGCAAGGAAGAACTTCATTGAAGACAATATTGAACCTTGCCTATGTAGGTTGAGATTGGAAAAAACACAGAGCATTTAGGCTGAGAGGAAACATGAGCGAGCATGGTATGTGTTCTCATATAGCTTTTAAGCCTTTGTTCAATTCACTTGAACATGTCTCAAAAGTATATGATAAAAATGTAAATATTTTTAAATTGTAAAATGTTGATTTCTTTTACTTTATGGTGTTTATTAGGAAGCAAAAAAAAAAATCTTTTTTTCTTTGGCCTATTTCAGTGTCACTCCTACAGTAAATGTTTGGTAAATGTTTGCTGATGATAATTGAAGAATTAACAAAGAAGATTTATATAATAGCAACATATTTTGAACAAATTACAATAAGCACTTAATAAATGTAAATTACTGTCAATAAAATTCATATAATTAAACTTGATATCCAGCCAGAGTAAGCTTGAGAACTTAGATCTTTCAGAAAAGAATGTCTAATCCTATCCTCATGTTATTCAAGAGAAAAATAAGACTAAGAAGTTGTGACTGCCTGAACATATATAGCTGTTTCCTATCCAAGCTGGATGATAAGAACTATGCCTACCTTATCCTCTATTATTTAAGAATCCAGGCCTTCTGAATTCCCCACCGCCTCTGTCAGCTCTTTATTGCCCACTCTTAACTATAGCTAGGTAAAATATTAAAGTAATGGAAGCATTCAAAGGAAAGGAGGATGTCAACTTGAAAAGTCTTACTACCTCCTTTTCAAATCTCTCTACATCTTCCTGCGTACCATAGTAACAAAGCTCGTCTTTCCTCTTCTTTACTTGAGAACATGATCTCTTTTGTGTAGAAACAGACCTGGTTTCTTTTCATTCCATTTTCAGTTCAATAGAACATTGATGAACAGACACTTCTTCAAAGAAGACATACAAATGGCTAACAGACACATGAAAAAACGTTCATCATCATTAGCCATCAGGGAAATTCAAATTAAAACCACATTGAGATACCACCTTCCACCAGTTAGAATGGCAAAAATTGACAAGGCAAGGAACAACAAATGTTGGGAAGGTTGTGGAGAAAAGGGAACCCTCTTACACTGTTGGTGGGAATGCAAGTTGGTACACCCACTTTGGAAAACAGTGTGGAAGTGCCTCAAAAAATTAAAAATAGAGCCACCCTGTGACTCAGCAATTGCACTCCTGGGTATTTACCCCAAAGACACAGATGTAGTGAAAAGAAGGGCCATATGCACCCCAATGTTCATAGCAGCAATGTCCGCAATAGCCAAACTGTGGAAAGAGCCGAAATGCCCTTCAATAGATGAATGGATAAAGAAGATGTGGTCCATATCTACAGTGGAATATTACTCAGCCATCAAAAAGGATGAATACCCAACTTTTACATCAACATGGATGGGACTGGAGGAGATTATGCTAAGTGAAATAAGTCAAGCAGAGAAAGTCAATTATGTGGTTGCACTTACTTGTGGAACATAAGGAATAGCATGGAGGACATTAGGAGAAGGAAGGGAAAAATGAAGGGGGTGAAATCGGAGGGAGAGACAAACCATGAGAAACTATGGACTCTGAGAAACAAACTGAGGGTTTTAAAAGGGAGGGGGGTGAGGGGATGGGTTAGCCCGGTGATGGGTATTAAGGAGGGCACGTACTGCATGGAGCACTGGGTGTTATACGAAAACAATGAATCGTGGATTACTACATCAAAAACTAATGATGTATGGTGAACCTAACATAACAAAATTAAAAAAAAAAATCTTTTAAATCTAAAAAAAAAAAGAACATTGATTGTCTCTATAGCTTCTAAGAAGCTTGGAGTAAAGGTGAGTGGGTAATCTCTGAAATCTAATAGTAAGCAATCTAGCCAACATTTAAAGTCATTGTTTTAAGGTTATCATTCCAGTAATTTATATTAACTCAAATTCCTGTGTATCCCAAGTGTCTGAACATAGCAAAACTTAAAGAGAAATGTGCTTTTGCTGTAAACTCCTTCATGTTATAGCAAATTAATGGGTCAGTGTAAAAACTTAGTTGTGAGGAGATAAATAGCAACACAAGGAAGGAACATCAGAAATGGTTTGTGAACATATATCAAAGAAAAAGTACTACTTCGCACTTCTCTCAGTAGCTTTTTGCATATAATTTTTAAAACAATCACAGGTTATGTTTTCTGATTTGTATAAAATTTTTAACCAGTCTTCCCATGATTAGGTCATGTCAGTGACTCCCCAGTTATAATTTACTATTTTAATTAAAATTCTTAATTGCACACAGCCTCATTACTTCTATATTTAATATCTGATTTCTTTCAGACCTTTATCCTTTAATAGTTTATATGACTTGATATAATAACTTTGTAAGAAAAGTTTTGAAGTTCTCAATCCTACCACAGGCCTAGGAAATCAGAACATACCATCTGTGTTTTCTTGTGGGTAAACTAAAGTACAAAGGACTTAAGATATTTTTCTAAGTCTTTGAACTGGGGATACAAGTTCTCTTTGGCTTCTAAATAATGGGGTTAGAACTTAGTATTTACCTTCTTGGGGAAGTCAGTAAATCAGACATCAGGAAAAAAAAAAAAAAAGATAAATTCCAGAAGGACTAGGTATAGGAGACTAATTATTTTCAGGCTCAATATTTGTGGCCCAAAATGGTTATACTTAGTCCCTCCTAGCTACAAGGGGAGCTGTTCTGACTGTATTAATGACAAATAATTTCTAATATTTATCACTTTCATCTTTCCTTAGATTACAGCGTCAGAGCCATGCTAAAGATAATGAAATCAAGAATCTTAAAGAGCAACTTTCCATGAAAAGGTACAAACTTAGCTGTTGCTTTGTTTGAGTATACATCTCTGAAACTCTAGGTATATTCATTCAGCATGTTCTGGCCAGGGTAGCCATATAATTTATTATCCAAACTGGGGTACTTTTGAGCATGAAATTGAGCATTAATAATTAGACTGGGACAACAGTTACAAACTGAAATTGTCCTAGGCAAATTGGTGGGGGTGTATGTTCACTTTAACTCTGCCCTAGAAAACTGCTGGGAGAGATTAGATCGGCAAAGTCATGGTCCCACAACAAGCTAGGCAGGGACCAGAGCTTATGTGTTCCTAACTCTTTGCCCTAATCAATACTGCTAAGTGTGACTGATTTATGAAATTGGCTGAGTTTTATTCTGATTCACATATTTTTGCCTATAGGTAATTTTTTAATAACTTTTTTGAGATCTAATTCATATAGCATAAAACTCAGTGTGTTAAATTATACAATTCATTGGCTTTTAGGATATTCATAGAGGTATACAGCCATCACCTCTGTCTGGTTCCAGAACATTTTTATCACCCTAAAGAAATCCTGGTTCCAGGGGAACCTGGGTGGCTCAGTCGTTAAGCATCTGCCTTCAGCTCAGGTCATGATCCCAGAGTCCTGGGATCGAGCCCCACATCGGGCTCCCTGCTCCACGGGAAGCCTGCTTCTCCCTCTCCCACTCCCCCTGCTTGTATTCCCGCTCTCGCTGTCTCTCTGTGTCAAATAAATAAATAAAAATCTTAAAAAAAAAAAAAAAGAAATCCTGGTTCCATTAGAAGGCATTCCTCATTCTCCCCTCCGCTAGCTTCTGGCAATCATTCATTTATTATTTGTCCCAGTGGATTTGCTTATTCCAGACATTTCATATAAATGTAATCATATAAGTACCCTCTTGTGATTAACTTCTTACTATATTGTATGTCCATATTGTAGCATATCTCAGTATGCATTCCTTTTTATAGGTAAATAATATTCCATTGTATAAATACACCACAATTTATCTTTTCATCAGTTGATGGACATTTGATTTGTTTCCATTTTTTCACTATTATGAATAATGCTATTATGAACATTTGTAAGCATATTTTTGTATGAGCATAAGGTTTTCAGTTCTCTTGGGTGTATACCTAAGAGTGGGATTGCTGAGACATGCAGTAAACTCTGTTTAACTTTTTGAGGAACTACCAAACTTTTCCAAGTGACTGCACATCTTACAGTCCCACCAGCAATGGATATGGGTTCTGATTTCTCCACATCCTCACAAATACTTGTTGGATTACCTGTCTTTATTTTACCCATTGTAGTGGATGTGAAATAGTAGATCATTGTGGTTTTGATTTGCATTTTCCTAATGATTTATTATGTTGAACATCTTTTTGAGTACTTATTGGCTATTTGTGTATCTCCTTGGAGAAATGTCTATTCAAATCCTTTGGCCATTTTTTAAATTGGGTTCTTTGTCTTCTGTTTAGTTTTCAGAGTTCTGTGCATGTGGATACAAGTCCTTTATCAGATACATGATTTGCAAATATTATCTTCTACTCTGTGGGTTGTCTTTTTACTTTCTTGATGATGTCCTTTAAAGCACAAAATTTTTAATTTTGTTGGAGTCTAATTTATTTTTTTCTCTTGTTCTCATAAGCAATTATGCAGCAGTATTCAATGGCATAATAAGTCCTCTTGGTTGAATTAATATATGTCCTTGAATATTTTTTTCCCTCAAGACACTCTGGCCATAGTGGTATTAACAATATATTGTTTTATCAAACTTCTCATAAATGTTTGTCAAGTATGCAAGCATCCAAGTGTTTCTAATAAAACATTGAGGATAGCTTTTGTACAAGTCCCTATTACAATATTATATTTCCAATCAGTTGTTTCCTTTAAAGACATAATTTGGTTTGTATGCCCTAAAGTTAGGGCCTCAGGTGTAGGAAGCTGAAATGGGATAGGAAAAAGAGAGACCTGATAGGTAACCTTTCTCTATAATGTCCTTCATAAATACTGTCCTTATCATCTCCCTCTCTCATTTTTAAGCTGTAGGATTTATTTTCATTCTAAGGTGTTGAATGTGAGCTGAGATACTGAGATAACCAGTGCAACATTTTAATGCAGTAATTTAGCTTTAATGCAGCGAGGGCAGGGATGATAAAAACCTTTGTAGTTGCTATTTTGGGGATACAGAAAGGCTTGTAGAAACTTTATGAGAAATTTAATGGTAATAGCTAATATTTATTTAATACTTAATATGTACTAAACACAAAATGCTTTTACGTATATTATCTGAATGTGTTTTTGCAACAGCTCTTTGAGGTCAATAATAGTGTTCTCCATTTTCACATGTAAAGAAACTGAGATATAAAGAAGTTAAGGAATTTGCCCAAGGTTTCACATTTATTAAGTTTCAGAACTCAGATTCATCCTCAGATAACTTTATTTCAAAGCCAAGTTTTAAATCCTAGCCCTTACATTGACAACTTTAAAACATACTCTTGGTAGTAAAAGATAACAGTAAGGGTTAAGTAATGTCTTCTCTTGCTTTTATATGCTGTAAACTTTTACAAGAAATCATTTCTTACTCACTGAATAGCTTGAATCTTTCTCCCTCCTGAATAAGGGGGAAAAGTCTGTCCTTGCTGCAATGTTGCTGACTCTTTAATGATCATATATTTCAGATCTCAGTGGGAAATGGAGAAGCATAATCTGGAAAGCACAATTAAAACATACTTAAACAAACTGAATGCAGAAACTAGCAGAGCTTTAACAGCTGAGGTAAAAAAAAAAAAGAGAGAAATGGGGTTGGGGAGGGAAGTTTTGCTTGTGTACTAGTATACTAAAGAACTGAAAAAAGACTGTTCTAAATGAACAGAAATAAGTCATCTTAGGACCAGCCAGAAGAACATAGCTTCAACTCTTGTGCTTTTTTGACTCATTGGAATTTTGTACATGATTACTTCAATGTTGATGATCTTATGTTGTTTTTCCCCAAATGACTTCAGGAAATTGGTCTGCTTCAGTATGTATAGCAAATACATACATTTTGGGAAAATTCTCATGAAGCCAGGTCACTAAGCCAGATTTCTAAGAATAACATTTTACTGCTGGAGAGGACATCTTTCTTTGTTACTTTCTACATAGATCTTCCCAAAGCACATACACATCATACACTCCAATTTCAAAAACCAACTTACTTTCTAGACCCCCAGAATATCATCCAGTTTCTTCTAAGCTAACTAAGAACACCACAGCTAGGGTCTCGTCCAAAAGATGTATGATTATCTTTATGTATGTAATTTTTACTTATAGATAACCAAACTTGATATACAATAAGATTCAAATTTTTAGAGCGCTCACTAACATTAAAAGGATTATATAAACCTTCCCACATCTGTCATGGGTAAGCTGTATTCTTTAGCAGAATGCTTGGGAATCCAGAGGTCAACAATCAAGGAATGATACCTGAACCAAAAATCCCTGGAGATTAGTAAAATGCAAGCTATAACTGAAAAACAAAACCCTCAGATTACGTTAAGAGCTCAAGTTTATATATTTTGTGTCTCACTACTTTTAGTCAGAACATTTCTTTCTACTTCCACTATTAATTTTAGAAACACTTAATGCTGTCCAAGAATATAATCTGTTTTCAGCAAATATTGAGTGATTAGTGAGAAAAAACAGGCCAAGTGAGCATGCAACAGTAATGGTGCAGAATAAATTCCTGCTATGGGGAGACAGACTCGATGACCTCCCAAGGCCCATTTAGGTGGTCCTCCTGGCGTGGTCTGATTATTTTCTTACCCCTTCATCAATTAAAAAAAAAAAAAAAGCAAATAGCAGGACTTCTGGGAGTGTTCTTAAACTTTACTGAATATTAGAGTTACCTGAGAACTTTTAAAAATCCCACTACTCTCGCAGCACTTGGTATCAATTAAATTAGAATCTCTGGGACCAAGGCATCTTTTTTTAAAGAGTCTGAGATGATACCAGGGTATGTTCAAGTTTGAAAACTAATGTTCTGGAATGTTTACTAACCCAGTAACCATTGAGTAAAAAAGAATTGTAGAACTAATCAGAGTTTTTATAATGTATTATGGCCGGTCAGGAAGCTCAGGTGCTGGAAGAGATTGAAAAATAGCTTCAACTTTCCTTGAAATGATTGAGAAAAGGATATGTTCATTTACAAGGGCATCTTCAACTTCTTTGTCTTTCTCTCAAAATTTGTAGGTGTATTTCTTACAGTGTCGTAGAGATTTTGGTTTGCTTCATCTAGAGCAGACTGAAAAGGAATGCCTCAGTCAGCTTGCCAGGGTGACTCACATGGCGGCAAGGTACCATTTCCCTCTTCCTTAATGCATCTTCATCTCAGAGATACAAGTGGCTTTAAGGCTGAACAGAATCTGTGTTTTACATGTATGACATCAGAGTCTTTGAAGTGAACAAACCCTTATTTTTTTTAAACTTCCAAAGTCATTTAGTCACTTTGCTGCTTTTACTTGATTGCTTCTGCAGAAGCACTGAAGTCTACTGAGTACAGTAATAGCTGCGGACAGATTTTTCCCTTTCTCTAGTGAAGTAGATAAAAAATCTCAGAAACATGCATGAAGCCCAGATATTTACAAAACAGGGTGGATTCTAAGTGGAAAACCTTTTTCTAATTAATTTCTCTTCTAATGCTTGATTTTTAAATACAAAAGGGAAAAATCAGTATTAACACCTAAAATCACATGGTAAAGGCAGTTTCTTGCTGTGTTATAATAAATGTGATTTTTCAAATATCAGGCAGGTTGCATGAGATTATCCTTAAATTTATAATTTTATACCTTCATACTGAATTAATTAAATTAGAATTTCTGGGACCAAGGCATCATTATTTTTTAATGATTATCATTTTAATGATCATCATTATTCTTCAATTCTAAAGAATCAGAATCTCTGATGTTTAGCAAGATTCCCAGGATATACTGATGTGCATTCAGGTCCGGGAAGCACTGTTGTAAGTGATCAGTCTATCTTTGCTTGCTAGAGGGAGAAGGGGCACTATAAACTAAAATATTACCAAGCCTCTTTGTATAAGATGATCTCAGTGATAACTTGTTCTGCTCTTTTAAAGCTGGTGTGCTGGGTGATACTGGGGTGGGGATGTTATAATGGGGCCTTTTGAAAGGCCTCATGAAATCTCTCTTCTAGAGATGGCAGACCTTAAACACCTCAAAGCTGTTCCTACTTAAGTCATTTGGTGGGCATGTTTGGCAGAGCTGCTGTGTTTGTGCAATTTAGGCACTGCATAGAGGCAACAATCTAATTGATCCTCGCAGAAGAGGTACTTCTTTCTGATTTGCCCTCCCATAAGGAATATCTTTTTCTAATTTGCAGAAGAGCTGATAGGCCAGCCACAGCCCTGTAATGTTAGGGTTATGGTGAAGATAGTCCAAAACCTGCTTCCAAGAGGAGTCAGCATCTTTGAGAATGCTCCTGCATTGGATGGCTAGGGCACTTTCTCTGTTTGACCTTCTCTGCCTCCTTACTTCAGTGGAGGGATTCCTGTGTAAAGGTTTTATATGTCCTAAAAAAAATATTATCAGGATAGAAGAACACTTGATGTTCTGGAAGCAGAAGTTATATTTGCTCTTGAAAAAAGAAATCTTACATGTTCCCAGTCTTTGTTTTATTTTTAATAACAAACCCTTCCATACAACTTTGTGCCCATTTGAGGTAATTGTTGGTGATGGAGGTAATTTTGTTGTTGTTTTATGTTATTTACATATATGCTAAAGAATATAATGGAAATTTTTGGAGACCTGTGTGGTATATAAAAAGAAAGAACTTTCTCTTGTGTCTCCTTTCCTACACCAGCAATCTGGAATCACTTCAATTAAAGGCTGCAGTAGAGAGTTGGAATGCCATCGTAACAGATGTTAGAAACAAGATTGCATTCCTCAGGGTAAGTGGTGAAGTATCTCTGGAGTAAATTGACTGAATGTTGTAGGTGGTATATACTTAAAGAAAACATCTAACAACAATTACTGGAGAAATTTAGGGAAGAACCTGTTTTTTTCAGTTACTAAAGTTTATGCCTTTTTAAGGTTTGAGATCAATTATTTCCATGCTTCACACCTAATTTTCCAAATTCCAAAGCTGATGCTGCTCTAGTCAAAAATAAGTGTTGTAACTTGGTCTGAGTAATTATGTATTTATAAAATTAAAAGGAAGATCGAGCAGACCTGCATTAGTTTTCAATCTTAAACTTTTATATAATTTTTTCAGAATGCAAAATAATAAATTATTCATTATTGGTTTAATAAAATTAGGACTATGCTTAAGGTAATCTAAAGAGGTAACCCATTAATTATTTATTAATGTCTTCATTTGGCTTTAGGATATTTTTGTATTTATATCTTAAAGTAAATATATAGGGGCACCCGGGTGGCTCAGTCAGTTAAGCATCTGCCTTCAGCTTAGGTCATGATCTTAGGGTCCTGAGATCAAGCCCCATATCGGGCTTCCTGCTCAGCGGGGAGCCTGCTTTTCTCTCTCCCTCTCCCTCTGCTTCTTCCCCCTGCTCATGTGCATGCTCTCTCTCTCTCAAATAAATAAATAATAAAATCTTTAAAAAAAAAAAAAAAAGTAAATATATAATGTTCATTGTTTTGTGATTTCACAACACTGCTACTAAAATAATGACATTTAATTGTGACCGCTGCCTCAAAGCGTTACCTTCTTTTCTAGCTTTTCCACTGGTGGTCTTGACTGTTTCTCTCCCAGACTCTTTCTTATTCAGTCTTTAGTGATGCTTAGCATTTATGGTGGGTTTATTCAGAGTTCTGGCCTGCCCCTTGTTCTCCGTCCTTGTTTTCTTTCAAGGACATGTCTTCTGTGGGGAGTTTCTAAATGTTTTGTTTCTTAAGCATTTCTTTTTCAGTCTCTGTGGGCTGTTTACAAAACAATACTGTAAAGTAAAATGGGGACAGTGCCAAAAAAATGTTGAAAGCATGTTGTTAAGTTTCAGTGATTGGAATCATACTTTTGGCAAAATCCAAGAGAATAAAACAAAGGTATATGTGGTAGTGGAGAAAGCTAGAGGTATAACTTTGAAATAAACAAAATGTGGGTATTTAGTGAATATTCCCTAAAATTTCCCCTCCAGTGAACATTTGCAAGTAGCTCAACTCTTCGTTAGAAATACTTTTTTCCCATTTTTATCAGCCCGTATATTACTTAAAGCTTCTTGAATCTTTAGATGCTATTCACTTTATATGATTGGTTCCCAATTTGGGTCTGAAAATTATGGAAATACTGAGGAATTATCACAGGGTCTGTGAATTATGTCTCTTTGTATCTTGCCAACGAACAGATACTTCTAAAGATACAACTATTTACGTTTGAGGATAGTGTGTTATAGGATTATTTTTATGTCAAAAACTGTTATGTTATTCCTGACATAATAGGTTGAGAATAACTATGTTTTATTATTAAAAACTACAGCAAGTGTTCCCATATGCTATTTCTTTGAAGTTGATTTTGCTCTAAAATACTGTTTCTCTTCTTCTACTAGACACAGTACAATGAACAAATTAACAAGGTGAAGCAAGGGTTTGCCTTGAGTACCCTGCCTCCAATCCAACTTCCTCCGCCACCACCTAGTCCTGAGATACTGGTAAGAAATAATGACATTTTGAAAAATTGCCATTTTTATCTTGAAATGGTAAGGGCTATAAAACAGTGAATATTCAGTATGTTTAATGTGTGTTCAAAATAGAATAGGCACATGTTGTGCATATTGTTTGTAATTACGTCCATTCTTGCTGTATTATCTTCAGATGCTATAACTAGTTGGCTGGCTTAGCTGAGGCCAGGGCATAGGTGTATCACTGGATTTTAGTAATGCATTTGGTATGTAAAGAGGTAATGTATTCTCATTTTATCCTGTAAGTATCACCTGCAGTGTGGGAGAAAACTGATGAATATGCAGAATTCCCAAGCGCTCAGGTTACCCCAGTGACTAAAACATCTCAGTATAGTACCCAGCTGGCTAAACTTCACCCCTCCACTTCTACTTTTGACATTCTTTTCCTTAACTTTTATCTTCTATTCTACGTTTAACAGCTTCCATTGATGCCTCTTCCCTACTTATGGCTGGGAATCAGTGAGCCTCAACCAGATAGCTTTCTGTTACACTATTTATGTTATCCTTCTGGGAAACCTAGTACCTTAATCCAGTAAATTCAGACAGCTTTCCAAGAACTTTTAGGATAGAACCATTAGGTGATAATTTTAATTATCAGAACAGATCTGGGAATAGGAAAAGTAGGAAGATGTGAGATCTTTAGCAGCAAATCACTTTTCGCCATCAGTACTTCTGCTTGTAGTAGAACTTTGAAAATGTTATTTCTGTAAATAGTTGAGTGTATCAGAGAACTTAAAAATTATGTGAATTGTGTGGAGTTACACTGTGTTTTTTTTTTTTTTTTTTTTTTTTTAAGATTTTATTTATTTATTTGAGACAGAGAGAGAGAGCACATGAGAGGGGTGAGGGTCATAGGGAGAAGCAGGCTCCCTGCTGAGCAGGGAGCCCGATGCGGGACTCGATCCAGGGACTCCAGGATCATGACTACACTGTGTTTCAAAAGCAGAATTCGAAACTAAAAGCATTATATGCTATACACCATGGTCTTTAGAATGCAGTATTGCCTATTGTATTTTTGGTCAGTTCAGTTTTTATAGGAGCACTACATTATGGACATTATTATTCTAAGCTTGGAACTTTATCATAGCCAACTACCCTGATAAGGAATGTATTACGTAAATGATGGAGAAGTCCAAAGAGTCTCCGTAGTTCTACAGGAAAAGTAACACATATTCTGGTACAATTTCTAGAAACCCTGTGCCTTCAGCACATATTCAAACTACTGCCTGTAGGCTGTAGTTAAACTCTCCCATGACTGTAAATATAAAATGGCTGTGGAGACTCAGAAGCCAGATACAGAGATGTTTTTTAGAGTTTCTTGAAACCAGACCAGCAGAAGCTGTCTGATACCAGTGATAACTCCATAGCTGACATATGTAGTTAAACCTTGACCTCTGGATCCTCATCACTTTGGAGGCTTTCTTATGTTTGATGGGGCTTACATGGGTTTAGTCAAGGGCAAAACCCACTGGCAGTTAGGCTCTGTGCATCCTTCTGCTAATATCTGAGAGGTACATGTGTATCTTTTGTGCTTCCTAACCAGAGTCACTGCTGTGCTTGAGTAAAGCTAACAGTTGTGTTAAAGTGCAGGCATCAGTGACCATTGAACATTAGTGAAATAGTTTGAGAGCACAAATGCTAGAAATGTAACAATGATATTCACCATAAATTGAGGTGGTTTTTACAATGGAAACAATGGGTTTAAGTCCTAACTCTCTGAATAACTATGTTGGTCTTTGGAAAATCAGCTATTCTGGACTTTTATTTTCCCATGTATAAACTAGGAAGTTATACTAGATGATCTGGCTACTAAAGTCCATCTATGGGTGTTGAATTTAAGTGATGAATCACTAGATTTCTACTCCTGGAACTAATATCACACTATGTTAACTAACTAGAATTTAAATAAAAACTTGAAAAAGGGAAGGAAGGAAGGAAGGGAGGGAGGGAGGGAGGAAGGGAGAGAAAAAGAAAAGAAAGAAAGAAAATCCATCTCTGAGATCCTAGTAGTCTAAGGAATAGTCACCAGGCTTTAAATGTATAGTAGTCTAATCTGAGAAGTCTGAAATAATGGGTACTCCTCCCAGTCTAACCCAGTATTTTTATATGTTTTATTATATCTTGGTTTTTGTACCCTGGCTATCTAATCCTCAAGGAAATGTTAGGTAATAGTTGTCTGCAAAGAGAGCGGGAATACTGACTCATACCCACCATCCATTCATTCTTGGAAAATTTTACCTTCTGAAAATTGAAACATACATAAAAATAGAATAGTACCTCTGTGAACCAAGAGAGCCAGCTTCAATATTATCAACATGTCATGTCATCCTCTTCTTCCTATTGGAATATTTTAAAGTATATATCATACAGTCTCATCCATGTATACTTCAGTATATATTCCTAAAAGATGAGGACTCTTATTATTGGATATAATTATTATACCAGTTTTTTACCTAAGAAAATTAAAATATCCAGTTAAAGTTTATATTTCCCAATTGTCTGGGAAATGTCTTTCTTACCTAGTTTGCAATATTTTCAATTTGGTTATAATTACTCTTACTTTCAAGAACTTATTTTTAAGGGGCACCTGGGTGGCTCAGTCGTTAAACGTCTGCCTTCGGCTCAGGTCATGATCCCAGGGTCCTGGGATCGAGTCCCACGTTGGGCTCCCTGCTCTGCGGGGAGCCTGCTTCTCCCTCTACCACTCCCCCTGCTTGTGTTCCCTCTCTCACTCTGTCTCTCTCTGTCACATAAATGAATAAAATCTTTAAAAAAAAAAAAAAAAAAAACATTTTTAAAAACAATCCACATAAGGTTTATACTTTGCATTTGGTTGATTGTTCTTTAAATCTGTAACAGCTACCTGACTCTCCTCCTTTATTTATGTCATTTATTTGTTTAAAAAATTATTTCTCTTGTTCAATTTCGCACATTATTGATTTGATTGCATCCTTGGGATGTCATTGTACATGTTCTGCTGTTTCCTATAAACTGTTCATTAGATCTAGAGGGTTGCTTAGAATCAGGTTCAATATTTTTAGCAAGAGTACTTTATAGACAATGATGTATACAGGGTCTTTCTTTTGTAACATTAAATAAGAAATGTCAACCTCACGTATCCATTTTAATGTTCCCCACTAAGCTTTCAGCTACTGGTTTTAGTATCGTTACTTAAAAGGGCTATGCTGATGTTCATTTTTTTTTTTCTATTCAAAAAATAGTTGAACTTCTTTATGCCAGTGCTAGATCTGGCACATGGTAGAAACTTAATCTGTCCTCTTCTGTAGCCTAGTCAGTAAGGTATCCATCCCATTGGTAGATGCTAAGAAGGGCTAGCTTTCCACAAGCCCCTAGGAGGTGCAGTAATACCTACAAGCATGTGTCTACAAGTCATTGTAGGAGGCTTTATGCCCCAGGCCCACTCCACTTCAGCTTTCTACTCTCATTGGAGCTAAACAAAGTCAAAACTCCATCAGGTGGTACAAGTTCCCTCCAATACATAATCAGGGGAAGTAATATTTTCTAAAGGCAACTTTGGTTCTTTAGTGGAATTTGAGTGTGAGTATTGTTCATCAACGTGGCCAGTACTCATTAAGGAGCTCCTTTGCATAGCCCTATATTATTATAGTTGGAAGGGAACCTTAAAAAAAATCACCTAACTTAACGCTCTGTTTTATAGATTAGTAACCTGGCATCCATGGTTACCTAGCTAGGTGGAAAGAAGGTGAGACTAGAACCAACTTCTCTTCTCTGTGTTCTTTAGTATATTTGACTGCCCTTTGCTTTTCCAAATATTCATACATTTAACTGATGATAACACCGTTTCTACTGCTAGTGCTTTGTGTCTAGATTTCAAATTGGTATTTTTCTTCCCAACCATTGTTCTGAGTTTAGATCTTTGCCTATATAAATATATAAATGTGTGGAGTTTTTGTTTTTTTAACCTTTTCTATTTTAGATGCAGCAGTTCTTGGGAAGACCCCTTGTGAAAGAATCTTTCTTTAGACCCATACTCACTGTTCCTCAGATGCCTGCTGTTTGCCCTGGAGTCATCTCTGCGCCTGGCCAGCCTAGAGCCCCCCTGGTACAGATCTCTTTTTTGTCTACCACAGTAGACTTCCTGAGTGAATGTCTTCTATTTATTTGATAAGTGGTGATGGTGGTGGTAATAGTGGAGGGAGGAGAACTGATAATTGAATGAATAGTTCCATTTGAGGCACTGTGCTAGGAGCATTACATATATTATTTCATTAACTGATAATCAGTTTTTGGATACAACAATAATACATTTTTATAGTAGACAATCCTTACACGATTTTGTAGTTTTGCTTCTGTAATAGGCAACAATACAGGGTAAATGACAAATAGATCATTTATATTTAGCATGTTTGGGTAGATTAAAAAGCAAAGAACAAAATTATGCCACAAAGCTAAAGAAAAATTTTATTTACACAAACATAGACACACACAGGTATAGTAGGACAGTGTTTCAACTTTATCTATAAACACAATATAAATAGCATCATCTTGGAATATATTACACTATAAAGTTATAAATCTTCCTAGCTACAATTAGCCACATAAACCTTATCCAAACCTGAAGAGGCAGTAGAGAAATTTTAAATGACTAGGATTATTAATTGTAATCTTGGCAGAGGTAAACGTTTATTTAAAAAAAATCTTCTCCTAAAAACTGATGTTAAATATAATTAATGAAAAATTCTCTAATCTTGACTTTTCCATAAATACATTCTAGTCAATTTTTTGTACCTATAAACAGTCTCCCTTTGAAATATATAGTCAGATGGACTTATTTTTGTAGAGGCTGCCTCTGCAAACAAATATGTATATAGGCCTTAACATGTTAACTGATACCACATCTTTTTATACCCATGATACCACAGTGTTGCTCATGTGGTTTGCACCTGCACCATTATATAAGGAGCTATGTATATAAAACTTTATTGAAAACTTTAAAGTATCTCAGCCTTCTAATAAGATTACTTTCTGATTCCTGGAGAAAAGGTTGATACTGAGGCAAACCCAGGTTTCTGGGCAGTATTCTCCTCTGACTTAGTAGGCTTTGTCTGGGTTATTTCAGTGGCTGTTAGTCATGGCTAATTTTTCATGAGTAATCTTATATTTGAAAATAACCTGTAGAACATTAGGTAAAAGCTGTCATGTTGATAATTATCCTAGTAACCAGGTGAAAATATTCACTTGCTGATATTAATTAGAATCTTAAAGCTTCTAAGAAGAAACTACCCCAAGATCTGGCAAAACTCTGATGGTTTCATGGCTCGGAGTGTCACTACAACTTCCACACCACCTTTGTCTGAAACATTCATGAGACATTGGGCAGACATTCTAGTAGTATTCTCATCTTTATTTCTTTGAAAATTCAAATTTAGCACAAACTACTTTTATATTTAGAAAAATTAGAAAACAAATAACATAGAAATATACAAATTGGAAAGCAAAATTACCCTGCAATTGAATCCTAGGAAATAATCACTGTTTACAGATTGTTTATAACTTGAAACCTTTTTCTATGCATATATATTTTTTAAAAATATAAAAATGAGTCATACCATAAATACTATACCACAGACTTTTTAAAAAAAATGAAATATTTCATGGACATCTCACACTCAGATATATAGATCTGTTCTAAAGGATTAATTAGATATGCTATAATTAGCAGACTAGGTTGTTTCTAGGTTTTTAAAATAACAGCACTAAACACCCTGTATTTCTGTACATTTTCAATTACTGAGACTCACATGTCCTCTTTTAAAAATAGGGGTAATTATAAATAATAAATATTATTGTGCTAGTTAAATAAAACTCTAAAAGGGGAATGTATATGTCAGTATTTCTCTTCATTCTAACCATTTTCTGAAGTGTGGAAATACCATGTTGTCATGGAATGTTACTTCCTAATAACTGAAGCTGATGGGTTATAACTGTGCTCCTTACAGATGACCGGTATAGCCTGGGCTGTGCCAGCACCTGTGGGAGAGGCTGTGTCTCCCAGTGCAAGTCTGGGAAGTGATCCACCCATGATGAATTGGGAGAGGATTACAGACAGGCTGAAAACTGCTTTTCCACAACAAACCAGGTATCATAATTTTTATTTAGTTTGAGTACAGATCATACGCTACAGTTTCCATAACCATAATTAGGACAATGAAACAAACACAAACACACAAATATATAACCTTAGTGTGGCCTTAGTAAGGAAAATGAAATTTAAAGAAATAGTGTTCAATATAAATGCTAGACCTCTTCACTAAATTTATTAGTCTTAAGTTATGAAAGAATAGATTTTTAAATTTAGGTTTGCTCCTTTATTAAAAGTACAACTAGTCATAAACCTATCCAATTTTAATGCCACCAGCTGCAATAATTATCTTAACCTCTTTCCAAAGTGAATTTTAAGTTGATTGTATGCTATACAAGCCCAAACATCAGGTTTTACCCTTCCATTTCCTTAATTTTATTAAGGCTTTTAATTTTTGTTAGAGAACACAGTTAAATGCAAGAAATAATGATTTTTACTGTGCTTTTCACAGTGCTGACTTTAGCAGAAAGATATTTTTCTCCAGAAATGAAGTTTTTTATCTTTACTTTTATATTCAAGGAAATAATTCTAGTTTTTAACCAATATTTTCACTTGAAGCCTAACACTTTTATTTAATGAACATATTGTTATGCTTCAGGATTACATTATGGTTTTATAAATATAGTGAGTAGATGGGGAGGAAATCGGAGGGGGAGACGAACCATGAGAGACTATGGACTCTGAGAAACAAACTGAAGGTTCTAGAGGGGAGGGGGGATGGGTTAGCCTGGTGATGGGTATTAAAGAGGGCACGTATTGAATGGAGCACTGGGTGTTATACGCAAACAATGAATCATGGAACACTACATCAAAAACTAATAATGTAATGTATGGTGATTAACAACATAATAAAATTAAAAAAAAAGAACTGTAATACGTTTGTTATATATATATATACACACATATATATATATATATGTATAAAATGAATAGTAAATCAAAGGTGGTTTTACAAGGCTGATGACCTGACACTTCATTTGGGAAAGAAAATATTGCATTCTGCTTTATCCTACCAAAAATATATTCAGAGGCTTGGGTCAAGGGTCTGTGATAGTGGAATTGAAAAAGAACATATTAATTAATTGTGTGATAAAGAAACCTAGAAATATTTTAATGTGTCTTTTAGCTTCTCTGCTCTGTGTAATCTTTGAGTTTTACAAAAGTAAAATTATTTACAGAAGAGAGACAGACCTATAGTAATGTAGTTAAGAAGGAGTATTTTGTTCCTGAGTAAAAGCAGTTAGAGACACAATAAAAGAGCTCAGTACATAAGTAAGTAGGTAACACACTCAGTTTTCATACAAGCTTTCAAAAACAGTTAAACTTTCTTTTTGGAAAGAATATTAAACTTTAGGAGTTTTTGTTTTGGTGTAAGATAAATGTAGATAGACTTTAGCTCAGAGATCAAAGGGCCACATCTATATGCTGCTACATATCAATAGGATTTTGTATCTTGTGTAGGGGGCACACCCTCAAGGCAGTAGGAAAAATCACCACTGCTCTTTCCTGGATCTCTTCCAGGAAGGAGCTTACGGATTTCTTACGGAAATTGAAGGACATTCATGGGAAGTCCTTATCTGGACTGACATTTGATGAAATTGTGTACAAGATTTCCCAATTTATTGACCCCAAGAGATCACAGGTAAAAACAAAAAGCCTTTATCTGCCTGCCCTTCTGTGTAGTAGTGAGTGGTCTTAATTATCTTCATAACGTGTCTATAAATCAATAACCTATAATCACATTAAATTGTCTATTAACAATTCAACTTCAACTTAACAAATGACATTGGAAGTCTTTTTGAAATACTACCTGATCATTCTAGAATAAAACTGACCCTCTTGAAATTTCTTCTAGGTTGCTTTGACTCTAAAAGAAGACCTTTTTTCTAATTTTAATTAAAAGAGCATATAATGTTTTTTTTCCTTTATCTGGCTCTGAGTATACAAGTGATATTGCTAACATTTTGTTTCAAGATTTCTTAGAAATCTAATTGACTTTTACCCTTTTGCTAATTCTCACTGTACCCCTGTACCCCATTTTCTGCGCTGTTCTATTAGTTTTCACTGTGTTAGAACACTTCTGGAAAAAAAAGTGTAATAATCTTGTTTTCAGAGCCAAGGAAAATCTGTACCAAATGGTAACTGTGTTTCACCCAGCCACACTCCTCCACAGTCTAATACTGCCCAGCCCCCAAAACCAGCCTGGAGGCCCCTCAGTTCACAAGGGCCTGCCTCATGGGAAGGAGCCAATAATTTGGTGAGACTAAAACTGTTGATTCTAAGTACATTTAAATTTGAGAAAAAGAAATGAGCTGAGTTGAACCTTATGTGTATTTTCCCTAGGATGATGAGGAGGAAGAAGAAGAGCCTTGTGTGATCTGTCATGAGAATCTCTCTCCAGAAAACCTCTCTGTTTTGCCTTGTGCTCACAAATTCCATTCTCAGGTAACCCTTTAAACTTACCTTTTTATTTTATTTTTTATTTTACTGATTATTTTTTCAATTAAAAAATTAAATGTCATTTTAAAGTCAGTTTAATATAGAGAAGTAATATGAAATAGTAGAAAAATGACCTGTACACTACCCTGAAACCTCAATATTCAAAAGAAGGTTAATATATTTAGATAATAGAAGATTCAAACAGGGGCGCCTGGGTGGCTCAGATGGTTAAGCGTCTGCCTTCGGCTCAGGTCATGATCCCAGGGTCCTGGGATCGAGTCCCGCATCGGGCTCCCTGCTAGGCGGGGAGCCTGCTTCTCCCTCTGCCTCTGTCTCTCTCTCTCTCTCTCTCTCTCTCTCTCTCTGACTCTCATGAATAAATAAATAAAACATTTAAAAAAAAAAAAAAAGATTCAAACAGTACCAATAGGTATGTAATGAAAGTCTAGCTTTTCTTTTTTCTTTTTAAGAAATCTGATTTTTTATCTTTTTGAATATTTTGCCGTTAAATCAACTAAGCGAGATTCATGCTGCCTTACTTGAAATCATATACATGTATCATCAGATATTGCTGTGGCATGAGTTCCACAGACTATAACTTGGGGCTTTGGAGTACCACACAGAAACACTTACACCTGTTTTCACCATACCTAGCCCCAGTTTGTGCTGTGCTTTCTCAGATCTCCATACACCTTACAGGAAAAGAGACAATGATAAGACTGAAATAATACAGAGTAGTTCCCTTAGAACTGGAAGGAATGTTAATTGACATAGCGATTCAGTGGCAGTTTAGCAACAGTGTCACTGTACCTTGATTTGCTATAAATAATGGATAGTGTCCTGTCTCCATGTACTGATGGCTCCCTACCATTATAAAGCATAAGATTTACCTTAACAGTCTGGACTCTTGTATTTGCTCTTTAGATGCTCAGGTTTCAGTTTTAATGTTAGAAAAATATGAGACTGGCATATCTTTTGTTGATTTTTGGCATTTATATAGATTAATTCCTGGTGTTGTTGCTGTGCAAATGCTATTGATACACAATTTATGAACCAAGTCTTCTGGTGCAAAGATGTAATTTGACCCAGGAAAAGATAATCTTACATAAGAAAGTCTTCTCAGGGAAGTGAATAGTAGCCAGCTCATTCAAGCCATATCTGTAAAACACGATTTCAAAGATATGTGATACCTAGTACAGAATTATATTTTCTATTTACTCTGATATGAAGAAATAGACACAGACTGGCTAATCCCAAAAGATCAGGAAAGATACTTAGTCATCTGAAGTTGTTAAAGTCCTACCCATTTAGAAAACAAATGTTTCATGAAACTTATTATTCTTTGCCATTGCCCATAGAATAGAAAGCAGGTAACCTATTCAGGTTACTTTTTAGGGTTACAGTTATATAGTGCCTATTCTTAATCCTTTCTCATCTGATCTGGCTCTCATTATTTATACAGGTAAAATTGATTTGTTTTGGGAGAGTTAGTATTCAAGCAAATGACATAACAGATAGTTCATAGCCCAGGAGTACCATCATTGTCACCAAAGAGCCATTTGAAAAGTGTATCCATCATCTAGGGATTTTAAGTTCAAAACACCATAAGCACTTGAGAACAATATATAATAAAATAGAGGAAAAATATGTAGCAGGTTTCCTCAGCCTCCTTGTTAGGAAGACTTGCTAAGTCATCCTGAAAACTGGGACTGGGGAAAGGATCCTAATCCACTGAACTCACTGAAAGGTGTTCTGTTACCAGCTATATTACTCAGTGAATCACAGAGAAGGTGCCATTATTGCAGCAGTTGGCTTGGCAATTTACTAGATAAGGTAACTGATTATATAGAGTAACAACTGCCTCTGCTAGGCTAAATCAGAGAGACTGACATGAATATTTTTGCTCCTTAGTGCATTAGACCTTGGCTGATGCAACAGGGGACATGCCCAACCTGCAGACTCCATGTTTTGTTACCAGAAGAATTTCCGGGTCACCCCAGCCGGCACTTGCCCAAGATCTGATCCAAGGGAGTGATTATGCAAAGGAAATTCAGTTATCAGGTTCCAGAATTTAGTTTTGCCTTTTATTATCAGCTGATAGTGTGAGTGGTGTGAAGCAGTGTGCTCTTTAGTATTGTACAAAAGAAGCTAGCTAATCTCATCAAAGCTGTAGCCAAAGAGGACAGAACAAATCTTCAGGACTTAGAGCTGAACTGAAAGGGCTTAAATTTTAAGTTACATTATATTTGCCCCTATCTTAGTAAGCATTTTCTTCCAGTGTAAACATCATTATTAGCACATATCTTAGGATGTTTTTGTCTTTTTCCTTCTTATTCCACTTATCCTTTACTGTCACCCCAATATAGGCTACATTTTAATTTCCTGAAATCAATTTAAGAGGAAAAGTAGAATAGCAAACAAGTAGGAAAATTCCAGATTTTATTTTCCTTTTAACTTTTAAAACTGCTTACAAAATACATAATTGAAATACTTAAATTTTATCCCTATCTTCCCCATTCTTCTCTGGCCTCTAAATATGTGCCCATGAAGAGATTATGAGTGACTTGAGGGTGTGGACCATACAGTGGTGTGTTGGAGCTTAGCTAATAATAGTTTGTGAGAAGTGACTGTTGAAGTTTCAGGAATTTTGTGAGCCAGTGATCAAATTGTTCATAGCTTGAAATCTGCATAGTGGGAGTATTTACACCATAGAAATTTGTAAATGTTATAAGTCAGGGCTTCTCTTCCCAAGAACTTCTTGTTAAACATTTACCAGTACACCACTGGGACCATGTCTGATCCTCCTGTTTCTCAATGCCTTGCACAGTAGGTGTAGCATAAATATTCCCAGAATCAGAAATCAGGAAATAGAAATGAGTTAATGTGTAAATTAAGTCACTTTCTCAGTTGAATAATTGAGATCTTATGTTCATTTGTTAACATTGTCATTGGACCTTACACTTGAAGGATTTTTTTTCTGCCTTAAAAGTTTCTTAATTTCACTTTGTCATGCTGCAGGGTGTGGGGGACTGTACGTAGATGCTTCTTATGACAAAGTTAATATTCACTGGGCTAAGCTGCCATCTAAAGCTTGTCAGTAGGAACTTTCTTAGCGGTCAAAAACCTGTTTTGAAAATAGTATTGTGTAAATGCTGTAAGTGTTGTACATGTCTTTAGTTAAAAAAAATCTAAATTCAGTTACCATGTAAGATGTTACTTGGTTCATATTTGTTTCCATAAATTAATGAAAATGAGACTAAGTGTTTTGACTCTATCTGTATATTTCAGTGTAAATGTATCTTGAAGTTACTTTAAATCTATTTAAAACTGCTATTTCTGTAATTGTATGCTAAATGTTTTCTTCTATAATGACAAGAGACTGGAAAATGTGGAGGACAATATCCAAAAATGAAGGCAGGCAATCTTCTAGACACTTAAAATGCCAAGAATGTCTCAGAATTGAAAAATTCAGAAATTATAAGGCCTTTAATAATTATCTTGTCTAACACCTTGAGGTCATGGTCCTATGGCAAATTATCTTGTAAAACAAAATGTTTCTTAGTTTGTTTACAACTATGATTTCACTTCCATGTAGGAAAGATTTTATCTGTGTATCAGTTTAAATGTATCCTGATATTTAAAACATCTATATCTGTTTGTGTTTTTTTTCTGTTATGACAAAGAGTAGGAAAATACCCAAGAAGGCAGTCATTGAGACTTGTAGAATCATAGAATGTCAGAGCTTATGGGGTCTTTAATGATCCTCTAGACTGTCCCTCATTTTATAAGTACATCATGCCTAAGATCCCATGGTTAATTAGTGGCTGGGCCAGTCCTACTTTGTTAAGGTCCTGGCACTTGGTCACATGCTTTCTTCACAAAATCAGGCTGTAAGACTTTATCCGTGCTGACCCTGCCATTCTTGGGTCTAAAGATAGGGCCCGAGGACTCAACACAGTAACTGATAATGTAGTGAGAATGTAGTAGGATTGTACTTTTGAAGTACTCTCCAATTCTGCAGATGCTGAAGATAATAGTATTGTTTTATTTTTTACTGATGAGCAAACAATACTGTCAATCCTGTGGCTGCTGAGAAATCTAGAACCCCATCCTTCCCAGAAATACAATGAGGCAATATTTACATCAAAAACAATCTGTAAACATCTAGTATATCGTTGCAGCTACTGTAAGAAGATATCTTGCAATGTTTTCCCTCAAATTTATTTTGTCCATATATGTATGTATATATAAAACACTTTCCAGCTATTATGAGATACTTTCAAATGTGTTTGTTCCCTCATTTGATCCACTGACAATTCTAAAGTGCATGTTTAGTGGATATTCCTTATTTTACGATGATAAAACTAAGGCCCAAGTAAGAAAAATAACTTATCCAAGGTCATAGCTACAAAATGGCATTTTGAAATTTGAATGCAGATCTTTTGTCACTTAGCTAGTGTTCTCTTCTAGTACTTCAGAGCTATATCCCCATTTTGGATTGACTTTGTGCAAATAAAAGTAGTTTTTTCTTCCTTGTAAATACTTGTCAAAATAAAATGAAACAGGTGGTAAACCTACTGATTTTTTTGGACTAGGAACATGGTATTGAGTATATAAAAATACATAATAGTCTGACTTTTCATTCAGATTCTTGGTTTGCTTGGGATGGTTCCAATTAATTTAATGCCTATTGTTTTGACATAATAGTGCCCCCTCTCACTCTCAGCAGTGCCCCAGTCTTGATGATGAATTATATCTTATAGTTAATAAGCTCACCTTCCCTGAATTATTTTTACTAGATTCAAATTTAGCAGGAATCCTCTACATTTATTAAATGTTCCTGGGATGCCTTATCATATAGCTTCTTGGGTAAGACTTCTAGGACTACAGTAACTAAGGAATATCTGATGTATAGCCAGATGAAAATAACAAAGATACATGGTTTCTGATTTTCTTGAGGGGGCAGTTTTCAGAGTTAATGGACTCCTATTGAGTATGGATCCTGGACCACATCACATTTACCTGCTCTGTTTATAAATGCTACATATTCCAAGAAGCCATTTGGGAATCTGCGTTTGGAATGAGTGTGCCAGGTATTCTGAAGTGTGCTAAAATTTGAAAACCATTGGTGTAGAAGAAACTGGCTTTCTCAGGCAGATCTATGTTTGAATTGAACTCCCATCTTTGGAATGTTGTGTAATCATGAACAAATTACTTTTACCAACCAAAACTTACGTAAAATGGGGGAAAAGACTACTTGCCTGACAGAGTTAGTCCTTAAATGAACATTTATTAGTCTTCATTCCCAAACTAGCAAACCTTCCATTAGTCATTCAACATGTTAGAATTTACTCCTTGATAAAATTATGAAAGGTCTTTTATCTTCAACTACCCTTATTAAAATGAATGGAGGATAGAAAATTCAGGGAAGATGGCAGAGTAGGAGGAGTGTGAGCTCACCTCATCCTACAGACTGCTAAGATAACAGCTGTACCCATGCAGCTAACTCTGAAAATGACTTGAAGACTGGCAGAACAGACCTTTCATAGTCAATTGTAGAGAAGAGGCCACATCAAAAAGGGTAGGTAAGAGGAGTGGAAAAATGGTTGGGAACCAAAACCCCTGTGAGACTAACCACAAATGGGAGGGACACCACAAGCATGGAGAAGCAAAAAGGATCAGACCTCACACTATGTAGCCCAGGAACAGGGGACCCACATTGGGAAGGCAAGTGCCCATAACGTGTGGTTTTGAAAACCAGTGGAGTTTAACTTCAGGAGCTTTTAAAATCAGCAGGGCTTAGCATACTGTAAAAATTAGCCACCTTAACTCTGGGAGAGCAGGAAGGCAAGGAAACGGATTCCCTGCCCATAAAGAGCCAGCTTAATAAATAACTTGCCCAAGACAGCAGAAAAGCAGCATTTGAAAAGAGCCTGGGGTATACGTGAAGGAGATTAATTTACTAATTTCAGAATGTGCACTGGAGGGACAGGGATCTTCACAAGATTTCGCCAGGAAAAACAACTGGGAGGCACCTTTCTCTTCTCCAGCCAGGAAGACCAGACACTTGTGTGAGCCAGTGTTCACACTCTCCACCATCTTGCTAGCACTGCACGCCCTGCCACTGGGTTTCTCCACAGACTCACCCCATCTAACCCACCTCCCTCAATAGGCATCCCACACCCTGTAAGCCCCACTGACCAGGATCAGCAACATTCCAAACTGACTCCTGCCTTGAGGAGAGGGGGAGATAACGCCACACACCAGTGTGCCCACAGTTTCACCAACTGAGCCTCTTAGCTGGCTGCACAGGAAGCAAGCTCAGCCACTTCTGCGCCTGTACCTGTGGCAGAGAGGCTAACTGCAGTTGCTTAGTCTGACCGCAGCCCACCAATGAAAGCCTCTCAGTTGGCCTTGCAGGGAGCAAGCCCTGCCTTTTGGTGTGCCTGCAACTGGCAGAGAGGCTAATTGCAGACAGCTACCCTGACTGCCAACCCTGCCTAACACGGTGGCCTTGAGAGGCCTCTCATCAGTACAGGGACCAAACCCTGCCTAGTGTGCCCACAGCAGTCAGTGGGTTCATTGCAACAGGCTGACATAAAGACTAAAGTGGCTTAGCCACAAAAGCAGGGCACAAGCAGCCCACATAAGAGACATTTAATGCCAATGGATTAAAAGAATTAATATTGTTAAAATGTCCACAATACCCAAAGCAATCTACAGAGTCAATGCAACCTTGATTAAAACACCAACAGCACTTTCTACAGAACCAAAATAATACTAAAATTTGTATGGAGCCAAAAAAGACCCCCAAATAGCCAAAGCAATCTTGAGAGAGAAGAATAATGCTAGAGGTATCACAATCCTAGATTTCAAGATATACGCTACAAAGCTATAATAATTAAAGCAGTATGGCACAAAGATAGACACATAGATCAATAGAATAGAGAGCCCAGAAATAAACCCACATTTACATGGTCAATTAATCTACAACAAAGGAGGCAAGAATATACAGTGGGGAAAAAAGTCTCTTCAATAAATGGTGTTGGGAAAACTGGACAGCTACATGCAAAAGAATGAAACTGAGCCACCTCCTTAACACCCTACACAAGAATAAGTTCAAAATAGATTAAAGACCTAAATGTGAGACCCGAAACCACAAAACTTCTAGAAGAAAATACATGCAGTAATCTCTTTGACATCAGCCTTAGCAACATTTTCTAGACATGTCTCTAAGGCAAAGGAAACAAAAGCAACAATGAACTACTGGGACTACCAACAAAATAAAAAGTTTTTATATAAAACTTTTTATAATAAAAAGCTAAGGAAACTATTAAAATGAAAAAGCAACCTACTGAATGAGAGAAGATCTTCACAACTGATATATCTGATAAGGGCTTAATATCCAAAATATATAAAGAGTGTATACAACTTGACAACCAAAAAATAACTCAATCAAAAAATGGGCAGAGGACCTCAATAGACATTTTCCATAGAAACACAGATGGCCAACAGACCCACAAAAAGATGCTCAACATCACTAATTATCAGGAAAATGCAAATCAAAACTACAATGAGTTATCACCTTATACCTGTCAGAATGGCTATTGTCAAAAAGATGAGAAATAACGTGGTGGTAAAAATGTGGAGAAAAAAAATCTTGTGCACTGTTGGTAGGAATGTAAATTGGTACAGCCACTGTGGAAAACAGTATGGAGATTCCTCAAAATATTAAAAACAGCAATGCCATAGGATCCAGTAATTTCTTTACTGAGTATTTACCCAAAGAATACAAAAACACTAATTTGAAAAGATATATGCACCCCTATGTTTATTGCAGCATTATTTTTAATAGCCAAGATATGGAAGCAACCTATGTGTCTATCAATAGATGAATGGATAAATATGTGGTATGTGTGCGTGTGCTGGAATATTACTCAGCCATAAAAAGGGATGCATTCTTGCCATTTGTGACAACATAGATGGACCTACACAGTATTCTTCCAATTTTAGTATATGTGCTGCCGAAGCGAGCACGACCTACACAGTATTCTAAGTGAATCAAGTCAGACAGAAAAAGACAAATACCATATGGTTTCACTTATATTTGGGATCTAAAACAAAACGAATGAACAAACAGAAAACAGACTCTTAAATACAGAGAACAAATTGGTGGCTGCCAGAGAGGAGGGGACTGGGTGAAATAAAGGAGATTTAATAGGTACAAATTTCCAGTTATAAAATATTTAAATCAGTCATGGAGATGAAAGGTACAGCATAGAGGATATAGTTAATAATATTGTAATAACATTGTATGGTGACAGTGACTGCAGTGATCACAGTGGGTATCAAGTAATATATAAAATTCTTGAATCAATGTTGTACACCTGAAACTAAATACAACATTGTATGTTAATTACACCTCAATAAAAATAATAAAACAAATAAAACTAATATAATTATTAGTTCTACTTTCCAGGGCCAGGTGGTGACCACAGAATTCCAGAAGATCTTTCTCGTGGCTGACTGTCCGTATATCAGACTGGCTGGACTCACCATCAATGTCCAGACTATTGCCCAGCACCTCAAGTTCTGGATGAACCTGTATGAGCTAAAGTATGGTTGGCAGATCAAGCCTCGTGAGCATAGTGGCCAACCTCCTCTGAGAAACAGTTTGGCCAATACTACACTTTGGGTTGGTCCCAAAGATCTTTAAGCCCTTCATTGCTCTCTACATCTCATCAGCTGCCCCATGATGACTGACAACTTTGTGGTCAGCAGCATGTGCAATAAACAAATGTATGGCATGTATGCATCTCTTTGGGAGTCAAACATGGATCCAGAGCACCTGCTTGAAACCATAGCACAAGCCATGCTAAATGTGTGGACCAGGATGCAGTGTGAGGCATGGGAGTCATTGTTCACATTTGTCCTTTTGAAAAGGACAAAATCACCACCAGGAGACTAAAAGCCCAAAGGGACTTATTTTCAGTCCCCAGAGCCCACTCAAAAAAAAAAGGGGGGGTTCTTATACACACACACACACACACACACACACACACGCCTAACATCTCACACAAAAATTAGCTCCAAATTATTAAAGACTTGAAGACCTGAAACCAAAATACTCTAAGAAAACAAAAGGCAGTAAGCTCCTTGACACTGGTTTTGTCATTGAATTTTTTTTATCTGACACCAAAAGCAAAGGCAACAAAAGTAAAAACAAATGGGGCTACATCAAACTAAAAAGCTTCTGCAAAACAAGGGAAACTATCACTGTAATGAAAAGGCAACAAACTGAATGGGAGAAGATATTTGCAAATCATATATCTGATAAGGAACTACTATCCAAAACATAAAGAACTTACACAACTCAAAAACAACAACAAAAACCAAACAATTAAAAAATGGACAGAGAATCTGAATAGACATTTTTCCAAACAAGACATACAGATGGCCAACAGGTACATCAAGATATATGGTCAATACCACTAATCATCAGGGAAATGCAAATCAAAATCACAGATATTTCACACATGTAAGAATGGCTAGTATCAAAAAGACAAGAAATAATAAGTGCTGGCATTCATGTAGAGATAAGAGAACCCTTGTACACTGTTGGTAGAAATGTAAATTGGTGCAACCACTATGGAAAACAACGTGGAAGTTCTTCAAAAAATTCAAAGTAGAACTACCATATGATCCAGCAATTCCACTCTGGGTATTTATCTTAAGAAAATGAAAACACTGATTTCAAAAGATATATGCATCCCATGTTCATTGAAGTGTTTTTATAATAGCCAAGACATGGAAACAACCTAAGTGTCCACCAATGGATGAATGAATAAAGAAGAAGTGATACACACACACACACACACACACACACACACACACACGAAATATTCAGCTATTAAAAAGAACGAAGTTTTGGCACTTGTGACAAAATAAATGGACCTTGAAGGCATTATGCTATGAAATTAGAGAAAGACAAATACTGTATGATCTCTCTTTTATGTGGAATCTTAAAAAAACAAAACAAAACAAAAGTTCATAGTTACAGAGAACAGACTAGTAGTTGCATGTGCGTATGGTGTAGGGGGGCTGTCAAAATGGGTGAAGGTGGTCAAAAGGTATGAATTTCATTACAATCTTAACCTTACATCTAAAGCAACTAGAAAAAGACCAAAGAACAGAGTTAGTAGAAGGAAGGAAATAAAGATCAAAGCATAAACTAATGAAATAGAGATTTAAAAAACTGAAAAGATAATGAAACTAAGAACTGGTTCTTTGAAAAGATAAACAAAATTGATAAACCTTCAGCCAGACTCAAAAATGAAAGAGAATTTACAATTGATACCACAGAAATACAAAAGATCATTTAAAAATGACTATAAACAATTATATGCTAACAAAACAACCTAGAAGAAATGGATAGATTCTTAAAAATATGACATCTTCTAAGACTAAATCAGGAAGAAATAGAAATTTTGAATAGACCGATTACTAGTAAAGAAATTGAATCAGTAATCAAAAAACTCCCAAATAAAAGTCCAGGACCAGACAGCTACACAGGTAAAATACTACCAAACATTTAAAGAAGAGTTAATACCTATCCTTCTCAAACTATTCCAAAAAAAAAAAAAAATGGAAGAGGAAGAAATGCTTTCAAGCTCATTCTACAAGGCCAGCTGTACCCTGATACCTAAACCAGATGAAGACCATACAAAACAACAACAACAACAACAAACAATTATAAGCCAATATCCCTGATTAACAGAGATGCAGAAATTGGCCACAAAATATTAGCAAATGGAATTCAACGATACATTAAAAGGATCATATTCCATTATCAAGTGGTTTTTATTCCAGGGATGCAAAGGGGGTTCAATATCTGCAAATCAATGAATCTGGTATATCGTTTTTACAAAATGAAGAATAATCATATGATCATCTAAATAAAAGCAGAAAAAGCATTTGACAAAGTACAACATCCATTCATGATAAAATTCTCAACAAAGTGGATGTAGAGGGAGTGTACCTCAATATAATAAAGGCTATATATGACAAACCCACAGCTAACAGCATGTTCAATGATGAAGAGTTGAAAACTTTTCCTATAAGATCAGGAACAAGACAACAAGTCTACTCTCACCTATTTTATTCAACATAGTATTGGAAGTCCTAGTCACAGCTATTAGGCAAGAAAATAAGTAATAAAAAGCATCCAAATTGGAAAGGAAAAAGTAAAACTGTCACTATTAGCAGATGACAGGATACTATATATTAAAAAACCTAAAGATTCCACCAAAAAACTGTTAGAACTATTAAATGAGTTCAGTAAAGCTACAGGATACAAAAATCAATATACAGAAATCTGCTGCATTTCTACACACTAATAAACTATCAGAAAGAGAAACTAAGAAAACAGCCCATTAACAATCATATCAAAAGGAATAAAATACCTAGAAATAAATTTAACCAAGAAGGTGAAAGATCTGTACTTTAAAACTATAAAATATTGATGAAAGAAATGGAAGATGACACAAATGAAGGGTAAGATATACTGTGTTCATGGATTAAAAGAATTTTCTTAAAATGCCCATACTGCCTAAAGCAATCTACAGATTCAGTATAATCTCTATCAAAATACCAATGGCATTTTTCACAGAACTAAGGCCAATAATCCTAAAATTTGTATGGAACCACAAAAGACCTCAAATAGCCAAAGAATGTTGAGAAAGAACAAAGCTAAAAGTGTCTTACTCTTGGATTTCAAACTATACTACAAAGCTATAGTAAGCAAAGCAATTTGATACTGACACAAAAACAGATACATAGATTAATGGAACAGAATAGAAAGCCCAGAAGTAAACTCATGCTTATATAGTCAATTAATCTACAACACTGGAGGCAAAAATATACAGTGGGGGGAAAAGACAGTCTCTATTATTATATAATAATAAATGGGGCTGGGAAAACTGGACAGCTACATTCCAGAGAATAAAACTAGACCACTTTCTTATACCATATACAAAAATAAACTCAAAATGGATTAAAGACTAAAATATAAGATCTGAAAACACAAAACTCCTAGAAGAAAACTTGGGCAAGGGCACCTGGGTGGCTCAGTGGGTTAAGCATCTGACTCTTGATTTCAGCTTACATCATGATCTCAGGGTCATGAGGTAGAGCCCTGCATAGGGCTCCATGCTGGCCATGGAGCTTGCTTGAGATGCTCTCTCTCCCTCCCTCTCTGCCTACCCCCCCCCCACCCTGCCCACTCTCTCAAATAAATAAAACTTAAAAAAAAAAAAAAATACGCAGTAAGCTCTTTGTCAATGGACTTAATGGTATTTTTGGATCTGTCTCTTCAGGCAAGGACAACAAAAGCAAAAATAAATAGAACCACAAAAAACTAAAAACTATCAGAAGGTGAAGGAAACCATCAGCAAAATGAAAAGGAAATCTTCTCCAAGAAGATATTTGCAAATGATATATCCAATAAGGGGTTAACATCCAAAAAACAATCTAAAGAACTCATAAAGGGGTACCTGGGTGGCTCAGTTGGTTAAGCATTGGACTCTTGGTTTCAGCTTAGGTCATGATCTCACAGTCATGGGACCGAGCCCCACGTTGGGCTCCATGCTCAGTATGGAATCTGCTTCAGATTCTCCTTCTCTCCCCTTTTTCTCCTTCCTCTGCTCCCTCAACGCTCTCTTTCTAAAATAAATAAAATCTTAAAAAAAAAAATCATAAAACTCAATATAAAAAATCCAATTTTAAAAATGGGCAGAAGACCTGAATAGACATTTTCCCAAAGACCTGTAGATGGCCAACTGGCACATGAAAAGATCCTCACCATCACTAACCATCAAGGAAATGCAAATCAAAAATCACAATGAAATATCACCTCATACCTGTCAAAATGGTCATTATCAAAAAGACAAGAAATAACAAATGTTGGTGAGGATGTGGAGAACGAATGGTAACTACACATACGTGGTGTGACCATTTCTTAATGTACAATTTTAAATAGCAAATCATTATGTTGTACACCTGAAACAAATACAAAATTATATACCAATCAATACATACATACATACATCCACATACATACATACTGACTACTTGAAAATCCCAGGTTGTTTCTTTGGGTAAATGCAGAAGTAAAACAACATTAGAACATTATTATCAGAGGTAGTCATTATTCTAATTCAGAATAAAGCCACAATTACAGTATTCTCACTTCAAAATTGATGGTATTTGATCAGCACTTTTAAAAAGGCAATGTACAAATGTTTCACCTTTTAATTTCAAACATCATATTGCTGTTTATTTACAACATGTCTCCATGGGGTTGTATCATTTTCTTAAACCATGAAATTTTACAACCACTATTAGGATTCCAGTATTACAATAACACAGTTCTGCAGTGTGAATAATCTGTCAATGTGCTATCTCAGCTCAGAGAAAATAGCAATGGTGTAAGAAACTAGCATCAGAGGCCTTGACTTTGGTCTTGAAACACTATTATATGAAAAAGGCAAGGCTAATTATAAGCTGTAGTTATTAGTTTGCATTATTTCAGTTCAAGAAAAACTTCATTTTCATGCTAACAGCCTATGACAAAAGCCATTTTTCTTCAACTAAAGGAGATCCACTTTGATTGTAATTTCAATTAAGAGTGTATTGTTTTGGGGTGCCTGAGTGGCTCAGTCGTTAAGTGTCTGCCTTCAGTTCAGGCCATTATCCCAGGGTCCTGGGATCTATTGAGCCCCTCATGGGGCTCCCTGCTCAGCAGGAAGCCAGCTTCACCCTCTCACACTCCCCCTGTTGTGTTCCCTCTCTCTCTCTCTGTCAAATAAATAAAATCTTTAAAAAAAAGTGTATTGTTTTAATAAATTATGAACACATTTATAAAATTATCAGATTATAAAATAAACCTAAATAGAAGTTCAAGAACCAACATATATTTATTGAATATGATTTTTTTAGATAGTCAGTGCCTCTCACTGCTCTCAGTCAAGAGTTGACAAGCTCCTTGAGGGCATGACAACAACACAGGTGATTACATTGGATCACGGTCATCATGAGTGTTTATTGAATGTTTGTTATATGAGTACTATTTTTGGCTTTTAGTATATCAAGAGGCATAAGACAAGGTCCCTGGCTGGAAGTAGTTAAGTCTTTTTTTTTTTTTTTTTTTTTAAAGATTTTATGTATTTATTCATGAGAGACAAAGAGAGAGAGAGGCAGAGGGAGAAGGAGGCTCCCAAGGAGCAGGGAGCCCGATGCGGGACTCGATCCCAGGACCTTGGGATCATGACCTGAGCCAAAGGCAGACGTTTAACCATCTGAGCCACCCAGGCACCCAGAAGTTGTTAAGTCTTAAGTGGAGAGCAAGCATCTCAACTTCTCAAAGATGGCTAGTATTATAATGCAACATACATTTGGTGCCAAATGAATGACACAGACAGGTGCTATTATAAGAGTTTGGTCATTGTGAGCTGGGAGAATCAGAGTTTCTCACTGAAAATGGAGAAACAAATTACCTCTTGCTGATTTTCAATCATATTAGGACCTTACCTTAGGTACTCTCCACATGAAACATTCTTTCCTTAGACTACATGTTTCACTCTTGCACTCTTTCAGTTCTCTGCTCAAATGTGATCTCAGAGTAGTTTTCCTTGAGTGCCACGATGAAAACAGACCTCTTCTCTACCACAGATACCTTCCCCCCTTTTAATCTGAAATTCAGTTGTTTACTTGTCTTTTGTCTTTTTTGTAATACAAGTTTCATGAGAACAGAAATCTTGCTTTGTTTATTATTATTTGTCCATTGCCTGAAACATTATCTGCCATAATATAGGTATTCAGTTAATATTCATTGAGTAAATGGGTCTTGTGAATCAAATGGAACTTATATAAGAGGACAGAGTAGCCATTCTAGGCAAGGATAATGACTTGAAAAATAAGTGCAACCTAGAGAGGGCTTTCAATCATGGTCTATAGATGACTTTCTATATTCTCCCTGGAAATTTCAGTGAAACCTGGGATACTTATAATATCACTGATAGAGCAAATGATTGGGCTTGCCACTGTTGTAATAATCCCCAGTCAGTTTGTAGCCAGTGAACCTTTTCCTGGGTCTTCCAGTTATCCCTGAGCATACAGAATAAAACTCAGCAAAGAGGACTTGGGTAGATCTCCAGAAGTAAAATTTTACAAAGGATAGGACAAAAATGTTGATGAGATGTTCAAAATGATTGGCTTATTTTTCAGGATTTCCATGAACAAAAAAGAAAGACTAAAAATTATAATGAAGATGAAAATGAAACCAAGGTATAATTGATTAAGGTTGATTAAAACTTTTTTTTTCCCAAAACCATATGACAAAAAATTTACTCAGATTTCACCCCAACTACTGCTTGATAAGTAGGTATCTGCCAATCTTCTCTTCCCTACCAGGCCTAAGTAGACAAAATCTCACAAAATTGATGAAAAGCCACTGATGGAATTACACACCTAACTGCTCTTCATTAATTGTCAGCATCAGTGCCACCCAGTCTATGCCATGAGACCATCCCCGGTCTGGTCTATTTGGGTTAGTAAGAGTCTACATATCTTCCTTTGGGATAGGAGGCAGACAGGATCTTCTCAGTGTTCTGAATGGTTAAAGCTCATCAAAGGCTGATTTATGATAGTAAGGAGCAGCTACCACAGAGTGAGACTACACACCAACATATTGTAGCTTTCACAGAATTTTACTAATACTAAACTATTTTAATAGTATTTTTTATTAAGAAAGTAATGCATGCTGAATACAGCAAATTTCAAACTATAGAAACATAGGAGAAAAAAATACCATCTATAGTTCCACCCTTAGAGTATTTTCTACTCCAATTTTTATGTATATATAATCTTGCTTTTAAATCTATATTTAATGCAAAATATCAGTATATAAACATAACAGTAATGAAAAATTTTAATGATCACTCTCAGTTCCTTGCTCTAATAAATCTGTTACTGAACTAATTTTTTCTAGTTCTGATCTATATGCAAGTGGCTACTGAGGTACAACTTAGCATCAGTACAGCTTTTTAATGTTGTTTTGTCATTTCTCGTAGTAAGAAAAACCTGTTGCTGTATAAACACAGGGATGAAACCAATACATCCGAATTAAAATTTTGGTGCCCTGGAGAGTCATCCTTAGAGCTCCAATTTTTAGTCTTTGATTTGGGAAAAATATTTTTCAGTTTTTCTTATGGTAAATGGTTACTGACATGAACTTGATGATTTTCCAGATTTAAATTTACTCAGTCTAATGGTATATATAATAATGGGGTTTGGTATTTGTCTTATATAGTTTCTTACCTCGTCTTCATTTCTTTAGGATCTTTTGGACATAGCAAGACTTCTTTTTCCTTCTGGACTTGATTTAAAGTGAATTAAAATTGGATATAAGCAAGGTTTAGATTTTTCTTTATATTTAATATATTTTGTTTATACATCTTACATTCTTTTTGTTACTTCTTATTTCAGAAAAAGTAATTGGCTCCTTCTAAAACTGTTGCTTCATTTCTGAGGCATTACCATATTCCCATATTTTGACTGAATATAAATTCAAAGTTTTTTCCCTTAGAAATAATTATTTTAAAATGTTATAACTACATATTATTTAATAATGGATTTAGAACTAATAAACAACCACAACTTAAAGTATTCAATGTACCAGACAAAAGATCCTTAGAAAAGCAGGACTGACATTCTCCATACATTTAGAATTTAGGGTTTATAAAATTAGAGATTTCTTTAAAAGGAAATAAAAATGTATTTTAAATCTTCTACATTATGGTTTTTGCTGAAGTTGGTATCACTAACACTTTAGTTGAGAAAAACTATAAAAAATTGGATAAAAAATGTTTTAAAGACAGCTAATTGAAAGCATCAGAGAATAATGAGGATAGCCAGGAGTTGAGGAGCCATGATTCCAAAGAGAAAGCAAGGCTGTATTTTCTCCTGGAGGCATCTGTATATTCAAGGGCATGGATACTGAGAAGTAACTACATATTGCTCAAGAAAGTACCAGATTAGGGAGACAAAAAATAAAGTGGAGTTCATGGCTAATGACAAGCAGAACCTGATACCAATGTCCTAGAGACAAAACTGTACAGAAGTGAAACTGACATTCTCATTTCCTTTCCCCCCCTCCCTTGAAGCAATTGCCAATTCCTCAGTTGCACACGTGCCGGACAAGAATCTAGAAATCAAGAAGAAATGAGTTGCTAAGAGGCTATAAAGCTAAGCTGAGATTTAGGCATTGCCAGGATTCTAGAGAGAAAATGTATAAGGCAAAACACCTCTTGGATGTGAGAACAATCTGGCTGTGACATCTGTCACCCTATCGATTGCCAGGGTTGATTCAGCTGATCTGGCTAAGTAGGTGGATGTTCCCTTCCTTCCTCACTGGTCCATGTGTGTCCCACCAGAAGCTGCGTGCTCGGCTGAAGAGGATGAACTTCTCTGAAGAGGAGGACCATTCTTCCATCAAGGGTGTACAAGTAGCCTTGATTCCCTGCTAGAACCCCCAAACAAGCTCTTAAGGTCCATTCATAGGAGAATATAGGGCAGTCAAATGGCCAAGACTCCAGACACATCCAAATGAGGTGCTGCATGTAGCAGTCTGCCTTTCTTTAAAAAGAGAGAGAAAAACAAAACACCTATTTTTTTCTTTCTATTCACAGCATACTCAGGCTGCCCAAATTTGTGGGGGTTGTTTCTGTCCAACACACAAACACACACCAAGAAATTTTCCCACTTTCTGGTGGACACACATTTCCCATCCTACAAATTTAATCCTGACACTATCTACCTGGAGATAGCATCAGTTCATACAGGTTGAGGGCTCAGTTCCACAAGACTGCCTTCCCACTTAAAGTGCCAATCACAGGTCCAGTTTGTCACCTGGGCTTCAACCAGCTTGCTATATAAATCAGAGGTTCTTATTACCCTGGGATTTGACAGTATGCTAAAATAGCTCACAGAACTCAGGAAAATAGTTGCTTACTAAGTTGCTTATTTATTATAAAGGGATACTATTCAGGAACAGCCTGATAAAAAAGATGCATAGGGCAAGGTAGTAGGAAGGGGGAGAGAGCTTCCATGCCCTCTCCAGTAGTACCACCCTCCCAGAACTTCCAAGTGTTCACCAACTGAAGAGCCCTGTGAGCCTTGTAGTTCAGGGACTTTCATGGAGGCTTCATTACATAGACATGATTGATTAAATTATTAGTTATTAGTGACTAACTCAACCTCCAGGCCTTCTCACTCCCTGGAGATCATGGAGTAGGGCTGAAAGATCCAACCCTCTAATCACATGGTTGGTTTCCCTGGCAACCAGTCCCCATTCTTATCCTTAGGGGCTTTCCAAAAGTTATCTCATTAACATAAAGTAAGGTGTGGTTGAAAGAGGCTTGCTATGAATAAAAAGACACATTTATCACTCTTATCCCTTAAGAAATCCCCAAGGGTTTTAGGGCTTTGTGCTTGGAATGAGGATGAAGACCAAATATATATTTCTTACAATATATCACAATAGCTCAAAATTGAAGTTCAGGTCTCACAAATAATAGAGGTATTCCCCTGAGAACCCTAAGAATCTCAGGGGTAAGGACAAACCAGAACTAGATCAGACTTGATTGGATCAAAGTGATCTGCCCATGCTCTATCTGTCTGCTAGAAGATAAAAATCTCTCTAGAAGAAGATAACCATAATTTGGAGTCTCCTCAGTTTTTGTTTTTTTTTATACATAACAACTGGCATTCCGCACACACACAAAAATTACCAAGCATGCTGAGAAACAGGACTAAATGACTGAAAACCAAGAGAAATAACAGACAACAGAAACAGACCCACAGGTATTCCAGATTCATTCATTAGGAGACAAAACTTCAAAACAACTATAACTAATATATTTGAGAAGACAGATGAAAAGATGATAAATTAGAATTTAAGTAAAATTTCAAAACTAAAAATGAACTTTAGTATTCATAGATGGGTTTAATAGAACATTAGACACAGCAGAGGGGAGGATTGGTGAATAGGAAGATAACACAGAAAATCTCTAGGCTGAAGTTTAGAGAGCAAAAAACATAGAAAATTCAGTAAAGTGTAAAAGTAAAAGCACCTAACATACATGTAATTGGATTCCCAGAAGGAAAAGAGAGAGAGAATGGGCCATAAATCTTTTAAAGGTTTTATTTATTTATTTGAGAGAAAGAGAGTGTGAGCATGAAAGGGGGAGGGAAAGGGACAAGCAGACTCTGAGCTGAGCCCAGAGCCCAACACAGGGCTTGATCCCAGGACCCTGAGATCATGACCAGAGCCAAAACCAAGAATCGGACACTTAACAGACTGAGCCACCCAGGCACCCCATTAATATTATTTAAAGAGATCATAACTACAAATTTTCCAAAGTGGCATGTGCGCGCGCGCACACACACACACACACACACACACAAATCAAGCCACAGGTTGAAGAAGCTATTCAAACCCCAAGTAATATTTAGATGATGAAAGAGGAAGAAAGGGGCAGGGGGAAGAGAAGAAACTGCTGCTGCCACACTCAGGCACATCATAAAAAAACTGCTGGAAAAATAATACATCTTAAAGTATTATGGGATTTTAAAAAACTACAATAAAACAGCTAATTTTATACAAGAAACACTGGAAGCCAGACGATAATGCATTGATATGTTTAAATATTGAAAGCAACTACCAATTCAGAATTCCATTTCCAGTTAACATGTCCTCTAAAACTGAGGATTAATCAATGTCTCTGAGACAAATATAAACTGAATTTATTGCTTATAGAACCTTATTTACTAAAAAGAGTTTAGGCAGAAGAAAAATGTTCCAAATGGAAGACCGTTAATGCAAGAAGGAATAAAGAGCACCAACAGGGGAAAACAAACAAGTGCAGGTGACCCTGGAACAATGGGTGGTTAGGGACAGTCAAAAAACCACATGTAACATTTGACTTCCCCAAAACTTAATAACCTATTTTTGACCAGAAGTTTTTCCCAAAACATAAACAGTCAATTAACACATATTTGGTATGTGATATGCACTACATACTGTATTATTATAATACAGTAATTTAGAGAAAAGGAAATCTTAAGAAAAATCACAAGAAAGAGAAAATACATGTACAGTTCTAGGCCGTATTTATTGAAAAGAATCCACATGTGAATGGACCCATATAGTTCAAACTCATGTTGTTCAATGGTCAACTGTAAACCCATATTGACAATAAAATAAATATAATTCAAAATATAATATAAATACAATAAAAATGCAGAGTTTGTTAATGAGTTAAAAATGTGGTAAGATTCTTGCATGACTCAGAAAGTGGTAAAAGTACTAGCTATATACAAAGTAATTAGTCAGGATGCATGTTATCTCCAGGCTAACTGCCTAAAAGTATAAGAGAACATATTACCATAAAACCAACAGAAAAGAAAATGGAATAAAAACACTTCAGAAGAAGGAAAAAAAGAGGAACAAAGCAGAGAAGACACATATAAAACACATAAAATATGGTGGATTTAAACAGCAAATATATTAGTGTTACATTAAATAGCAGTAACCTTAATTTTCTAACTGAAAGGCAAGGACTGGAAGCTCAGATTATAAGCATAGAACACAAGAAACAAACAAAAAAACCCAACTATTTTATATTTTGAATGGAATCACCTTAAATGTAAGAACACAGAAATGTTGAAATTAAAAATATATTTAAAAATCATATGCAAACACTAACCTAAATATGTTTGGTGTAACTACATTAATATAGAATAGACTTTAAGGTAAGAAATATTACTAGTGTTAGAGATACAATAATAAAAGGCTCATTTCAAGGGAGATATAACAATCCTCAACTTGCGTACATCTAATAACAAAGCCTTTGTTAAACTACAGGAGAAACAAATAAATCCATAACCCTATTGGGATATTTCCTATATCTGTCTCAATAAGTGATAGAACAAACAGACCTTATTGACCTATATAGAATACTACTCGCAACAACTGCAGAATACATTTTCTCTTCAGGTACATGGGAAAGGCTGACCAAAGCAGACCATATGCTCTGCCACAAAGCAACTGTCAACAACTTTCAAGAGTTGGAATAATGCAGAATATATTTCCTGACCATAGTATTGAGCTAAAAATCAGTATCAAAAGTAAACATAAGGACTTCCAGTTTCTGGTCCAACATGTAAAGAGCCTGGAAATCATCACTCTCACCCCAACCTGACAACCAGATAAATCTGAATAAATCTCTTAGATACATCAGAGAATTGAAGTCACAGGGCAAACTGCTCTGAACATGGGAGACAGAGGAATACAGAGAATCACAGCCTACTGGGAGCAGAAGACACTGCTGGAACCAGCAAGAGTAAATCACTTACAGGGCAAATGGCTAATTGTTGAAGACTGAGTGTGAACTAGCTTAAGAAATGAACATTACTGGGGCCCCAGCATAAGGGAAGGCCCCCCATGTGAATTTTGTAAGGTTTATCTCCAAGAGTCCTACCTGGTTCTCAGAGTAAAGATAAGAGAAAAATCCCCTGGTACTTCTTAGGACACAAGAAGTTTTAATCATGAAAGAATGGATTAATAAACTAGACTGCATTACAATTAAGATTTTATGTTTATGATAAAACTATTGACTTGTGGGACATCTGGCTACAATGACATGAACCCTCTTTGTGGGGTGAACCCTCCCTACAAAACCAAAGTATAGAATATGATAAATTTTACCCCTCCAATTTCTGGTTCTGGAAATTAAATCTAAAACTAGGTTATAGTGCTGGTTGTCTGAATAAATTCACTAAATATCTTCAAGCCATACACTTGAAATGGATGAATTTAATGACATGTAAATTATACCTCAAGAAAACTTTTTTAAAAAGACATATTAAGAGAACAAAAATGGAAGCCATGATCTGGGATACATTATTTGAAATACATGTATAAGACAAGGGACTCCTGGGGTGCCTGGGTGGCTCAGTCAGTTAAGCATCTGACTTCAGCTCAGCTCATGATCTCAGGGTCCTGGGAATGAGCCCCACATTGGGATCCCCACTCAGCAGGGAGTCTGCTTGTCCATCTCCCTTTCCCCCTCCTTTGTCCCTCCCCCTGTTTGTGCTCTGTCTCTAAGTAAATAAAATCTTAAAAAAAAAAAAAGACAAGGGACACCTATTCATATTATATAAAGAACTTTTATAATAAGAAAAAGAAGTAAACTTAATATGAGCAAAATAGAAAAACACACCCCTCATAAATGAGGATATTAAAATAATCAAAAGCACATGAAAAATGGTCAACATCATTAATTTTCAGAAAGCTAAAAAATAGAACCACAAAGAGATACCACTACACACAGAGAAGAATGGCTAAAATGAAAATAAACAAGTGAAAACCTAAATTACAAGATTTTGGCAAGAATGTGAAACAAACGAACCTCTCATTCAGTTTGCTTGTAGGAAAGTAAATTGACATAACCCTTTTAGAAAACTGATTTGCAAGATCTACCAAAGCTAAGAGTAGACCTGCTTTACAATCCATCAAGTCCATTCTAGTAATACACACCATATAGATGTGTACATATGTATACCAAAATACATGTACAGGAATGTTCAAAGTATTACTCATAATAGCTCTGAACTTACCAATAAAAGAATGGGTCAACTGTTGTATATTCTTACAATAGAGTGCTACAAAGCCGGGAAAAAGAGGACTCACAACAATATGGATAAATCATGAAGATATAACTTTTAATGAATTAATACAGATGAAATGAGTACATACTGTATGATTCCCTTTATAGAAAATTCAAAAAAGATAAGATAAACTAATATTTGATGGAAAGGGCATGTTTGGGATGGACATGAGGAAAGAATCTAGAATTTATCCAATGTTTTATGTATCTTGAACTTATATTTAAGATGTATATACTCTGCCATACTTAGGTCATATTTTAATAACAACAGGCAGTGGTCCAGATGGCAACACAGGAAGACCTTGAACTCACCCTCTCCATAGACACACCAAATTTATACCTATTTATAGAGCAGTTCCGCCTGAAGAAGAATGGAGGGTTGAGTGAACAGCTTCTGGACAGCAAAAGATAGACCACAGAGAGAACCGCAAGAGAGATGGAGACATGGTAGCAAAGGGAACCACCCTTCCTGATGCTGCAAACTACAGTAGGGAGGGATGGTACTGAGGAACAGTGAGCAGATTCATCTGCCTTGGGGCACAGAAAAAAAGCCACAGTTTACAAGAGCAACTAGAATATAAAAGATCCAGCCCTAGAACTCTGCCAAACAGCAGGGGAGCTGTTGGAATTCTCTGCAGTCGAAGTGGCTGGTGAGCACCATGGTTTATGCTCCTTCTCCACCTTGGTAGTGCAAATAAGAGCGTGGTTTAGATGCCATAGCTGGCCTACCACCTCAGTAAGCCCCAGGTCCCTAGTCCACATGAGCCCCAGATGTCCTGGGCACAGAAAAAAAGCCCCAGTTTAAAAGAGCAACTAGAATATTGCCCTAGAATGCTGTCAAATGATGCGGGAGCTCCTGGAATGCTCTCTGGGTTGGAATGGCTGGCAAACACCATGGTTTGCATTTCCCTCTCGACCTTAATAGTGTGGATGGGAGCAGAGATCGGGGGCCCTAGCTGGCCTACCGCCACGGTGACCCCTGGCCCCCTATCCCACATCAGCCTAAGCTATCTTGCTCAGGCAGCCCCAGTGTGGTACACAGTGGCACACTCCTGGTCAGCATTCCCTACAGCTCCAGTCATCTTCCCAAGGTGACAAAGGTGTATAAGCACCCCCACAACACTCCACGCCCACACCACTTCAGCTCCAGACAACTTGCTAGGACATCCCCAGTGTAGAGTGCTCTGGGGCATCCTGGCTCATGCCCACTTCAGCTCTAGCTCCTCTTACAGGGCATCTCGTATATGAAGCACCCCAGGAACACTAGCCCAAGCCTGCCTCAGCTCCAGTGCTCCACCAGGACCTCCAGCCTGTATCCTACCTGGGCTTCAGCAGCCACACCAGGGTGCCCCAAGCTCAGAGAATCCCAGGACATCCTAGCTTGTACTCACTTTAGCCTTAACTGCCAGGGCACCCTTTGTGCAGAGAGCACTGAGACCAGCTTGGCCTGTGTCCACTTCAGTTTAAACTACCCTGCCAAGGTGCTCCCTATGCAGACAGCCCCAGGGCCGCCCTGGTCTACACCCACTTCAGCTTTGGCCATCCCACCAGAGCAGCCCCAGCACAGAGTTCCCCAAGATCCCCAGCCCATGCCAGTCACAGCTCCAGCCAGCCAAAGTCACCAGGTACACACAGTCTACACAGGGGATGACAACATATAATACCATTCCTTCAAGCTTAGGAAAAGCAGCTGCTCTACCTACTTCATAGAAACAAGCACTGAAAATTAAGCAAAATGAGGAGACAGGAAAATGCTCCAGATGAAAAAGCAAGACAAAACCTCAGAAAAAGAACTAAATGAAATGGAGATAACCAATCTATCTGATAAAGAGTTCAAAGTAATGGTCATAAAGATGAAAGAAAAAAAGAATAAAATGAAATGAGGATAGGTTAAGTGTTCTTTTGGACAACATCAAGCAAACAAACACTTTGCATTATAGGGGCTCCAGGAGAAGTAAAAGAAAGGGGCAGAAAAATGTGAAGAAATAATAGCTGAAAACTTTCCTAACCTGGGGAAGGAAATAGACATCCAGGTTCAAGAAACACACAGTTCCAAACAAGATGAGCCCAAGGAGGCCCACACCAAGACACATAATAATTAAAATTTCAAAGATTAAAGATAAAGAGAGAATTTTAAAAGCAGCAAGAGATAAGCAATTAGTTCGTAAGAGGGAAATCCCACTGGGCTATTTGCTGATTTTTCAGAAGAAACTTTGAAGGCCAGAACAGAGTGGCATGATATATTCGAAGTGCTTAAAGAAAATCAACCTACAACCAGGAATACCCTACCTGGCATGTTATCCTCATCCTGAGTGGGTTCAGTGCAGAGTCTGCTTAAGACTCTCTCTCCCTCTCCCTTTGCCCCTCCCTCACTCCACCTGCATGCTCTCTCTCTAAAATAAATAAAATCTTTAAAAAAAAAAAAAAAGGTAAGCCATAGATTGAAAGAAAATATTTTTAAATCACATAAATTACATTTATCCAGTATGTATAGAGAACCCTCAAAATGCAATAATAGGGAAACAACTCCATAAAAGGGGGCAAAAAATTAGAATGGATCACACACACATTCCAATAAATATATGAAAAGATGCTCATTAGTCATTAGGGGAATTCTAATTAAAACCACAAGGAGATGTTATTAGAATGTCTAAAATTTAAAAGATTGAACATATTAAGTGTAGGTAAATATATGGAACATATGAAACTCTCATATACTGCTTTTGGGAATATAAAATGCCACTTTGGAAAATAGTCTGGAATTTTCTCATAAAGTTAAACATACACCTTCTATATGACCCAGCCATTCCACTCCTAGATATTTATCCAAGAGAAATGAAAACATACGACCATACAAAGGCTCATACATAATGTTCACAGAAACTTAGTTTGGGTTTTCCAGTTTAGGGGTAATACAACCACACCTGTCTGAGCTGTTTTTATTCATAATACCTCTGACACCAAATGAATGGGGTTTTGTTTTCCACACAAACAATGAGTTTTCCAACTCTGGACACCAACTGGGTGTCCTACAATTTAGTTCAATTCTAAAGTTAACTACTTGGGGTTAGCATAGACCTCACAGGTTAGGGCTTAGAACCACAAGACTTCACCAACTTCAGATTCCACTCACAAGTCTCTGGAAGTATTTCTGACTGACTAGACTAAAGGGGTTCTTATTACCCTCTCCTCAGGGTTGATAATTAGCTAGAATTGCTCACAGAACTCAGAAAACACTTTACCTACTATTATCGGTTTATTATAAACAATACAACTAAAAAACAGATAGATGGAAGAGATAAATAAGGCAAGGAATGGGGGAAGGGACATGAAGCTTCCATTCCTTCTCTAGGTATATAACCCTTCTAGGACCTTGGTGTGCTCACCAACTTGGAAGCTTTCTGAACTTCATTGTTTAGGAGATTTTATGGGCGTTCCCTTACAAAGGCATGATTGATTAAATCATTGGTGATTGGTAATTAATTCAATCTCTAGGTCCTCTCCCCTCCCTGGAGATGGGGGGGAGGGAGGGCTGAATGTTCCAAAATGCCCTGGTCTCTCTGGTGACCAGCTTCCATCCTGAAGCTATCTAAGGGTCTTTCAGCCAAGAGTCATCTCATTAGTATAGTATCCCAAAGACACTCATTCCTCAGAGAATTCCAAGCATTTTAAGATTTTTGTGTCAGGAACCAGGGACAAAAACCAAATATTTTATTTTATTTTAATGCTTTTTAAGATTTTATTTATTTATTTGAGAGAGCGAGTGAGAACGTGAGAGGGGGGAGGGGCAGAGGGAGAAGGAGAAGACTCCCTGCTGAGCAGGGAGCCCGATGCAGGACTCGATCCTAGGACCCTGAGATCATGACCTGAGCCGAAGGCAGATGCTTAACCCATTGAGCCACCCAGGTGCCCCCAAATATATATTTCTTACTGTATCACAGCCCCTCATCTGGTAAATGGGCAAATGATAAAAAGAACAAACACTTGATACATGCAACAATTTGGATGAATCTCAAAATAATTATGGAAAGAAGCCAGACTAATAAAGGAGTAAACATTGTATGATTCCATTTGTACAAAATTCTAGAAAAGGCAAACTTATCTCTACTGACAGCAGATCAGTGGTTACCCGGGAGTGGGGAGGGACAGGAAGGAGTTATTACAAAGAAGCACAAAGAAAAATTTGGAGGGGTGCCTGGGTGTCTCAGTCAGTTAAGTGGCCAACTCTGGATTTCGGCTCAGGTCATGATCTCAGGGTTATAGTATCTAGCCCCCCTTGGGCTCAGCTCTCAGTGTGGAGTCGGCTTGTCCCTCTCCCTCTGTTCCTCCCCCTGCCCCCACTCTCTCTCAAATAAATAAATAAATAAATAAAATCTTGAACAAAAGAGAAAGAAAAATTTGAGGGATGGCAGACATGTTCATTACCTTGATTGTGGTGATAGTTTCACAAATGTATATATACACCAATACTTATCAAACTATGCTTTAAATTTGTGCAGCTTATTGTATGTCAATTATATCTCAAGCTGTGTTCTTGTCTTTTTTAAGTGAGCACTAAATTTCACACAGCAGTATGGTCATTACATTCTAAGGAGATTGCATTAGTCAACTGGAGTGAAGACACTAAGATAAGGTCCCACCTGGCACCACCACCCAGCTGGGCGATTCTGGGCTCCTCCAGGTTTCTACTGATCCTATCCCTGAAAGCTTTGAGTTTGGATATTTCTTTACATTCCATTCTGATGATGCTTTAAAAAAAATAATGATCCTGGAAAGAGCAATCATCCTATTTCTACCTGTCACTTCTGAAACTGTGCTCCCACTAAAAAAAACCCCTAATATATCCTGGGAGGTACAGAGGGAGAGGAGCAATGGAACCCTGAGAGGAGAGGGTAATATAGTAGAGCAGGACTTCTGGCGTGGGATGCACAGTGCTCACTAGCTATACAACCTCGGGCAAATCACTTTATGTTTCTGAGCCACAGTTTTCTCATTTTAAAAATATTTAACAATTCCTACTTGGTAGCGTTGTCTTGAAGGTATATATAAAAGAATGAAACAGTACCTGGGTGAAGAGGAGCTCAATAAAGAATGCCTCTCTCCTTTCTGCTGTTACAGCGAGCCGCCTCCTTAAATCAGTGATTCTGCGTACTCCCATCATAGTCATGTGCTCAGGACCAGCTGAAGCCTCAGGTGTAAACTGTAAATGAAGTTCTAAGGTAGTAGTTCTCAAGCATGGCTACACATTAGAATCATCTGGGAGATAAAACTCTGATGCCTGGGTTCCACTCCTAGAGGTTTTGATTAGAGTCCGTGACACAGCTGGGCATTGGGATTTTAAAGGCTTCCCAAGTCATATTAATATGGGGCCAAGGCTGTGAAACACTTCTCTAATGCTGCTCAAATTTTAATGGGCATTGAGTCGCTGGCGATTTGTTAAAATTCAGATTCTGATTTGGTAGGTCTGAGGTTCTGCATTTCTAATAAGCTCCCAGCAGATGCTGATGCTGTTAGTGCTGTAATGACACAGTAAAAAGGCTAAACCTAGGGGCACCTGGGTAGCTCAGTCAGTTAAGCGTCTGACTTTGGCTCAGGTCATGATCTCAGGGTCTATGTTGGGCTCTCCGCTCAGCGGGGAGTCTGCTTCTCCCTCTCCCTCTCACTCTCCCTCTATGCTCTCCGTCTCTCTCTAATAAATAAGTAAAATCTTAAAAAAGAAAAAAAAAAGTCTAAGCCCGGGGGGAGCACCTGGGTGGCTCAGTCGGTTGAGCGTTGAACTCTTGATTTTGGCTCAGGTCATGATCTCAGGGCCTTGGGATCAAGCTCTGCGTCGGGCTCCATGCTCAGCAGAGAGTCTGCTTGATGATTCTCCCTCACTGCCCCCCAGCCCCCTCCACAGCTCATGGTCTCTCTCTCTCAAATAAATAGATCTTTAAAAAAAAAAGGCTAAACCCAGGGTGAGCACTGGAATCACTGAGAGATCTTTTTAAAGCTGGGGATGTCCAGGTCCTAGGATGGGGCCCTAGCCCCTACACTTTTATAGGTTAGCCAGATAAGTCTGATGCACTTGTCTCACTGAGAACCATGGATCTAGTCTCACCCTTTACACGTGAAGACACTATCCCCCAAGAAGCTGTGTGACCTCTGTCCTGATACAACTTTCTCCCAGAAAAGTTCATTAGTGAACAAAACATATTTTCTATGGGAACATTTTCTGGTGTGTAGGTCCCCAGGGCTGACTGGGGCCTGCAATCTGCAGCTTGAGTGGAGCGTGACAGTTTCATTAACACACAGCTCAGAACCTAGCCAATGAGCAGACTGTGTGATGAATGGGGTCCCGGGTTCTACTTGAAGCATTGTCACATAATATATCAGTTTTATGTCAAATGAACTGATGGTTTTATGGCCTTTCCATTCAATTTGATAGGCCCCTTGTCATGGGCTCTTTTTAATATGGCTAGAGGGCATTTTTTGTGGTGATGACATAGTGATTTATAAAACCCACTTCATGCATCAGCCACATATATGTAAATCAGAAACGTTTCTTTCTGAGAAAAATTGTCATTGCTATCCTATGATAAATAGATGCATATTCAATGATCAGGCATTCATCAAGACACAGATCTGAATTCACTTATATTCCATATGACCAACCAATTAGCACCCTACCTAGGAAATAGGCTTGTACAGCAGAATCCTTCCAAATGGAGGACACGCAGCAACAGAGCTCGATGCTAACTTGACCCTCGCTTGGCTCAAGGAAAGTGGCTGGGGACTCAGCTGGAGATGCCAGAGCATCAGTTTGGAGGTAGAGGAAGAAGAAAGGAAGGAATTTTTTTTTTAATCTTTAAATTCCAGGTTTTTTCCTTAATACTCCTCACCTTATTTAGTCCTCAAACATACTGCAAGGTAGGACTATCTACAGCTTAAAAATTTAAAAAAATAATAATAATAAAGCAAAAAAAAAATACAGAAGGAAAATAACTAAAGTGAAAAGACCCAGCTAAAACTTGAAGCCGGGTCAGTCTGCCTTAAGGGCCATGACGGTTCTGCTCTTCCAAAAAGTTGTCACAAAGCAGGAGTGGCACCAGCTGATCAGTGGAAGGAAATTATGTCAGCTTTGCTGAGACCAGACGTCAACACTCAGCGATTGCACCTGCCATCTACTTCTGTGGCCAGCCTTGAATCTGTAGAGAAAAAACATCAGAGGTGCTAATGCTATAGCATGAAGGATTAAACATCTGAAACACACACAAAAACTCTCTTTAATTGATAGGTGACATCAAGTCCGTTAAATATTCTTAGCTGTTTTGTGAAATATCATAACCAAATTTAAAACTTCCTAGAAATCCTTGGGACCTGAAATACATGAAATAAATCTGCAAGGAATATATATTTTATTCCTTAAATGTCTGTGAAATTTGTTGGAGGGTAACTTACAACATCTCCTCCATGGTCTTCTTAAGATACCATACCTAAGAAAGAGCCAGCTCATTTAAAAATGATAATAATTAACTTTTACAAAACTTTCAATATTTGAAAGTCACTTTCACACATACGATGTGAGCCTCATGACATTTCTATGATGTTGGCAGGTATTATTCGATCCATTTTTGGATGAGGACACTAAGGCCCTGAGACCCGTAAGTTAAGATCCTACCCTCAAAAATAAAAAGTAGTGGGCGCCTGGGTGGCTCAGATGGTTAAGCGTCTGCCGTCGGCTCAGGTCATGATCCCAGGGTCCTGGGATTGAGCCCCACATCAGGCTCCTGGCTCGGCGGGGAGTCTGCTTCTCCCTCTCCCTCTGCTTCTCCCACTGCTCATGCTCTCTCTCTATATATATCTCTGTGTCTCAAATGAATAAATAAAATTTGAAAAAAAAAAAAGTAGTTGCATGGAGCACTGGGTGTTATACGAAAACAATGAATCGTGGATCGCTACATCAAAAACTAATGATGTATGGTGACTAACATAACATAATAAAATTAAAAAAAAATAAAAAATAGTAAATTACTCCTCTGCTTTCCCAAGTCTCCATATCAAAGCAGAACATTTACTCCAATGATTATAGTTATAAATATATTCTTTCCTTCTTGGAGAAGTAAGAAATCTGCTGACCTAAATATCTGACTGCGGACTGCCTGCATAATTTGATATCCTGAATGTTATCCTGAGTTGCATATTGCAAATATCTGTTTTCCTCATTCCATCTTTTCTCTCTAAGTATAAAATTAGAGGTGGATATTTACTAGACAGAAAAAAAAGCAGGGGCACCTGACTTCCAAATTAGTCAGAGCAAATATATAATGTAAATAAGATGCCCCACAAAACATAGCAGAAATGGAGAAGAGAGATCATGGGTCTGGATTCTGCTGACAGAAGAGGAGGGACCAAATAGGGCATATAACTGAGAGGATTGGTTTAGGAAAGGGATTCTGGGACTTCCTTGATGTCAAGAATATTTGGTGCTTTTATCCCAAGAGGTCCTACTCAGAATATTTCTTAAAGGGAATGAGTTCCAGTTGTATAGAGAGTAGGGACAATAATCTGACGAAATGATGCAGAGTAGACAAGAAAGAATGAAAACCTTCAGGCAATGAAGTGGTCTAGAGCATAGCAGGAGAGGGACCCTGTAGCCTCTCTATGTGGTCTTGGTGAGGGACCCCATACCAGAGGTACTAGGAGAAATCTGGAAACCACTTTTGTGACTGGAAACCACTAGTCATTTGGGAATATGCAGTTGTATGAGACATCAGGCTTCCATTCTTCTCCCTTTCTGCCATTGTCAGCCAAATGGATGAATTCATACTGCTACTACTGATAATATCAATAATAATAATGCTAACTTTAAGCCCGATAATCACATAAACTTTCTAACTTGATCTCCATGACAGATTAATGAAGTGGTATAATTGCCCCCATTTTACAGATGAGGAAATAAGCTTAGGGAGAGAGAAACTTTCCCCAGTGTCTCTTGTCTGGCGTTTGAATCCAGGCAATGTACCTGCAGTGCATTCAGCAGACAGTCCTGAGGTTCAAGCCAGACTAGAGAAATACTCAGTTGCTGTTTTCCCTATGTAAACCTGTTTTAACCAAAGGCCTAGGAGACAGCTGTTAGATAGCAAATACATTCTTGATTGACAAAGGCAAAGAAACAAGCCCATCTACACACAGATGGCTAATAGGAGTTGTGAAACATAATATTAAAATATAAAGGAAAACCTGGTAGACCCAACTAGGTGAGGAAGCCTCTGATAAGAGCAGATATACACCAGAATACCTGCATTCTCATTACAAGGTAGAGTCACTCCCTTAGGAGCTCTTTCTTAGCCCTGGTCAAGGTTTAATCTCCTGGGTATTTACTTTTACAATACCTTGTCTACCCACTTTCTAACACCTGACTTGTATTTGTTTTGTATCTGCAAATAGAGCTGTGTTTGTCTGGCTTTTCTCTGGTTTGTGTAGGGTAACAGAGTTGTATATTGTAGCTCTAAAGAAATATCTGTTAAATTGAAATGGAAAAAAAAATGTTAGAGAATTTTGGATGACATGGAAAAATTTATATACTGATTAAGTGGAAAGGTAATAGGTTAGAAAATCGTATGAGATTATGATCTAGTTTTTGTAAAAAAAATATTTTATATACATAGCAGAACACTGGAAATATACATTCTAAATATAACAGTGGTTTTCTTGATGGTAGATTACAGATGCTTTCATTTTCATTTTTTTTTGTTTGACTGTAGTTCTTTTTTTAGTGATTACCATGTTTTACTTATGTAGAAAGAAAATATCAATGATAGACTATTTTTAGTCTCTACAGAGAAGGACTGAGACTGCTTCAAATGTGGACTGACAGGTAACCCATGCAGCATTGCCGATTTTACCCCTGTTCACGTGACTCTTAGAGAAGGCAGCAGGCTCAAGCACAGGGCAGGTGAGGAGGAGACTGGAAAGGAGGGAGGAGAAAGAAAAGGAGGTAATAGAATGAAAGGAGGGAAAGAGAGTCAGTGAGGGAGGGAGGAATCCAATTCTTTGAGAGCATAAGTAATCAAGGGACAGAGTCAAGCTTTCTTAGTAATTCTTAATGGCGACAGAGATGATATTCCTGTTTAATTTGTCTTTAGATTATTAAATAAAGTCAGCCCAAGGCAGGGAGATGATATCCTGTGACCTATTGGCCTTGTTAAGCATCAGTGGAGTCAATTTTTTATCAAAAGATCCTGCACTTCTAGAATGTGATTCATACATCATATAGAAACTTGCGGTTTCTCAGTTTTCTTAATTAAAGTTCTGAAACTAGGGGAAATAACTTTCAAATACCATGCTTTTCTCTAATGTTTAGGTGTTTGCTACTTAATCCTCACATTGGCTATAGAGGATGTTTTGGTAGTGATTCTGAGCAGAGACATGAGAAAAAACACAAAGGAAAATGGGTAGTTCTGGGTCACTAAGGCAAATGGTGGTTCTTCTCATTTGCTCGCCTATAACCCCACTGCAAGAAAAAAAAAAAGTCCAAGAAGAGGCAAAGGTACTCATTTCCTTGGAAACAGGAGACAGACAGGCCGTGTAAGCCTTCATTAATGAATGGAAAAACTTTTACAAATATTTTGAAAAATGTTTCAAAAGAGTAATAGAGACACTGAGAGTGGAAGTATGAATCCCACTTTCATTGATCACATGACACCTGGACCCATGTGCCCACAAGTCCACCTAACTGATGAGAGAACAGTAAGAGCTCCCACTAATTGAGAACTTACTATGTGAGAGGCTTGACCAGTCCCCTCATCTCAACTGTTTCTCAGCCTCTCAGCATCTTTCAGGTGGCTGTATCACTGTAGAAAATTTCAAAAATGCGTAAAGGAAAAAATAAATCTAGAATCACCGCAAATTTTATGATCCACAGACCCAGGTTGGTTTATAAACAATTTAACATTGATCTTTATTTTTAATGGGTGTGTGGTATTTCATTTTATGTATGTTTTAAATTTATTCAAGCAATTTATTAATGGACATTTAGGTTTATATTTCTCACTATTTTTTAAATTTTTATAAACTCTTTAAAAACCAGGAATAGGAGAATATTTGTTAACATAATAAGAATACTTATCTTAAAACAACAATAGGATGTATGTATGGGGACACAGTAGATGTCCTATAAAATCAAGAGCAAAAAAGCATGACTACTTCTATTTTTTTCAAAATTTCTCTGCTCAATGCAACAAAATATATAAACAGAGGTAAGTGGTCTAACTATTAAAAGGGAGAAGATGAATTCATCATTATTTACAAATGATACAATTACATAGAAAACAAAAGAATCAACTGAAAAACTCTTAGAGTAAATGAGCAGTCAAATACAAGATAAATATTTGAAAATCAATGATTTTTCTATATGCTAACCATAACCAATTGTACGATATAAGAAAAAATAAACAACAGCAATAAAAACATAAAATATTTAGCAGTAACCATTAAAAAATTGTGCAGAAATTATAATATGAAGAATGCTACAAACCTTTATTCAGAGATATAGAGGCTTGGAAAAAACAGAAAGGTATACCATGCTCAAGAATGAAAAGATGAAATGTTGTCAAGATATGAATTCTTCCCAAATTATTTTATAGGTTTAATACGGTTACATTCAAAAGATAAAATGGGTTGGACCAACTTGAGAAGTAATTCTAGAGTTCATCAGGAAGAATAAATATTTGTGTATAGATAAGATATTTTGAAAGAAGTGAGGTAATAAGGGGGCACAAGCCCCATCCAATAACAAAACTTCTTGCATGGTGCAATGATTTTAAGAGTGTCATTGTTCCTGTATTTGACAACTCAACAGAACATGATAAACAAGTTGGAAATAGACTTTATAAGAACCTACATGGAAGATGGTGCATTAACATATAAGTTGCATTAACATACAAAATAAGTTGCATATAACAGAAACCTGACTCTTAGGGTTTAACCACTCACTGAATGAGGGCATTGTTTCTCTTATTAAAATAAGCTGGCCAAGGGTGGACAATTCGGGGATGATGCAGTTACTTCAGGGGTAGAGTTTTTCCTTCCTCCTCCACCATGCTTGGAGTCAGTCTTTCAGCCTGAGGTTGCAAAAATGGCGGCTCCATCCCCCCATGAAGCCCGCAAGCTTCTGCAGTCACCTGCGATGCCCATGATGCCTCACGAAGCTCCCTCCTCAGACACTGCTGCAGTATTCCAATGTGGCATGATTACTGAGGCTGACAACCCTCAGAAGCTGCTGTTGCTAAGCTGGAGATCCAGGAGAGCCAGTGACGTAATTCCAGTTGAAAAGCTGGCAGGCTGGACACCGGCATTGGCAATCTGCTAGAATACCCAAGGAGGAGCTGGAAAGACTTACCCCATGGGAGACTCACCCAGGATGGAGGGCGGGCGCGTCTGTTTCCCACTATTTAAAATAGTGTTATAGGAACAATCTTCTATATATCTTGGGACTCTTGTTTCCTCGGGAGAAAGTTCTAGAAATGAGAATGCTGGTTTTAAAATGTTCTCATTTTAAGGGACTTTTGAAAATGATATTGTCCAGGGACGCCTGGGTGGCTCAGTCGGTTACGCGTCTGCCTTCAGCTCGGGGTGGTGATCTCAGGGTCCTGAGATCGAGTCCTGCATCTGGCTCCTTGCTCGAGGGAAGCCTGCTGCTCCCCCTGCTTGTGCTCTCTCTCTCTGCAGATAAATAAAATATTAAAAAAAAAGAAAGAAAAGAAAATGATATTGTCCAGTTGTCATTCTGGAAAGAACAATCGGTTCCACTCCCAGCAGCGGTATGTGAAAGTGCCCATTCCCTTAAACGTTTATGTGAACACTGGATAATACTCTTTTAATCTCTGCCAGTCTGATAAATGAAAATGTTCTCTTACTTTAATTTGCATTTAATTACCAGTGAGGCTGCAAGCTGTTGTCAAGGCAGGTATTTTTCCATTTTATAAAAAATAAATGCAGCATCCTTGTATGTCCCTCAATGATAAGGAATCATGGTGAATGAACTAGCATGAATCACAACAAACTGTTCACTTCAACATGTATTATGTGCTGTTTATGTGCTTAAGTGTTAAAAGTTTTTCTTCTCCACAAGTCAGAGAAAGCCCAGACAGGAGAGATTTTACTTTGTTCATCACCTCCAGAAAGTCCCATTTTCTTTGGATTCTAAGACAGATATAGTCACTTTTGGAGATGTCTTGCAATGCATCAAAAAGAGGGTTGCCTGGTACCCAGCAGAGCAACTAAATTTGCTTTCCTATGGTGAGCTCATGCTTCATCCCCACATTTTACCTCTCCACGACAAGGACCAGAAGTCCAGGGAGTTTCAGTAACTTGTTCAAAGCCAAGGACAAATTAGTGGCAGAGCCAGGAGTAGCTCTTCTTCCTCCTTGTCTTCTTTCTTCTTGTTGCTGCATCATTATCTCCTGTGACTTATGTCACCTCGGATCTGGACTGAAATGATGCCTTTTGTTTCTGAACTTGCTCTTAATTTTCCACTTTAATTACTGCCTTTGGGTTGATTCTAACTGTCCAAGTAGATTTTCCGCACTCCTGGGAAAGAAATCAGGCTCTCTTCTGTTGATCCTTGCATCACTGTGCCTAACGTGGTGTTGCCAGGACTAGTAACCTTGAAGAAATGCTTGCGTGGGGCGGCCGTGTCTCTGTCAATGCTTCGCTACAGTTCTTATCTTTCCCAGACTGAAACCCCTCCCAAATCTCCTAGCAGGTTGCTTTTTAGAATATCAAAAATCAAGGCACATTTCCAGTTATCTTGTCTCAGAAATGGGGTGCCTTTGTTGACTGTATAAAACACTTTTTAAGCAGAACATTAGGAAATTATTTGTTATATGCTGTTAGTTTATCTTGAAGTCAAAAGAAATGGGTTTTTCTCCTTCCTTCTGCTGGGGCATTTCTTTAATAGTCACTAGGTGATTTGGAGTGTGCTCAATTTGGTACGAGCTTCATTTGGTGATTTAAAAAGATTTTTTTTAAACATCATTAAAGTCTATAGTATTTGTCCTTAGAGAGCAAGCAATTTTTTTTAAATCCCTTGTTCTTTTCCAGTCACTAACCAGACAGTTTAATCTAAAATGAAAAAAAAAATTTCTTTTGCCATAACCAACACTAATGAGCAATTTGAATTTTCTTCTAAAATGTAAACCCTACATTTAAACCACCATGGGATGTTAAATTCTTGAAGAAGGAGGAAAAAGAAGGCTAAAACCACCAGTGAGGAGTTTTCAAAAAAAATCCTGCTAATTACAATTGCTTCTCATGAGGGGAGAAAAAGAAATACCACCCCTTTTAAAACCACCCAAAGCCAGCAAAAAAACTATGACCAGAGAATTTCCTGTTGATGGCGACTCTGGTTTCCTGAGAATTCTACGACAATTTTAATTGAATTATACGACAGAGACTGTTGCCAGATAAAATATGTGGGCTGATTTAGAGTGGTCAGCCCTTCTTCAGCAGTCTTGATTATCAGTGTTAATTCTGGGACCTCTGCCATCCACGAGGCCTCCGCAGATAAATAACAGCATTATTCTTCAGCTCTCAGTTCAGGTGTAAGTCTCACTCAGGGGGAGCTTAGATTTATAGGTGATGTAATTTAGAATTCTAGGCTCGTAAGTTAATGCTTCAGAAATGTCTTCTTTATCTTTTCTGGAATGATAAATGGATGGATCCCTGGCATAGCTCCCCATCTCCTTGCTTGATCGCCTTGCTTTTGGTGAAGGCCTTATTCTGCCAGGTTCACTACTGTTTGCAGTAGAAAAAGTGATGATTTGGTGTAGACAAGAAAGAGATTAATGTCAATGGCAGATAGTAATGTTTTTGAAGTCGTACCTTTGGCAAGATAAATAATACTCTAGAGCACTTACTATGTACTAGGCTCTGAATTGGTACTTTGGAAAAGTCACTTTAAAGATATTTTAATTGCAGGGCGCCTGGGTGGCTCAGTTGGTTCATCGACTGCCTTCGGCTCAGGTCATGATCCTGGAGTCCCTGGATCCAGTCCTGCATCGGGCTCCCTGCTCGGCAGGGAGTCTGGTTCTCCCTCTGACCCTAACCCCTCTCATGTGCTCTCTCTCAAATAAATAAATAAAATCTTTTTTTAAAAAAAGATATTTTTAATTGCATAAACAATTAAAGCTAATACTTATGTAATGTTTTATATATGTTGTCTAGTCAGTCTTTCAACATCCTTATGAGGTGTGTATTATTACTATCCCCATTTCAGACATGAGGAGACAGAGGCATAGAGAGATTATACAACTATCTCAAGTTCTTGTTTTTTCTTAACATTTAGGTGTTTGCTTTTTCATCCTCACATTGGCTATAGAGAGCTTTTTGGTAGTGATTCTGAGCAGAGAAACATGAGAAAAAACATAAAGGAAAATGGTTAGTTCCAGGTCACTAAGGCAAATAGTGGTTCTTCTCATTTGCTTGCCTATAACCCCATCGCAAGAAAAAAAACAAAACCAAAATGTCTAAGAAGAGGCAAAAGTACTCATTTCCTTTGAAACAGGAGACATACAGACCATTTGGGTTTTCATTAATAAATGGAAAATCTTTTACAAATATTTTGAAAAATGTTTCAAAAGAGTAATAGAGGCACTAAGAGTGGAAGTATGAATCCCACTTTCATTGATCACATGACACCTGGACCCATGTGCCCACAAGTCCACCTAACTGATGAGAGAACAGTAAGAGCTCCCACTAATTGAGAACTTACTATGTGAGAGGCTTGGCCAGTCCCCTCACCTCAACTGTTTCTCAGACTCTCAGCATCTTTCAGGTGGTTAAATCAATGTTTCTCTTGTATCTGGGCACCCCTTCCACCCAGCACTTACTGCATTATTTTGAAATTGTATTTTTATCACCCTGACTACTCTATGAATACCCAAGAGCAGCGGCCCTATCTTCAGCATTGTTGTATACTTAATACTTGCCAAAATGTCTAGTACACCATAGACACTAAATACATGTTGGTTAAAAAATATTTGGGTTTTTTTTAGGGTTTTATTTATTTATTTTGAGAGAGAGAGTGCTAGCAGGGGGAGGAGCAAAGGGGGTGGGAGAGAGAGGGGAAAGAATCTCAAGCAGACTCCATGCTGAGCACAGAGCCCAACATGGGGCTCAATCTCATGACCCTGAGTCATGACCTTAACCGAAACCAAGAGTCAGATGCTTAACTGACCGAACCACCCAGGTACCCCTAAAAAATATTTGTTTTTAATCAGCAAGTATTTTAAAACCTCATGATAGCTTTTTTTATTTGAACTTTCATTATTCCCTACAAAGGAAAAAGTGAAGTTGAGGAAATAATCTCTATTTTGGATCCACCTTTTTCTTGTCTAGGATATGAAAATCCTATTGTGTCCCCTCATTGTTTTTGTTCCTCCCTCAGATGGGATGGACTCTGATCCCTGGGACTGGGAGAGCTGATTTCCTGCAGCTTGCTCAGCTGTGTGTTGTTTGCATTTTCAAATCGTGATAATGTGAGAAGGTAGGCTTGCCAAAGGTCTGCCTGAACTGGTGACAAGCTAATGACCTACCCTGAAGAATATGAGCCAGGCTGTGGCCAGGTCACTGCTTGATAAGGAGAAACACCCTATTTGCCTCAGGTGATGGTGAGGCAGCAGGTGCGACCAGCAACAAACAAAACACCAGGATGTGAGCTATGATAAAACCACCCCTTGTGCCCTGAACCTCACCAGCCTCGTGGGCACTGCTGGTTCATATTCCTCTTTGTGTCCCTGAAGCCTAGATAGTGCTCAGAACAAAGCTCAATAAAGGCTTGGACTAATGAGGGGGCTGGTCTTATGGGGTTTCTATCTTGGCTCCCAGAGCACAACGCCCCCTGAGATGAGTGGAAAACACTTGGGATCTAAGAGATGTGACTGGAGGCATCCTCCATGATCACAAATGAGAGTGTGCAAGAAGTTCCATATTTCTTTATGTTCTCTAAGTCAACTTAATTTTGACTTATAGCCCTCATTCTTCCAGGCTTGTAGGAAATTCAACCTCACCCTTTAGTGGGGCTCCCCACTTTACAGTGGAGTAAACATCTTATATAAAGCCAAGAAATGTGGAAATGTCTTTTGATCATCAATCATTTACCAAAGACCAGAGTTGTTCCAACTCTATGGCCCCTTTGGGGACACCAATTCCACTGCTTCCTCACCATGTTTAGGGTACAAATCTCCCTGGATGCTAGTCTCCTTGATAAATATGGGATCCTTATATTTTCGAGGTGTTTTCACCTCATCTAGGTGGAGTGAGGAACGGGAAGCAAGGACATCCCTACAATTAGGGAGACCTTAGGCCTCTTTCTTTTTTTTTTTTTTTTTTAAAGATTTTTTTATTTATTTAATTGACAGAGAGAGAGAGAGCGCGAGGGGGAACACAAGTAGGGGGAGTGGGAGAGGGAGAAGCAGGCTTCTAGCTGAGCAGGGAGCCTGATGCGGGGCTCGATCCCAGGACCCCAGGATCATGACCTGAGCCAAAGGCAGTCGCTTAACCAACTGAGCCACCCAGGCGCCCCCTTAGGCCTCTTTCTAATTACTAGCCCAGGGAAGGGTATTCTCCTTGTCCTTAGTATGAGAAAATGCCCTTCTCTTCCTGCCCACTCAGTAATGTCCTGGGACAGAACAGGAAAAGAAGAGAAAACTACAAAGATGCCTGGGGATTGGGGACATGAATATTCCTGGAAAAACAGGGACTGAAAAGCCTTGCAGCCAGGTTATAGCAGGTTGAGACCTCAGGAAACAGCTGGAATGAGAAAATATAATGGGAAGAAAATACGATGTCACTCACCAGGTCTTGTTAAAGAGGTTCAGGATAGGGGCACCTGGGTGGCTCAGTCTGTTAAGCATCTGCCTTCAGCTCAGGTCATGATCCCAAGGGCTTGGGATTGAGCCCGGCATCGGGCTCCCTGCCCAGTGGGGAGTCTGCTTTTCCCTCCCCCTCTGCCTCTCCTCCTCGCTTGTGCTCTCTCTCTCAAATAAATAAATAAAATATTAAAAAAAAAAAAAAGAGGTGTGGGATTTGGGCTGGCATAGACTCTATATATGGCCTCAGCTGAAGACACAAAGACTCTTTTGCTTATATTTTATTTCAGAGTAGTCAATGGAAAATGATCCCTTAGTCATTCTGCAAGAAAATATGATACAGCAGTAGAATTATTTCAACAGGGCATAAAGCCAAAGACCTGTAGCACAAATAATTAAATAATATGATACAAATAATACTCATATAGACTCATAATACAAATAATTAAATCATATGATAAAGCATTCATAACAAAACATGAAGCAAAAAACATCAGCCCAAGCCAGTGTACTGTAGGACATTTGCCAAGGCTTCTCCCAAGCTCAGTGTTTTTTGTTCTTTGACATTCTTTGTAATTGCCAGATGGTTCTAATTATGTACTATGGTCATTCTGGTTGCTCTGATCTAAACCATGGTCTGGTCACCGAACTGAGAATTACCCAAGGGATGGATGTTTAATGTTCATTTTCACAGTGGTAATGTTTTTATTGGTCACAGACCTTTTTAGGTTTGAGATGCATCCCAAACTGACAAATTTTTACACCAGAGCCCAGTTTCATCTGAAGGGCTAGACCTGGTTATGATTTACAACCAGGTGGTGATTTCAGCTGCCCAAGTACTGGGAACATTGCAGAACTTATTACTGCTCAATTACCTCATATCCAACCATTATTCTGAAGTAATTAGGCAGGAATCCAGTCAAAAATTTACCTGTCACAAACAAGTTCATAATAGAGAAAGAGAACTAAACACTCTGCCTAAACACCCTAATTGATGGGATTGGTACTATTTTATGCTGTGGCAGTTATTACTCCCATGCACAAAGGAACATTATATTAATGCTTCCATACCCTTAAAGATAAGCATTCAGGCAATTAGATAGGAGGTACTTTCTTAAATTTTGTTTTAATTTTTTGTCATGGCAACCTAGCCAGTCTAATTCCTGATTAGTCAGAGCATGTAAGATATTAGGTCAATACCCAATAAGTAGAAACATTTCCAAACTCAAGAATATGGTTTAAAAACATATTTGAGCCCAGGTGACCTTTCAAGCTCACTTGTTCAGGTGGCACTTTCCTTTGCTGTGTCCGGAAGATGCTACTACCCCCGCTCTATACATCAATCACTCCTCCTAGCTGGAAGCGCTAATGGATATGGTGAATAGTGGTATAGATTGTAAAGAAGTCTGTCAGTAGATATGCTAGATGCAGTATATATTGGGCCCTGATAAATCTATCATTTTTAGGTCTGGGTAATCGTTCATGCTCATTCTAATCAGGCGCAATCCACCATACATTCTAACAGTCTGCATTTCTCTGAGTCAAGATTACTTGGCATTTGTTGGGACCCAAGTCATAAACTTATTTAGAAGGCACTCATAACCATAGTACAGCTCTTGGTGTCCATCAGCCTACTTGGGGAGTGGCGGGTGGGGGGGGTTGGTGAAGAACAATAAGGCAGGATGAAACTTTCCAACTGTGCTGGTTCCAGACAGCTCTGTCATCACATGGCCATCTTCCAGTTGTGCCGTTTAAACATAAGCTGGTGAGATTTTAAATGATCACGGAGATCTACCCTACTAAAGAACCAGCCTTACTTGAGGCCAAGGTACAGGAGGTCCCTCCAAGTTCCCGTGAAAGTAAGGGCAAGATCCTTGCAAAGGATCCCATCCACCGTAGATGTGCTCTAATGCCTTCGGTGTTTTAGGTTATATAAAAGAGAAAGGTTTTGGTCAGATTTTTGCCCCCCCACCCCACATATTACCTAACTCAGAGCTGTGCTATTTCATAGCTGGATCCCTCCCCCCTGAAGTTCCTATTCAACTCATTATCTTTTAAAATGCAGTTTATTTCTTCCTCCACCCTGGGAGTCTATATGAGTATTTGTCTTGCTACTACCAGTCAGACTCCAGCCTTAATCAGCCTTATCTCTGTGGGAGATATTTGGCAGAAATATCCAGGCATGGCCTTAGTCACAGTTGCTTGCATTATTCATAACAATGGGGAAAGCTAAAGCCTTTACTCACTGAGATTCTTTAAGATGATTATTTTGAATTCTTTGTCCGGCTATTCACGGATCTCTATTTAGGATTAGTTACAGCAGATTTATTTGCAGTTCCTTTGATTTCATGTTTCTGAGTCTTCATGTTCTTTGTAGCTTTGTGCTGGTGCCTAAGCATTGGAAGAAATAGCCACCTCTCCTGATCTTTACGGATGGGCTTTGACAGGTTCAGAAGACCTTCACTAATGTGCCCCGATAGAGATTCTGAGAGCCTCTCAAATCTTTTCTATGGATATGTCTTCTCTGGACTTGTGCATGTAAATTCCTAATTTCAGGGATTTCTTGGTTTCTTTTCAGGAGCCCATAATCTCTTACTCCTGGGGTCTGACTATTGTATTAAGAGTTGGGACATTGGAACCACACTCCACTCCTTTCTTTTTCCCTATGGAGAAACCTCAAGTTCTTGCGGGTTTTTTTCTCCCCAAACTTGTGGAGCTGTGCTGTGTACAGCAAGCTATCCTTCTCTTTTCCTTTGTTCTTAGCTGCTGGTTTCATCAGTGCTCTGGGTGAGATGAAACAGAAACCAGCCCTTTGGACAACATGCTGAAAATTGGATGCACACTTCCCTCCCCACCCTGCAGGGAGAAATTGCAAGCTAAGGCCATCTCTCTTGGTGCTGAGGTTGTGCTGGCTTGGGAGAGGGACTGATGTGCATAAAGTGAAATTGCTCTTTCTACCCACTTCAATGAAGCTATTAAAGGTTCTGTGCTAATCTGGAGTGTTGCAACTTCTTAACTGGATTTTAGATTTCTCATAAAGGTATTGTGGTATGTACATCATTGTCAAGTTGGTGTTTCTGTGGAGAAATGAGGACTGAGACTTCCTATTCCATCATCCTGCTGATCACTCCTTACATTTAAAATTTTATGGGGACTATAGTCCTACCTTACAAAGCCTCTCTCTCTCGCTCTCTCTCTCTCTTTCTCTCTCTCTCACTGGGGATGAAAAAGCAAGACAATCAACTCTTTATATAGCTTTCTTTGATTTAGTTACATAGATTAGCTCTGGTAGAATATCCAGGGCCAGGATCAATGTTTGTATAAGCATCTTGAAAATTTGGTATTTTATTCTTTAGTTTGTCTAACTAGGACATTAACATACTTGAATATATTTGTACTCTGTCCAAATAAGAAGTAACTCACTCCTAAGTGGTCTGATTTCCCTCCCAGCAAGAGAAAAAAAGGAGATGGCCACCTGACTTCAGGGTCCATTCTGGGCTTCTCCCTTCTGTCCACCTAAAATGAGATTCTGATGCCTGATATTTCAGTTACTTTGCTTCTTCCTGAAGCAGACAGACCAAAAACAGACTGCTTATAGATGTTAGTACAAGTAGATGTAGAGGCCTGAATCAGAAATATCTAAGGTTAGGTGGAAAGTGAACTAATGACACTGAACTATCCCTTTCAATTTTGAGAATCTATGACTGTCATGACTTACATGTTTAAAAGAAACTTTTATTTTGAAATAGTTTGGACTTATAGAAAAGCTATAAAAATAATAAAGCTCTCCTACACACTTCACTCAGGTTCCTCAAATGTTAACATCTTGTATAATCAGAATTATGAAAACTAAGAAATAAATATCAATGTAATACTATTAAACTACAGACTATTTTCCCTCTGATTTCTCCAGTTTTTGTTGTTGTTATTGTTAATATCCTGTTTTTCCCAGCATTTAGTCTTGAATCCCATACTACACTTATTGTCATGTCGCCTTAGTATCCTTCAATTTGTGATAATTCCTCAGCCTTTTTTTTTACTTTGACACTACTAAGACTACTGGCCAATTCTTTTGAAGACTGTCCCTCTATTTGGGGTTGTCTGATGCTTTCTCACGATCATATTGAGGTTTTGCATTTCTGGCAAGAATACCACAGAAGAGAGGTACATGCTTCAGTGTATCATATCAGGGTGTACTAGTGATGTTCACTTTGATCATGAAGTTAAGGTGATGTCTTCTGGTTTATCTATTGTACAGTCACTATCTTTCCCTCTGTAATTAATAAGTATTCGAGGGGGAAAAAAACTTGAGACTATGGAAATGGTTCAACTTCTTACTGCCCAGGTAAACAACAGCTTATATCCCATTTCTCCCTCAGAAGCTGTTGCTCCTCCGATTTGGGTTAGTTTTTTTGTCTAAACTCCAGTGGGTTCCAAAAAAGTCATGAACTTGCCATTTATCCACGCTTTTACTTGCTGTAGGTATAAGAGAGATGATCATTCCAGCTTTCTAGATCCCTAAGCCAAAACCACAATGCTATATCCTTTCTTGTTTTAAAGATTAGCCTCTAGGGTATAATTTTCAACTGATACAAAAGTATAGAAGTAAAATTTTCAGGAGAACCAATGTTTATTTAGAAAAATTTAAATGAGGTTTAAATACTTATTAAATACTACATGCTTTGGTCATGAGAAACAGGGTGTAAAGTAGAAAGAGCCCAGGATTGGGAAATCAAAGATCTGACTGCTGGTGGTTTGCTGTCCTACTAGTGATTTCTTTGACCTTGATCAAGCCCCTCAGCCTCCAATTATCACCTGAAAAAAGGTAGAGGGCAGGCTGGACGGTGGCTGGAATGCTTCCTGGATGGACAATTTTCTGATTCCATGATAATAGCTCACATGCTTCTAATGGTTCCAGAGTAATTAATACCACTTATTGAGTGTTTTCTATGTGCCAATCGCTGTGCTAGGCATTTAGCACAGGAACCTTACTTAATCATTAAGAGAACTCTATGAGGAAGGTAATATTATCCCCATTTTACAGAAAAGGGAACTGAGATTCCTAGATATTAAGAGAATCAACCAAGTTCATGCAGGCTGTGAAAGAGATGAGATGTGAAGGTCCATCTGTCTAATTAAAGACAATGCTCTGTACATAGCATGTACTTCCTATCTCTGAAATAAAACACTATAATAGAGTAATCTGTCTAGGATCTAGTTTGTACTTCGTTTAAATTCCAGAGCATGCTATGACATATAAGAAACAGATATTAAACTCCTACACTATGTAAAATTCTGTCCTAAGCACTCTGGAGGATGGATACAGCATTGTCCTTGCTGCACAGAAAACTTAAAATATAGCAGGAGAAATGAGACATAACATATAAAGATATAATCAACACTACAGGAAGCAATCTGCGAGTGGAAAATAAAGGTGTAGACAGATCTTGGAAGCAAGAGGAAGTCATGGTCACTGTGGGCTGGGGTTGGTCATAGACAGCTTCAGTGTGGAATGAGGTCTGTTCCTGGCCTTCAAGGACAGGCAGGCTTTCTATAGAGTGGGGTCGGGGATGGGGGAATGGGCACATAGGGTGGCAGTTGGGGTAGAAGAAATGGATTGTACAAAGGCATAGAGGAAAAAGAAGTGTGTGGAGTGGATTAAGGCTACCAGGAATAGACACATTTGAATAAAGTGAAGATCTTCTGGAGAGGAGCAGCAAATAATGTTGGAAGAGTGGACTGGAGCAAAGCTGAGGATGGTGAGCTTGGTACACCAGGCTGTGGCAGGGGTAGGGAGGCAGTGGACTTTTTTGAGTGATTTGAAAAGAGATGATTTCAGGATAGATCCTTACACAGATGGGCACAGTAGGTTGCAGCAGGTGGGGCAGGATCAGAAAGAGCAGACAGAGGCTAATGTGGAAGTCCACGTTGGGGCACAGCCTGGTCTAGGGGAAAGGTGGCTTCAGAATCACACAAAACAGGTTAGAGTCTCCCAGCTCTGACTTCTCAGCTGTGTCACTTCAGGCAGGTTTCTTAATGGCCCACTGCAAAATGTAGATAGCACCTTTACCACAGAAGTGTTTATTGATTCATTCAATATATTTGTTGAGTACCCCCATCTGTCAGGTAAGGAAAGAGAGGTATCAGGGATGACTCCAACATATTTGGCCTGAGCAATGAGTAGAGTGGATTTGCCATTCTTGTGACATTTAAATGATATACTGTGTGTAAAAGTCTTGTCACAGTGTTCGGTAAATAGTGGCTTGTCAGTACTCACTAATGCTCCTCAAAGGACTGAGGGCCTGGGCTTAGTTTGTGGCAATGCAATATAAATGAAGCCATTAGTACGAGCTTTCATCAACAGAGAGAGCAGTCAGGGCAAAAATATGTGATTATCTAGAATATATAAGTTTTATGAAGATTCTAAACCCCTTGTACTCCCTGAAGTACAAAGGGGTGGAGGAGGGACAGATCTGTTACTGGTGATTATATCTGTCAGAATTGTAGCAGGAGATAGATGCACACCCAAGCTAAGGTGTAACTAAGGAGAATCCAACAAAAGTTCAGAAGAAGGAGCCGATCCTGAAGCCAGGAGAGAGAACAACATAGAAATAAACCCCTGACAGGAACTCTGGCTTTGGTAGAACGCAGTGACCGGATGTGGAAGGAACCTGGCTATATATTCTCCTCCTCCCTGAAAACTAAAACCAAAAACATTACCTACCACCCAGTGCTCTCCATAAAAGTTAATGGGGAGAAAAAAGGAAGAAAAGAAACAATTAACTAATGTAAAACATAGATTCTAATGTCTCTGCCTCTGTAGCTGGTCACAGGCTGTGGTTGGTAGCTACAGTGTTTTTCTTCCACCACCCATTTCACGCTCTCCGCCCTCTCCTAGCACCTCAGCAAGGTGTAGTAACACCAAAGACACAGAGAGGAGCAAAGACTATCTTTACTATTGGTAAGGCAGGGATGTCACAGGCAGAGGGGACTTGAGAAGTCATGGTTTGAAGGAGAGGGGGTGGAGGTTTCCTGGTTGGTGCCATGATTTTATTGCTTTCGTGGTCCCCAGATTGAGATCTTGCCTCCTTCACTGAAATGAGGAAGCAGCAGTGGGCCATGTACACCCTACAGGATTGCACTGCAGGGACACATGGTGTCCCCCTGGACATCCCGGGAGCCACAGGCACAGGTGCAGGCACACAAGCAAGCCCTCCCCAATTATCCTTTGCCTCCTCCCTTCTGAGGGGGCAGAAACAGCACAGGATTAGATTGGGAGGGGGAGATGGAGGACACAGAAGAGGAAGGAGGTGATATGGCAGGGCACTGGAGGAGAGGGAAGATTGGTATAGGGGAGGCTAAGGAAGAAAGGAAGGAGTGGAAAGAAACCTCAGGTCCCTAAGTAGCCCCTTGGAAGGGAAGGATGGAAATTATGGATATTGGAGTTGTGACCCAACCCAATGACATTACAATCCTGAGTTTGGAGAAAACCTGTTGGTACAGTAATGGGTTGGCAGCCTGAGCCCAGGTGCATGAGGAAGGGCAAGGGGTGAGCAAACACCTCTCTCTTCATATAATAACTTATTTGAGAGGAAGGAGGACAGGTTATTTCCATTAGTGATGCTACTAGAGCAGAGCAGTTTCATGCAGCCTGAGGGCTTGCATTCTTTGGGAGAGATGAGCTAAGACAGGGCCTACACCGGCCAGCCCCTTCCCCTAAATTCTACATCCCCCTTCTGCAAAGGAGTCAGCGTATCCAGGATTGAGCCACTTAACAGTTGTGTGCTGCTGGATAAATAATGTAACTTGTCTAAGCTTCAGTTTTCTCTTCTGCACAATGGAAATAACAGTGCTTACTTCATAGTGTACTGAGAAGTTAATAAAATAATAATAGAATGCCTAACAGTGCCTAGCACATGGTAAGAGCTCAAGAATGTTCTGTGTAGACTTCATCACTGAGCCACCAGCAGCTCTAGGAGCCCATAAGGCACAGAGAAGGCAGGGATTTTAGGCATGAATCTTCCAGTTAGAGGTTGCCATCTGGAGATGGGTTAGGAAATGGGGTGGAGTCTACTAGCAGGATTGAGAATCTGGGATATGACTGCCCCTGCTCCCAGTTCCCCCTCCAATATAAGTCGGCCAACTCACTGAGAGCTGCTCTTACCTTTTCCTCTATAGCGAAGTGTAAGCAGCACAGAATCCTCTGAGCTCAGGAGGTAGAAGGGGGGATGAGGAGGAGGTAAGAAGAGGGCTTCATCCTGTGGGAAAACAGCGTCCTGCCATGAGGAAAACATGGAGAGAAGATGAAACAATTTTGGGGTCCAGAGGGGGAAAGGAGGGAAAAGACAGTAGGGAAGAACTGGACTGGGGAGCCTGGATCCCTTTGCAGCACTCCTGACAGGCAGAGATGTCAGGGAAGAGAGCTCTGCTTCAGACTCACACAGCCAGGTTTAGGAAAGGTCTGCTAAGGTTGGGAGGGCAGGGATGTTTCTGACCCCGGCAGCATGTGCCAAGGGCATTCCCTCATGTCTATGAGCAAACACAGACTGTATTTGGGATCTAAGGCAGCTGGGGAGGGTCCAGCCTTCAGAAAGAGGCTGAAAGGACTAGCTGCCTTTGCTCTGGTTCTCTGCTGGATAAGTCTTTCCACCTTTCTCTTTCCCCCCTCCCCTCTCTTCTTGGTAGCCCCACAAACCTGGCAGCTAGCTTGCCAAGAATTGCCAAGTTTGCTGACATCTCACATTACAGAACTTTTGTTCATTCCTTCAACAGGAAGAGGCAGAAAGTGTGGACTCTGGTTGTTATCTGCTCAGTTATTATTACATTGTCCTTGACTAATTCTGTCCATGGGACATTAACAAAAATCCCAGCTGGTAGAAGCCTAGAATTAGAATGGAAGCTCCATTGGGTGCCTGGGTGGCTCAGTCAGTTAAGTGTCAGACTCTTGATTTTGGCTCAGGTCATGATCTCAGGGTTGTAAGATCCAGCCCCGTGTTGGGCTCTGTACTGAGCAGGGAGTTTGTTTGAGATTCTCTCCCTCTGCCCCTTCCCCTGCTTACACACTCACTCTCTCTCACTCTAAATAAATAAATTTTAAAAATCTTTTTAAAAAAAGAACGGAAGCTCATGAATGCAGTAATTTTTGCCTATTTTAGCCACCACTATATCCCACTGCCTGTCACACAGCAGAACTCAATAAATACTTGTAAAAATGAATGAATACAAACTTTGATTTCTTTATTTATGAAGAAATGAGGTTTCGATGATTCTAGACTTTTTTCAAATTCTACGTTCCAGCAGCTTCAGATTCTTTCCCTCCTTCTTCACCATCCTTACAGTTTTTCCTCAGAGATCACAAGATAGTTGACTAATTCCATGGTAACAGCTCCAGACCTCACATTCTCAAACCCAAACCCAAAGCAACAAAATTGTCATGGACAGTTTTGAGTCTCTGTTTTTCATCCAGGAAGCAAACTCTTTCTCGGAAGACCCAAGCAGAGTCCTCCTCTTTCTTCTTGGCCTGATTTGGGTCACGTGTCCCAACTCTACCCCATGCAAAGGTGTCTAGGAAAGAGAGTATTTGGCCAAGAGGAGAAGAAGTTCCATTATTGACTTAAACAGTGATTTATCCCTCAGGACTGGGCACATTACTATTCTGAGTGAAATCAGGATGCTGTTCACACAGAGAAAGGGGAAATTGGCCACTCAGTGGGCAACCATATCAGCCAGAGCTACAAAATCTGACATCTGCTTCTGCTTTTGCTAACCTCTCTTGCTTCCATCTTCACCCTGACTTTTTCTTTTCAGATGTGCCCTCTGATGTACAGTTATTTCTTCCACAGGCACCTTGAGCGTGGGACGAAGGGACCAGTAAAACAGTGTCTGTCCCTCAACGACCATAGGAAGTGGGATAGAAGGCATGAGAAGGAGCAGACTCAGACTTGATAGTGACTAATTCATTTGTTCATTGGAGCTCCTCCATGGGCCAGGTGCCATTCTAAGCACTGGAGACTCAATGATATACAAGTTAGACAAAGTTTCATCTTTCATGGATTACATGTTCCAAGGGTGGAGAGAATACATTAACAGACAAATACATATTTGGAGTCAAAATGAAAAAGCATTGAAGAAGAAGAAGAAAAGAAGAAGAAGGAGGAGGAGGAGAAGGAAGAAGAAAAGGAAGAAGAAGAAGAAGAAGAAGAAGAAGAAGAAGAAGAAGAAGAAGAAGAAGAAGAAGAAAGAAGAAAGAAAGAAGAAGAAGGAAGAAGAAGAAGGAAGAAGGAAGAAGAAGAAAGAAGAAAGAAGAGGAGGAGGAGGAGGAGGAGGAGGAGAAAGAAGGAGAAGAAGAAAAATTAAAGAGATAGAGCATGCCGGAAAGGCTTCTCTGAAATAACAAGTGTGTGTAGAGAACCATGTAACTATCTGGGGACATGAAGTAGAAAGGCTCTGATGTGGGAGGGTGGCTATTGCTTATAGGAACACCAAGAACTCAAATGTGGCCAGGGTGAAGGATCAGAAATGAGGTTGGAGATATTTCCAGTGGCCAGATGCAGATCATGTTGGTCATGATAAATACTTGGGATTTTATTTTTGTGTAATGAGAAGTCACTAGAATGTGTAATTTGGACAGAAATGTGACATGATTTTGGTTTATATTTTAAGAGACTCACTCTACTTGCCGTAAGTAGGGGTATTAAGTTAGTGTTACACCCATTAATAGTACACAATTAAACAAAACATGTATAACAAATTTTGATAAGTAATAAACACAAACAGTATATTTTGGAAATGTATTTCTTAATGAGAGAGATGGAGCTGTTTTTTTTCTATGAGTAGTTTATATATTCATGAACAAATAATCCTAGAGAGAGAGCAGGTTTAGAGCCAAGTACATTTCTCTTTTTTCTTTTCATAGATACAAGCTTTGAGATGACAACTTCATAATTAAGTATGCAGGGAGGAAAAATTTTATTGTAGTAATATCATTCACTTCATTTGAATTCCTTTTGAGTTATTTGTTAAAAATCATACTGCAACTTATTAAAAATTAGTTTTGGTGGTCTACCAATTGATAACTGGATGATATCCTTCTTTAATATTGTGTCAAACACTGGAAGTCTCACAACTTATAAAAGGACTTGTTACCCAGTCACCGGATCACTCAACCTTTGTGCCAATATTTTGAATCATTCCTTTCCATTCGCAGATATTTATACCCCAAGCTGATGAATCATGGTAAGGTTCTATGGCAGGTAAAGTTGTGTTTTTCTTTTGTTATGGGGGAGACAGACAATGGCAAATTCATCACTTTGATCAAAATAAATCTCTGACACATAAGTTTAGGAAACAGTATATACACAAAACAGAAATCTAGAAATTTATTCTTTTTAAAACTGTCATTACTGGGCGCCTGGGTGGCTCAGTTGGTTAAGCGACTGCCTTCGGCTCAGGTCATGATCCTGGAGTCCCGGGATCGAGTCCCACATCGGGCTCCCTGCTCGGCAGGGAGTCTGCTTCTCCCTCTGACCCTCTTCCCTCTCGTGCTCTCTGTCTCTCATTCTCTCTTTCTCAAATAAATAAATAAAACCTTTAAAAAACAAAACAAAACAAAAAAAACTGTCATTCCTTGTCTCTACCTTGGAAAGTCTGCCTGCGCTTAGTTTGGAACCCACCGTTCTACTCACGGAGCTCCAATAAGGGCATGCATGTTACTTTCTTTCTCTGTACTTCTAGTGCCAAGCAAAATTCCTGGCACAGTCAGCATCCTTTTGTTAAACAATGAGGGAACTAGGAGGCTGGAGTAGCAATCTCAGTTTTTCCCATTCTCCCCCCATATTTTTCCTCATCCTTGCTGAGGTGGAGTTTAATTAGGACGGTGGAGAAATTTTCTGGCTAGAGCAATTCTAAGCCAGGGGCAGTAATACCAAAAATACAACCATGAGAGATGCAAAAATTGTCTTTACTACCCAAGAAGCAGGTTGTAACAAATGAAAGGGACAGTTTGAGTCAGGTTTCCTGTTTGGCGTATGGTTTCATTACAGTCATGCTCACATAGCTGGGTTCTCTTCCTCCTCCCCCTCACGTCAGGTGGCAGCAGCGAGCAGTGGCCCAGGCTACCGTGCTGCACTGGCAGTGGCATGTGGTTTCTCCCCGGATATCCCAGGAACCACAGCCAGAGCCTCAGGCACGGCCAGTGACAACCATCCCTGCACGGGCACAGGAGACACAGACATTAGAACCCTTGGATTTTGAGAGGAGGGAGGTGTACTCCTACCATTTTTCATTTCTGTGCAGCCCAGTGGCAGATCTAAGCTTTGTGGGGCTGAAAGGTAATTCAATTTTGAGAGCCCTCTTTAAGGGAAAAAAAAAATACAAAAATTACTAAAACAAATTTAGGAATAGGGCCATGGAAGAGACCTGGGAAAGTGAGGGCCCTGAGCATTTCTTTGCTTAGATTCATGATATATTTACCTCAATACTGGCCCTACCCACCCAAACAAGGGAATAGATTCGGAAAGGGAGATGAATGATGGGGGGGAATGGTAGGTGACAGATCATAACAGGACAACTGAGGGAGGAAGGGCTGGTGTATGAGGTCATGAAAGGGAGGTGGGAAAGGAAGAGGCAGAAACCCAAGAGCCCTCAGTAGCATTTTTTTTTTTTTTTAAAGATTTTATTTATTTGACAGAGAGAGACACAGCGAGAGAGGGAACACAAGCAGGGGGAGTGGGAGAGGGAGAAGCAGGCTTCCCGCCGAGCAGGGAGCCCGATGTGGGGCTCGATCCCAGGACCCTGGGATCATGACCTGAGCTGAAGGCAGACGCTTAACGACTGAGCCACCCAGGCGCCCCCCTCAGTAGCATTGTTAAGGGAAATGAGAATGGGCAAGAGATCACTGGGAATCAGGAGTTAAGACTCAGCCCCAGGATAATACAAACATGAGACAGGGGGAAGGTAAAGATGCTGGGGGATGGTCAGGGGAGGGCACAGGGCATCTTACCCACCATTCCTCCTCATGGAATTACTTACCTGCAGGGCAAGAGGGTAGTCTGCCTGAGTTTGTGATACTGACACATGACATCCTTTTTGTTGGGAAAGGATTTAAGTCTGAATAGGAGAGAAGAAGGGATATTGCCCATGATATCTGTCTCCCATAATCCCCTTCCAAATCTCCTTTTACCTCAGAGGTGTCACTGTGTCCAAAATCATGCTACTCACTAGCTTTTAAAGTTTAATTTCCTCATTTGTAAAATGAAAGTAATAGTTGTACTTACTTTCTTTTTTTTTTTAATTTTTTTTTTTTAAAGATTTTATTTATTTATTTTGACAGAGAGAGAGAGAGACAGTGAGAGAGGGAACACAAGCAGGGGGGAACGGAAGAGGGAGAAGCAGGCTTCCCGCCGAGCAGAGAGCCCGATGCGGGGCTCGATCCCAGGACCCTGTGATCATGACCTGAGCCGAAGGCAGACGCTTAACGACTGAGCCACCCAGGCGCCCCTGTACTTACTTTCTAACATGAAAATTAAGTGAAGTAATCTATGTAAAACTTTGCATTATACTTCGTTCATAATGAGTTTTCATAAGTTATAACTATCCTCCTCCTCATCACCAACATCATCAAGCTAACTTGATGGGAAACCTGAAGTTTTAGCCAGGAGTCCAAAAATAATATGGGAGTAGAGCTCTGGACAGGAAGATTAAGCTTGAGTGGACTTAATAGAGGTTGGGTATTTGGGGACAGAATAGATAAGTTAGGTTTAGGAACAGGAGGAATGATCAGGGGTTCTCTCCCACTCCCCACCCCCAGTCAATTACCTAAGCTTTTGAGAGCTTCCTTTATCTTTGTATCCACAATGGAGTCTAAGGAACACGGAGAAGTCCCTGGGATCATCAGCTGAAGGAGGATGAGAATAAGAAGGAAGCAAGAGGTAGACTTCATCCTGTAGAATGGCAGTGTCCTGGGGCTGGGGAAAGATAGAATGCTGACATCTCTCAGCTCCACTATGGTTGGGAAGGAAGGGCAAAGAACATGTGAAGAGTTTCAAGAGAGAAGAGAGGAACACCAGTATCAGTATGAAGAGGCTGGATCTCTTCCAAGTGGTTTGAAGAATTAGGAAGAGTGGCTGCAAAGCAAATTCACTCACTGAGAAGTTCAGAAAAGGTCTGCAAAGACTGGTCAGGAAAGGATGCTTTATACCCTGTGATATTGACCTGGACACCCCTCAACACACAAGCAAGCACAATATACAAACACACTCTCCAGTACATTTTCAAAGAAATGCGTGCTAGGGCGTGACACACAACTGTGATAAATTCAGTGTGTCTATGATAAGCAACAGCTGCCTTTGCTCTGGTTCTCTGCCAAGGGGTGTCCTCCTGCCTTTCTGTTCTTCCCTCTCGTTTCTTCTTGGCAACCTGATAAGGCCAGTACCTAAGCCTTCTGTTAACAGCCCCATATTATAGGTCTTTTGTTTGATCCTTCATCAGGAAGAGGTGACTTTAAGGTCTCAACAGAACCCTATTTGTCACCTGTTTAGACATCATTTTATTGTCCCTGGCTAATCCCATCTGTGGGAAAGTAACAGAAAACCTGACTAGCACTTGTTTATAAACAGGGAAGTTTACTATTTACTTAAACAGAAGCAAAGCGTTTGATTGCAAGGTTCTTGTTGGAGGTTCAATAGGGTCATTACCAGCCTGATCTCTTCCCCTTTTTTCCTACCATCCTCAGCTCACTGGATTTTTATCCTTGATCCACTCTCTTGACAGTCGCAAGGTGGCAGGCATTATGACAGCCTCTGTCAAGATCCTGAGCAGGAAGGAAGGACTGGGTTAAGGCCATTTTATTGGAGGTTTTGCCTTTTCATTTTGGAAGCAAGATTTTCCCCTAGAAACTCAAGCAAATTTCCCCTTACATTTCATTGTTCAGTTCTGAGTCACATGATCTCCCTTTCCTGTGTGGCTAAGAAATTGAGTAGATCTCTATAATCCCTTGTATAAGACCATTGGGCTCATATGTGATTTATTCTCTAGGATGGGGCACATGGTCACCAGGATTGAATCCCATGATTTGAAAGCCAAATGAAGAAGCAGAGAATGGCTGTTGGATGACCGCTGTTGGAGGCAGTCAGGTGGGGAAGCCTGGCTCTGCTGCAGCTGGGGCCAGCCTCACCGCCTCTTTCCCTAAAGATGCCCTCCAAGGACCAGCTATTCCTTCAACGTATCTCTCCCAGGAAACTTTGAGAATGGGGCTCAATGATGCTAACAAAAAGTCAAGGATGCTTCCTTAATGCACTGATAGGAGCTAAGGAAACAAAAGAGTGATAAAGAGCAGGAAAGAGCACAGATTTGGATTTGGTATAAAAGTTGAGTACATTTGTCCATTTGTTAATTCAATGAGTATAGATCTTCTCTATATAAATTATAGCTCTGGTGACTCAGCAGTGGGCAACATAGGCAAGGTTTTTGCTCTCTTGAGACTATACTCTAAGGTGGAAGATAAATATATAATATGTCAGATATAGAAAAATGCCCTGAAGGAAAAGAAATGAAGGCAAGGCAATTGAATATACTTCTGTGTTGTATATAATGCAGTGTGTTCAGGGAAGACATCTCAGAAAAGATAACTTGTAAACAATGACCTGTAGATGTGTGGGGTATACCATAGAAAAAGCTGGGGCAAATGTTTCAGGCTAAGGGGCAAACAAATATAAAGAGCTAAGGCAGAGAGATGGTTGGCGTGTTGAAGGAATAGCAACAAAGGCAGTGTGGCTGAAAAGAGTGAAATGACTAAAGGAAAGAGAAGTGAGAAAAGTGGTCAAAAACACAACTGGGGCCAGGTTGGTTATACAGCACTTGTAAACCAACATAAGGGCTCTGGGTTTTATTGTAAATTTGATGGGAAATTACTGGAGCATTTTGCTCAGGGGAATGATGATATGATTTATTTATATAAGATCATTTATGTTTTATAAAGCTTACTAAGGCCACTGCTGTGGAGGAAAACAGGTAAGCAAGGAAACCAAGCAGCAAGCTTTCGTACAGTTCCAGATATCAGACGGTAGTAAGGGAAGGAGTGAGAACTGGGTAAATTTTTGTTATATAGAGAAGGTTGAGCCTCTTAAGTTTTACTGATGCACTGGGTATGAGATATAGGAGAAAGAGAGTAATGAAAGATCAAGGTTATATTCTAAATGACTTGTTGAAGAATGATGCCATTTGCTGAAATGGGGACCCCTGGGGACAGCATAGATACAGCAAGAACATTAAATCATATTTGATCATAGTCAATTTAATATGTCTATTAGACATCCAGGTGGAGCTGTGGCATAGGAGTTGGGTATACAAGTCTGGGGTTCAGGGGAAAGGTGAGAGTCAGAGATATAAATTTGAGAATAGTCAATCCACAGATGAATATAATAACATAGATAATTTAATGAAACAAGTGAAAACTTTTTTAAGGGAGTCAAGAAAGTGATAGACTGGGAAGCGGATGACCAAAAGAACATTGATTTAAGATATGAATTGAACTAGTGGGTTTGTTGAGAATGGCAGGGAAAGAGAAGAGAACGGGATCACAAGAGAGTATGCTTGGGTTACAATGAGCCTGGGCAACAGGGAGGGTGACCATAACCTCTGGGCAACACTTGTAGTCAGCAGCATGCCTAGCATATTTGATACCCAGAGGGGATCACTCTAACACTCCTCTCCTTTACATAACAAAATTATTTCCAGTAATAATTATGCAATGATCAGTAATAATCATTATTTCTTGATTCATTCTCTAGTTTTAAAACAAACATAAAAACATTAAAAGAACAAATGTCAATTTTAAAGCTATTGTTTAAATTCAGCATAATATTTTTGTGTGAATTAAAATTTTCACTTACCAAACAAAAAATATTATACCACTCAGTTTGCACACTCTTTGAGTTTAAAATTTTAAACACAATTAAACTCCACATAATCATATAGAGTGACCAAATTGATGTAATTTAAATACCATTAATTATTCTTTACAGCCACTGGGCTATCATTACTTATTTAAACTGTTTAACTGCAGGAATACATGGCAAGATAGGAGTTGTAGACACAAAGGCAAATTTGAATGTTTCTGAAGGGTTATGAACTTACTTTAAAAATTGAAATGAAGGCATATCACAAACTCCATCGTTAGCAGAAGGAAGGAAATAATAAACATCAGAATAGAAATAAATGAAATAAAGACTAAAAAAATTAATAGAAAAAAATAATGACATTAAGAACTGGTTCTTTGAAGGGCACCTGGGGTGGCTCAGTTGGTTAAGCCTCTGACTCTTGGTTTTGGCTCAGGTTATGATCTCATGGGTCATGCGATTGAGCCCCATGTCAGGCTTCCTGCTCAGCGGGGTGTCTGCTTCTCCCTTGCCCTCTGCCTCCTGCCCCCCATGTGCTCAAGCTCTCTCTCTCTCAAATAAATAAATAAATATTTTTTTAAAAGAGCTGGTTCTGGAGCACCTGAGTGGTTCAGTTGGTTAAGTGTCAGCCCCATATCTGGCTCCCTGCTCAGCAGAGAGCCTTCTTCTCCTTCTCTCTCTGTCTCCCAGCTTGTGCTCTCACTCTCTCTCTGTCAAATAAATAAATAAAATACTTTTTTTTTTTTTTAAAAAAAGAACTGGTTCTTTGAAAAAATAAACAAAATTGCTAAGCTTTTAGCCAGACTCATTAAGAAAAGAGGAGAGAGGGACCTAAATAAGTAAAATCAGAAATGAAAGAGGAGAGTAACAACTGACACCAAAGAAATACAAAGGATAATAAGAGACTACTAGGAAAAATTATATGTCAACAAATTGGACTACCTAGAAAAAAACTGATAAATTCCTAGAAACATACAATCTTTCAAAACTGAATCAGGATGAAATAGTAAATTTGAATACATTGATAACTAGTAATGAGATTGAAACATTAATCACAACAAACAAAAGTCCAGGACCAGATGGCTTCACAGGTGAACTCTACCAAGTATTTAAAGAAGAGTTAATACCTATTCTCCTCAAATTATTCCAAAAGACAGAAGAGAAAGGAAAGCTTCCAAATAATTCTATGAAGCCAGCATAACCCTCATACCAAAACAGATAAAGATACTACAGAAAAAGAGAACTACAGGCCAATATCCTGATAAATGTAGATGCAAAAAAATCCTCAATAAAATATTAGCAAACCATATTCAGCAATACATTTAAAAATAATTCTTCACAATCAAATGGGACTTATTCCAGGGATACATAGTTGGTTCAATATTCACTAATCAATCAACATAATATACCACATTAACAAGAAAAAGGATAAAAACCATATGATCATTTCCCCAGATGCAGAAAAAGCATTTGACAAAGTACAATATCCATTCATGATAAGAATTCTCAACAAGGTGAATTTAGAGGGAACATAGCTCAATATAAAAAAGGCCATATATGATAAACCCACAGCTAATATCATACTTAATGTTGAAAAGCTAAAAGCTGCTCTAAGATCAGAAACAAGACAAGGATGTCCACTCCCAATTTTATTCAACATAATACTGGAAGTCCTAGCCACAGCAATCACACACACACACACACACACACAAAATAAAAGGCATCTAAATTGGTAAGGAAGAAGTTAAACTGTCACTATTAGCAGTTGACATGATACAATGCATAGAAAACCCTGAAGACTCCACCAGAAAACTTAGAAGTAATGAATAAGTTCAGTTAAGTTGGAGGATACAAAATTAACACACAGAAATCAGTTGCATTTCTATACACTAGTAACAAAGTAGCAGAAAGAGAAACCAGGAAAAAATTCTATTTGTAACTGCAACAAAAAGAATAAAGTACATAGCAATACATTTAACCAAGGAGGTAAAAGACCTATAATCTTAAAAGCATAAAACATTGATGAAGTAAAATGAAGACAACACAAGTGGAAAAATATTCCATGCTCATGAATTAATATTGTCAAAATGTCCATACTACCCAAAGCAACCTACAGATTCAACGCAATCCCCATCAAAATACCAACAACATTTTTTGTAGAACTAGAATAATACTAAAATTTGTATAGAACCACTAAAGACCCTGAATAACCAAAGCAATCCTGAGAAAGAAGAACAGAAATGGAGGTAACACAATCCCAGATTTCAAATATACTACAAAGCTATAATAATCAAAACAGTACAGTATTGACTCAAAAATAGATGCATAGATCAATAGAAGATAGTAGAAAGCCCAGAAATAAACTCATGCTTATCTGGTCAATTAATCTATGACATAGGAGGCCAGAACATACAATGGGAAAAGAGAGTCTCTTCAATAAATGGTGTTGGGAAAACTAGACAGCTACATGCAAAAGAATGAAACTGGACCTCTTTCTAACACTATACATAAAAATAAACTCAAATGGGTTAGAGAGCTAAATGTGAGACCTGAAATCATAAAACTTCTAGAAGAAAACATAGGCAGTAATCTCTTTGACATTGGCTTTAGCAACATTTTTCTAGATATGTCTCTTCAGGGAAGGGAAGTGAAGGCAAAAATAAACTATAGGGACTACACCAAAATAAAAAGATTTTAGGGGCCCCTGGGTGGTCAGTCATTAAGCGTCTGCCTTCAGCTTGGGTCATGATCCCAGGGTCCTGGGATTGAGCCTCGCATCGGGCTCCCTGCTCTGTGTGGAGCCTGCTTCTCCCTCTCCCACTCTCCCTGCTTGTGTTCCCTCTCTCACTGTCTCTCTCTCTGTCAAATAAATAAATAAAATCTTTAAAAAAATAAAAATAAATAAAAATATTTTACACAGTGAAGGAAACCAAAACAAAAAGGCAACCTACTGAATAGAAGATCTTTTCAAATTATATATATGATAAGGGGTTAATATCCAAAATATATGAAGAACTCACACAACTCAATATTATAAAAACAAGTAATTCAATCAAAACATGGGCAGAGGATTTGAATAGACATTTTTCCATAGACATGCAGATGGCCAACAGACCCATGAAAAGATGCTCAATATCAGTAATTACCAGGGAAATGCAAGTCAAAACCACAATGAGATAGCATCTCACACCTGTCAGAATGGCTAGACTCAAAAACACAAGAAATAACAAGTGCTGGCAAGGAGGTAGAGAAAAGGGAACACTTGTGAACTCTCAGTGGAAATGTAAATTGGTACAGCCACTGTGGAAAACAGTATGGAGGTTCCTCAAAAAATTAAAAATAGAAATACTATGCAATCCAGTAATTCCACTATTAGATATTTACCCAAAGGCAATAAAATACTAATTTGAAAAGATATATGCACCCCTATGTTTATTGCAGCATTATTTACAGGAGACAAGATATTGAAGTGGCCCAAGTCTCCGTCAATAGATGAATGGATAAAGAAGATGTGAGGTGTATGTGTGTGTATTATATATGTATATTTATATATAATGGAATATTAGTCATAAGAAAGGATGAGTTCTTGCCATTTGAGACAATGTGGATGGATCTAGAGGGTATAATGCTAATTGAAACAAGTTAGTCAGAAAAAGACAAATACCATATGATTTCACTTAAATGTAGAATCTAAAAAACAAACAAATGAAACAACCAATAAACCAACAAACAAAAAGCAGAAATAGACCCATAAATATAGAAAACAAACTGATGGTTGTCAGAGGATAGCGGAGGGCAAGGATGAGCAAAATGGTGAAGGAGAGAAGGAGATACAGGTTTCCAGTTATGGGATGAATAAGTCACAGGGATAAAAAGTACAACATAGGGAATATAGTCAATGGTACTGTACTAGCATTCCATGGGGACAGATGGTAGCTACGCTTGTGGTGAACATAGCATAATATATAGACTTGTTGAATCACTATGTTGTTCACCTGAAACTAATGTAACATTGTGTGTCAATTATATTTCAATTAAAAAAAAAATGAAGGTTGATAGCTGAGACTGAATATGTAGGGCCCACCCATATAACTGGAAGTTTTCTGAATTAACTTCCATGTAGAATACATTGCTTATTAAAGGATAAGAAATTAAAATGTGCTAATTTTAAGCTTACATAAATATTATTAAAACTCAACACTGGGGCGCCTTGGTGGCTCAGTAGGTTAAGTGTCTGCTTTTGACTCAGGTCATGATCCCAGGGTCCTGGGATCGAGCCCCATGTCGGGCTCCCTGCTCAGCGGGGAATCTGCTTTCCCTCTCCTTCTGCCTGCCGCTCTGTGTCAAATAAATAAATAAAATCTTAAAAAAAAAAAACTGGACAGTAATCACAGCAATTTTTTAGACTAACGATGTTTTGTGGGAGGAGTATTTCACCATTGACATTATTTAGAATTGCCAGTGTGTGGTGATAATAAAAATTGAATAGACTTTTACTCAGATTTATTCTTGCTTTTAAATTCTCTGTAGACCATGCACCCTGCTTCTTGCCTTCCTCCCTGACCTTGGCAGTCACTGCTTATGCTATAAGTATGTTGCCAGGGATGAACCACTGCTTGTTGGAGCTTCCACTTCAGCAGTCCTGGAAAACACTCAGTAGGTCCTACACAAAGAAGATGGAAGAAATGTTTTTGTTCCTCCAAAATTTGTAGACAAACTAAGTGGAATCTTAACATTCTTCTCTCTTTGGAGCTATCTTCTTCCTAAGAGCGCACTCTTTTCCTAATCACTTGAATGTGGAGGCAAATTTTTTATAATTTTTATCTCCTCTCCTGTCCAATTCTCCACTGGTTACTTTTCATTTTATTTTATATTATTTTATTTTATAGTATGTAAATAAAGTTTGAAAAATTGGTAGTATAGAGCAGAGGCTGAAAAAGCGGGACCCTAAATCTCAAAGTAACTGGGCAATTAAGAAGAGTAAAGGTAAGAAAGATGGTGCTGGGGCTGACGGGATCATCTATGACATGTTAAGCTAAGGCACAGCATTACTTTCCGAAGACTTTCCTTGTGCATGGGAGCAGAGGTTTTCAATGTGGAATGTAGAAATACACAAAACAATCCATGCGTTATAAGAAGTAAATAGTAGGGTTTCTCTTTTTAATTTTTTCTCATTCTTTAACAGTTTCTCTTTTTATATGTTTTATAGTAAACCTATTTGTACATGTTTACAGTTTATAAATTGCATTTGAATGTATGTTTAATTTTTAAAAACTCATGGTACATCTGAAAAAAAAATAGTAGGAGACTAGAAAAACCAATAGCCACAGGAAGTTTGCAGGTCTCTCAAACACAAATTTCTAGCTGTTTTTAGCTAGAGGTGGACAGTTCTTTGATGAGGCATGGAAGTGTTACTATTTCATCTTGCAGATTCAGATACTTTAGACAGTACACGAAAAACCAGTTCCGGTTATATTAGATGTAAAAACTGAAATGCAGGGGTGCCTGGGTGGCTCAGTCAGTTGAGCGTCCAAGTTTAATCTCAGCTCAGGTGTTGATCTCAGGGTTGTGAGTTCAAGCCCAACATTGTTTAATGGGCTCCATGCCCATTAAACAAACAAACATTAAACAACTTTATGGAGCCCATTAAACAAACAAACAAACAAAACTGAAATGCAGATAAAAATTGAGAGGCTGACTCTAGAAAACAGTATGGAGATTCCTCAAAAAGTTGAAAATAGAACTACCCTACAATCCAGCAATTGTACTACTAGGTATTTACCCAAAAAATACAAAAACACTAATTCAAAGGGATACATGCACCCTAATGTTTATAGCAACATTATCTACAACAGTCAAATTATGAAAGCAGCCCAAGTGTCCATCAACAGATAAATGGATAAAGAAGATGTGGTACACACACACACACACACACACACACACACACACACCCTGGAATATTATTCAGCCATAAAAAAGAATGAAATCTTGCCATTTGCAACAACATGGATGGAACTGGAGAGTATAATACTAAGTGAAATAAGTCAGTCAGAGAAAGACAAATACCATATGATTTCATTCATATGTAGAATTTGAGAAATAAAACAAATGAGCATAGGGGAAAAAAAGAAAGAGAGAGGCAAATCAAGAAACAGACTCCTAACTATAGAGAACAAAGTGATGGTTACCAGAGGAGAGGTGTGGGGGGGATGGGTTAAACAGGTGATGGGGATTAAGGAGGGCACTTGTTGTGAGAAGCATTGGGTGTTGTAAGTGTTGAATCACTAAATTGTACACTTGAAACTAATATTTCACTGTGTGTTAACTAACTGGAATTTAAGTAAAAACCTAAAAAACAAATTGAGAGGCTGACCCACCCTGAATAGAGATTAGTCATGGATTTGCTTGGAGATAGGGCAATACATCCCTCAAAAATGATCTTGGAATCTGCTCAAGGGTTGCAGAGGAACCTGATTAAGACTGAAGAGTTCTGCATCATCAAGCAGAGAAAAAAAAAAAGGTTCTATAAAACTTGATGAGTTGATGCTTTCAATTAAGCTGTGAAACCATAAAATCTCTTCACTTATCAAGGTTCCAATCAGGGGCAAGTCGGTTATAGGAAAATTTGCATTCCAGTGTCCAAAAAGAGTATCCCTGAGTAGCTCAGTGAATTTATTTGTCCAAAAGATCAGTAATTGGGCCATCCAGGTCCTTTGGATGCTGGAAATGTCTAATATACAATAGTATGTTCTTGGCATTTGTTGTTAAGTTAGTTGTGGTAATGCTAGGCTAACAGACTTAACTGTTGGGTGTGGACAAAAGCAGAGGTGAGAGACAGAGATCCTGGGTGGAGATGATTGCAGAAAGGGACACTGGAGGGAATAATGAAAGAAGAGAGTCTGGAGAATAGAATAGAGAAAAAGAAGTGAAAAGAAAGAGGGTGAGCATGGTAGAGGCTAAAGGAGGCATAGACATGTGGATTTTCCTGGAAGTAGATGCGTTTTGGTGGAATGGTTTAAAGGTGATATAGGTCAAGTCTGCATTATTAGATTCACCCTGGGATCACCTGTCATGGCATCCATCCTAGCTCAGTGCTCTCTTCTATACTTGTTATTCTGTCTCTCTGTGTCTGTGATAAGGAGTCTTAATGGAAAGACCTTTCCTTATGATCATTATGTTAGTCTCTTTCTCCTATGGACAAGTAGTTACTATAAATGTGAGTGCTTAAAAGTGATAAAATAATTATGTCTCACAAGTCAAAGAGACCAAGCCTGGTGGGGAAGAGGAAAAGGGAGGGAAGGGCAGGGAAAGGCAAGGAAGAAAGGAAGGAAGGAAGGAAGGAAGGAAGGAAGGAAGGAAGGAAGGAAGGAAGGAAGGAAGGAAGGAAGGAAGGAAGAAGGGAGGGAGGGAGGGAGGAAAAGGGGAGAGGAAAGGAGGGAAAGAGAAGAAAGGGAAAAAAGTTATATGCTCAAGAGAAGGTAGAGGAGAGGTGGGGAAAGAAAGTTAGAATTAATTTTATGAGCAGAGATGGATCAGAAAGGTTTAGAAAATTAATATTGGCTGGATGTTAGTGTAGAGCTAAATGAGGAGAACATGGGGTATGAGAGCCAGGGATATTGGGCAACCCACTACTTGAAATAATGCACTACTGTATTTGGAGAATGTCAGGGTTGATCCTTTTGCACCAAAACTCAGTGATTGTCCTTAGAAAGTTAACAGAAATATCCTCATGGCATATTTCAATAGTATGGTATATTTCAACAGCATGAGAAATTCTAGTTTGGCTCTCAAGTTGAAGCAGGATAGAACCAGATAGAAAGGTAGAATAAATTCTTAGGCCAACATTCACCCATTTATTTATTCAACCAGCCAAACAACAACCATTGACATCTGCCATGTGCCAGATACTATGTAGGTGCTGGGGACATAGAGAAAAATTAAGAAATGATTCTTGCTCCCAAACTCTTTAAAATCTAGTAAGGCATCAGATGTTAGGGAAGAGAAACAACTGGGCAGGGCAGAGATACTTACTGATGTCTAATTTTTAGACTATGAACCTATGATGTATCCACAGTGAGACCCTTACACTTTAAGTCATTTATGGCATTAAGCTTGTATCACTACTAAGAGTAAGCAAGAAATATGACTTCTTCTCCATTTTTTTCTTCTTGATATTTCCAGAGAGAGACACAAGCAGTAGACTGGGTTGGTGAGAGAATACAAATGGCTGATAAAAATGAGAAAAATGTTCAACATTATTGACAATGATATGCAAATTGAGATAGCTATGAATGTCAGTTTTACCTCTCAGATTCACCAGGGTTAAGGAAAATTATTTTAAATTTTTTATGGGAGGTCATCTGGCAAAATATCTCAAAGTTTTAAAATATATTTCTTTTGACCCAGCAATTCTACGTTATGAACTTAACCTTAAAGAAATAATCAGAGATATGCACAAATATTTATATGAAAAAGTTCACTATATGATTATTTATAGTAATAATAATACACAAAATATGTAAATAAATTATGGCACATTAAATATGAGATATTAGGTACATTATGAGAAAATGTTTAGGACATACTGTTGGATTATAAAAATCAGGGAACAAAACAATATGTATTTTTTGACCTGATGTAAAGATATATAGAAAAATGCTGGGTGTTTTGATGATGATATTAATAGTCATCCTCTTGGGGTGGTGGGATTAAGGGCGATTTTTAATTCCTTATTTATAATTATTGATACATTTCCCACTTTTCCCATAGTTATAATGTTTTACTTTTTAAAATCACTTTTTTAAAGATTTTATTTATTTATTTATTTATTTATTTATTTATTTATTTATCTGAGAGAGAGAGAGCAGGGTGAGAAACAGAGGGAGAAGCAGACTCCCCACTGAGCAGGGAGCCCAATGCAGCGCGGGGGGCGGGGGGGGGGTGCCTCGATCCCAGGACTCCAGGGTCATGACCTGAGCTGCAGGCAGACGCTTCACCGACTGAGCCACCCAGGACTCCTAAAATCATTTTAAAAGTTATCTGCAGTAGGTGGAGGTGAAGAGAACAGCAACCAGCCCTCTAATTCCTGTACTCACGTCTCTTTGACTTTGCTGTGCCTCCCATCAAGAGATAGTCTATTTCCCCACCTCCTAACTCTGCTCTGCACTTGTGACTTACTTTGACCCATGGATGTGGCAGAAACAATGCAGAACTTCTGAGGTTAGGCTCTAAGAAGCCTGTGGCTTCCACTTTGTTCCCTTAAAATGCTGCTCTGAAACCACCATGTAAGGAAACCAGTCTAGCCCACTAGAAGATAACAGGCCTCTCAGAGGAGAACCATGGTCCTCCAGTCAACAGCCAGGGCCAACTGCTAGACATCAGTGAAGGAATCAGGGACTCTCTTCAGCTGAATGCAGCAAAATGAGTGAGCCCAGATGAGCCTAGCAGAAAAACCTTGCCATCAACCCACAGAACCATGAGAAATAATCAATCGTTGTTTCAAGCACTAAGTTTTGGGGTGAACTGCTACTCAGATATGAAACAGCCACATAACCATTAATTTAAAAAAAAAAGAAGTCATAGGCTAACTGTGATTGTCAATCTAGCTTCCAGGGATCTTGAAAATATTGTCTCAGAAGTGAAACGGAAGCATTATGGCTGCCATGGTATAGTTTACGTTTTGGAGGAATGACTGGTGAGAAGAGTGTGGTCGTCTGCAGTAGGTCAGGAAATAGGTAGTGAGTATGTTATTTGTATATGTGCGGCTTTTCCTCATTGAAAGAGCACAATTTCTCTAAAGTATCTGCAGATGGCTCAAAATGGACCCCCAGCTGGCTGTCAGCAGATTCTTGGCTCCTCCTTCCCTTGCGTGCCGCTGAAGGCAATGCTTGGCCGGATTCCCACATCTCTTTCAGAACTTTATTACCCAGTGGAACCTCCAGGGGTAGAGGAGAAGGAGAGCACCATACTATATTTGAAGATATTCTCAAAACCTTTATTTCTTGTCCACAGAAATAAGGAATACTCGGCAGAAATGGTACAAAAAGACTCTGTGAACTCTTTCCTCTTGACGTCTATGTGGGAAATTTCCAAGATATCTTCCCAACACTTTAGCCCCTAGTCATCCACATATCATTATAGGAATGAAAACTTGAAGATAAGTCCCATGAGTCTGTTTCAGATGTCAGCCTGAGTTCAGCAGTAGAGTGTTAGAGCAACCAGGGCCCTTAGAGATGATCTAATTCTACCCCATCATTCAAAAGACAACTCCATCTAAGACTGAGACAACTGTTGTGGCTGACTTTAGGTCACAAGTGAGCAACTCTGCAGGCACAGAGCTGGGAGCAAACCCAGGTCTCTCTGCTCCTCTGCTTTGTACTCTGTATGATGTTGTCCCACTTTTTCGAGCCTAAATGAGATCAGAGAGGTGGGATGAGACATTGCCTTTGTTAATTTTAGGTACATTTCACATTTCAGTGGGATTGTTGGTTGTAAAAGAGGGAAGCCCAGAAATTCATACAGCCAAAATGTTTTATGCAACAATATAAATAAACCATAAAATAAAATAGCAAAGTGATTCCTTTCTCTGGATGCAAGGATGCTCGAGACCACTGAGACCACCGAGACCACAAAGGCTGCTCAGATCCAGTTGCACAGGTTGTGTCCTCTTCGGCAAAGGTGCTTCCGAAGCCAGATGTCTCACTCCTTTCCTACTGGGTAATTGATATTTATTATAAAACTTTGCAGGGGCATGTGGGGGTCGGGGAATAGAATTCGGACAACTACTAGTTTCAATATTCAATTTTTTGCAGTTCATCTCCCCCAAATATAATCCTCATGAATGTCACACTCGCTGACATATTCCTCCACAATCAGTCCCCATTATTATTATTTTGTCTCTTCCATGCTGAGCTCTGGCCAAGAGCCCGGAGGTGGGGATGAGGGCTTCAAAGCTGTGTCAGCAAATACAAGAACAGTGATCTATTGTCACATGCCCAAATCTGGCAGTCGTGCCCATAAATCAGAGTCCAGAAGTTAGCTCTGCTCTGAGGTCCCCTCCTTCTTTCTGCTGTACTTCCTCCTGGGAATTAAGAATTTCTGGCCCAGAATGAAGGGAAGAATTTAAACCATTGGCTCTTTCTGGAGCTTTTTGATGCCAACCAAGACATCTGGGGTGTGACCTCAGCACTCCGTTTTTGGCATCAAGTTTGGGCCAAGGCTCCATGAAGTCTGAGGTTGCTTTAGTCCTGACAGCCTTCAGTTTTTGTTCGTCCTCTGATTTCTCATTTATCTCACCCTTCTGCCAGCAAGATAATAAGTTATGCTTGTACAAATCTGGCAAGGCCCCAGGGTATTTTGGGGGCTGTCACTTTTTGTTGACATGAAGCCCTGTCTACTTGCTCTTGGGGTCTGGCCTGGAGGTCTGCGCAATATGTGGATCAAGAGCTGGAAAACTTGTATTCTCATTTACCCCTTGTTTTTTGAGAAATTTTTCCTTAAGGTCAAAGGCACACATGGCATTTAGAGCAGAAGTCAGAACCCAAGAAGCCAGGAGTTGAGCAGGCCCTGAGACAAAGTGAGCGGTAAAAGCATAACTGGGAGCAAAGGAAGAAGGTCTAATAACACAAAGGATGCAAATTTTGGTTGAAGAGCTTGACCTGAACACTATTTTGTAAAAATTAAATTAGTTGTTCACATGAAACTGTAGGATATTTCACATTCAAATCCAAATTTCCATCTCCTCTTAAGGCACCATGTGGGCCCTCAGCTCAGGTAGGGGAAGTCTGTCCCATCTGGAACTTTCCCTCCAACACTTATCCCAGAGGAAAGTGTTCATTTCAGGTTTGCATTTCTGGGTCCTCAATTTCCATTTTCTTCACAAAGCCTTGGCTAGAGTAGAAAAGACACACACTTCCCTTTTCTCTGAGTTTTCCTCTTAAGGAATGCTTATTGTTTAAATCAAGGACTAGTATTTGAGAAAATGGAATTCTGACATTCCTGATGCTGTTTCTATTTCATATTGTGATTTTCTTGTTCCCCAAATCTTTCATCTAAATCACACACTTGAGCCTATTCTTTGGGGAGAAATAATGTGTAAAAGCCCATGGTTGGCCTTAGTGTCATTATTTTAAGAAGCTAAAAACAGGTTTTCCAAGCAATTTCTTTTTTTTTTTAAAGGAACCCATTTGTGTTCTGGTCCAAGATGGAAACATAGGAAGATCCTAAACTCATCTCCTTCACAGATACGCAAAATCTATACAAGAAATTTCTCCTGAAGAACTGAGGGCTGACTGAACATCTTCTGCAGAACAAAAGATCAAGCGACCATATAGAGAAGAGCAAGAGAGAGGGAGACAGGGTCATAAAGGGAACCCCCACCCCACCCCCCACGCGGCCAGCATCAATGAGGAGGAATGGTACTGAGAGCCCAGGAGCAGATGTGTCTGCCCTAAGGCACAGAAACAAAGCTGCAGCTTAAAAGGGCAACTGCTATTTAGGGAACCAGCCCTAGAACCCTGCTAAATGGTGGGGGAGCTGCTGGAACTCTCTCCTCCACCCCCGCGCCCCCACCCCCGGGGTCAGACTTACACTGTAGGTCACAGCTCCCCCAGGCGCCTGGCTCTCATTTCCTCTCCTCGGGCCTTCCCCCTAATAAAATTCCTGGGGTGCTGAATCCCAACTTGGCAGCTGCGGATCAGAGGACTCAAAATACCACAAAGTGTTTTACTCTTTTCCCAATGTGTAAGGATGCTGGCATAATAAACACAAACAAAAGTGTCACCAAATTCATAAGCAGTTTTTGGTTTTTATGTATTTATATTTACACCTCGCATGTTTGCACTCCTTTTCAACCCTCCTGCTGTCAACCCTCCTCCAGGCTTCTGTCATCTTTCCCCAGGCTTACTGATCCCCCAAGGGTCTCCTTGAAATTGTCCTTGCTCCCTCTAACTCATTCCCCACATGGCACTCAGGGAATGCTTCTTAAATGCAAATCTGTAGCAAACAAAATCTTCCCTAGTTCTTTTACTGAATGAGCAGGATTTGGTAGGCTAAAAATTATTATGCAATTCTTCTCTTTTTTTCCCTGGAACTTCAAACCTGCATGTCTGTGCCTACTCGTTCTCCATTCTTGGATGAAACCTTGGGCAAGTTCCACAGCTTTTTTGAGTACTCCAGAAATAACCAAAGAGGCCCTTTGCTTTGGCATGCAAAAACCAGTTCCATCGAATTATTTCCTAACTAGTTGAGTTATATCTAAATGAAGTGTGTGCTGCCCGCCTCCTTGCCCCCAACTAGGCAGGTATCAGCTTGGAAGGCTCCCGTGAGAGAGGCCTTTGCACTTACCTTCCCAACTAGGCTCAGTTCCACTCATCTTCAAGTCACATAGAAGTCACTTCCACAGGGGAGATTTCTCTCTACGATTTCATCTTAACCCTTAACAAATGGTAAATATGTAGTTATTTCTATGAGTCATTGTCTTATGTTTCTCTCCTCCATTAGACTATAATCCCCCATGAGGGCAGAGATTATGTTTATCTTGTCTGTGGCCCAGATCCTTAATAATACTCTCTCAAGAAATATTCATTTTGATAAATGAATATGAAAAACGTTTCTTAATGCATACTGGAAAGTATGACATCTATCATGGAAGTGTAAAGGATGTTTAAAGGGGGTCCTTTTTTTACTGAAGTATAGTTGACACACAATGTTACATTAATTTCAAGGGTACAACATAGTGATTCAGCAATGCTGTACCTTTCATCTCTGTGACGTACTTATCTCATAACTGGAAACCTGTATCTCCAACTCCTTTTCACCCATATGCCCTTCCCCTCCCCCCTCCCGCAAACCACCAGTTTTTTCTCTGTATTTATGGATCTGCTGCTGCTTTTTTGTTTGTTTGTTCATTCATTTATTTTGTTTTTTAGATTCCACATATAAGTGAAATCCTATGGTATTTGTCCTTCTCTGACTTGATTCACTTACCATATTATCCTCTAGGTCCATCCATGTTCTCACAAGTGACAAGATCTCATCTTTTTTATGGCTGAGTAATATTCCATCCCATATATATATGGAAACTACAAGAAACTTGTTTATATGACTGCCTCTTCTTTATCCATTCTTCTATCCATGGACACCAAGGTTGCTTCCAATATCTTGGCTATGATACACGATGCTGCAATAAACATAGGGGTCATACATATTTTCATATTAGTGTTTTTGTTTTCTTTGGGTAGATACCCAAAATTCTATTTTTGATTTTTAATTAGACTCCATACTGTTTTTCACAGTGGCCACACCATTTTACATTCCCACCAAATGTACACAAATTTGCTTTTTTCTATATATCCTTGCCAACACTTGTTATTTCTTGTCCTTTTGATACTATCCATTCTCACTGGTGTGAAGAGGTATCTTGTTGTGGTTTTGATTTGCATTTCCTTGATGATTAGTGATGTTTGAGCATCTTTTCATGTATGTCTTCTTTGGAAAAATGTCTGTTTAGGTTCTCTGCCCATTTTTAAAAAGATTGTTTGTATTGGTGTTGACTTCTATAAGTTCTTTATGTATTTTGGATAATAATTCCTTATTGGATATATTAATATATTTGATCAATTTCTACCTCGATGTCATACTTTCCAGTATTCATTATGTATATTTAAGTGCTATTATGTGGGAAGCATAGGTATTTACAATTGTTATATCCTCTTTTTGGATTTATCCCTTTATCATTATATAATGCCCTTCTTTGTCTCTTGTTACAGTCTTTGTTTTATAGTCAATTTTGTCTGATATAAGCATTGCTACTGTGTATTTTTTTTTTTTGCTTCCATTTGCATGGAATATCTTTTTCCATCATTTTACCTTTAGTAAAGGTATGTGTCTTTAGGTCTGAAGCCAGTCTCTTATAGGCAGTATGTAGAAGGGTCTTCGTTTTTATCCATTCAGTCATCCAATGTCTTTTGATTGGAGCATTTAGTCCATTTACATTTAAAATAATCATTGATAGGCACGTACTTATTGCCATTTTGTTTATTGTTTTCTGGTTGTTTTTGTAGGGCTTCTCTCTTCCTTTCTTCCTCACTTATGCTCTTTCCCTGTGGTTTGATGGCTTTCTTTAGTGTTATACTTGGATTTCTTTCTCTATTTTTGTGTATCTAGTATTTTGATTTGTGGTTACCATTGGGTTCATATATAACATCCTATGTGTACAGCAGTCTATATTAAGCCGATGGTCACCTAAGTTTGAACACTTTCTAGAAGCACTAAATTTTTACTCCCTCGTCCATGTTTTATGTATATGATGAAATATTTTGCATATTTTTATGTTGTGTATCCCTTGACTAATTTTGTAGATATAATTGATTTTATTACTTTTGAATTCTAACCTCTATACTGGCTTTAGCAATAATTAATCTACTACCTTTACTATATGTTTGCTTTTACCTGTGAAATTTTTTCTTTTTATAATTTTCTTTTAGTATGGCCTTTTCTTTCCACTTAAATAATTCACTCTTTTAGTATGGCCCTTTCTTTCCACTTAAATAATTCACTCTAACATTCCCTGGAAGGCTAGTTTAGTGTTAATATATTCCTTTAACTTTTGTTTGTCTGAAAAACTCTTTATCTCTCTCTTAATTCTGAATGATAACCTTGCTGGATAGAGTATCCTTAGTTGTAGGTTTTTTTTCTTTTCAGCACTTTGAGGATACCTTGCCGCTCTCTTCTGGTCTGTAAACTTTTTCCTGAAAAATCAGCAGATAACCTTATGGGGTTTCCCTTGTAGGTAACTGTTTCCTTTAGATGATTTTAAAACTCTCTTTATCATTACTTTTTGCCATTTTGATTATTATGTATCTTGGTATGGACCTTCTTGAGTTAATCTTGTTAGGGTTCTCTGTGATTCCTGGATCTGTGTGTCTGTTTCCTTTGCCAGATTAGGAAATGTTCAGTATTATTTCTTGAAATAAGTTTTCTGCTCCCTTCTCTCTCTTCTCCTTCTGGGATCCCTATAAAGTGAATGTGATTATGCTTGATGATGTTACAGAATTCTTTTAACCTATTCTCCCTTTATTCTTCTTTTTTTCCTTTTGCTGCTCAGCTTGGTTGCTTTCCATTACCCTGTCTTCCAGATTGCTGATCCATTCTTCTGCATTCTCTAATCTGCTCTGGATTCATTCTAAGTGTATTTTTTTCATTTCAGTTATTGAATTCTTCACTTCTGCCTGGTCTTTTTTATATTTTCTATGTCTTTGCTGAGGTACTCACTGAGTCCATCTACTCTTTCCTCAAGTCTGGTGGGAATATCTTTATGATCATTACTTTGAACTCTTTATTGGGCATATTGCTTATCTCTGTTTTATTTAACTTTTTTACTCTGATTTTGTTTTGTTCTTTCATTTGGAACACATTCCTCTGTCTCCTCATTTTTTTTTCTAACTCTCTATGTTTGTTTTTATGTATTAGGTAAGTCAACTATGTCTCCTGATCTTGAAAGCAATGGTCTTATGTAGAAGTCTTGTGGTGCCCTATAGTGCCATCCCCCTGGTCACCAGGACCACGCATACAGGGGTGTTCCCTGTATGTACTGTGTGTGTCTTCCTGTTGTGGCTGAGCTGTAACTGTTTTGCCTGCTGTGAGCACACTGTGCAGGGTTGTCTCCCTGTGCTATTGAGAGGGCTGTTGCAGTAGCCATGGCTGGTTGGCGGGCAGGGCTGGCAGTCAGCCTAGCTGTCTGAAATTAGCCTGTGTGCACAGTTTTAGGTGCACTCAAGGGCAGGGCTTGCTCCATGCACAGCTAGCTAAGAGACCCAGCTGCAGGAACCACAGATGTGCTGGTGTGTGTGTTATCTCCCTCCCACTCAGAGTGGGGTGCAGGAGTTACTCTGGAGTGGTGCTGGTCCCAGTAAGGGCTGCCTGCCAGATGTAGTGGAGTGGGAACTGCTTTGGTGGGATGCTTGAAGAGGTGGGTAGGCTGGGGGTGGGAGGTCCACAGGGGAATGTGGGGGCAGGGCACATGATGCTAGCAAGATGGGTGAAGATTGTTGGTGCTGGCTCCCACAAGTGTCTGGCTATCTGGAGGGGGAAAATGGCATCTGCCAACAATTTTCTTCCTGGAAAAATATCCTGCAGATCCCTGCCCCTCCAGCACACATTCTAAAATCGGTCAATAGATCTCCTTCAGATAAACCCAGGTGCTTTTCAAACTGCTGCTTCTGTGCTGTGTTGTGGGCTGAGTTACTTGGTATGCTGGCTCTTTCTGGGCAGGGACTCAGTTTCTTATCATGCTTCCACTCTCCCTCCCAGAGTTAAGCCCTGTGGAAAACTCCTGGAGTTAAGCCCCACTGGTCTTCAGAGCCAGACTTAGGGGGTCTTTTCTTTCCAGGGCAGGTCCCTAGGGTGGGTGTTATCCAGTGTGGGGTATGATCCCCTCTCTCCTCCATGTTTGTGAGGTCCCTTCTGTTTGTGGTTAGTCCAACCAGCAGTTTGGTTCCCAACCACATCCGCACCCCACCTACCATGTTCAATGTGGAATTCTCTCTATGACTAGCTGTGGAGGTTTTTTCTGCCAGTCTTTGGGTCTTTTTCAGAGTAAGTTGTATAGGTGTAGTTGTTGCCTCAGTGTGTCTATGGGATGAGGTGAGCTCTGGATCCTCATACGCCATCATATTTCTGGTTCTCTCCTTTAATAAAATTATATAAAAGTTTGTTTTGAATGCAGAAGCAGAACAGCGAAAACAGCAGACAAGTTGGGTGTCAAAAGGGAAACAATATTGCTTGGGATGGGAAAACCAATCATAAGAATGTTTTGTTTGCAGATATATACATTCTTTCTTTGCTAGTTCAAGTCTTAGAAGATAAAATAATGAACTATTGAACTATTTATGCTGAATTAGTATTGTCTTCTAAATTTCAACCAGGACAGGACTTGTGTGGAGACACAGGTACTGAAAAAGAGCTGGGGGGTTAGAGAGCCCACTCCTGGAAACAAAGGCCTCAGAAACTGCAAGAGATTCCAGATTAGTGTCAAGTGATCTCACATTCTTTCATCTGTGCGAGAACCTTTTCTGACCACTTAAAAAGAATAAACATTAGCATGACATTTGAATATCAAGTTCAGTGTCTGCCTCTTCTCCTAGAAAAATACTTTGGAATCTGTTTCCATCACCAGCTTTGTATCTCTCACTTAGCTGAATATCACACAGTCCCCCTGAGGATTGTTATTAAAGCATTAACAATTTATAAAATCACAGAATCTTGGAAAAAAAAAAAAAAGGACACCAAAGCTTTAGACCAACTTTCTTCTTGATTTAAAATTATTCACAAACAGATCAGCTGGAGCTCCCTCAGCACTTAGTCATATTTGCCACTGTGTTTGTACTACCGGTCAATTTGTTCTAGAAGATCTTGGTTTGGTCACATTACCCTTTACAAACATAAAAAACCTCTCTAACACTCATCATGAAAATGATTTATTGTTACTTATGATAAACAGGTAAGATTTGCATACTGTGAAGTATTTAAGTCACATTAAGATGAGTGTGCAGCATTCTCAGAAGATAATTATATCATATTTAAACAAACAGAACATGTAATTCTTGCACAGGTCCTGTAAAAAAAAAAAAAATCCTTTCTTCATCCAAAACTAGGTCTGGTTACTGTTTATTATTGCATCTAGTGTAGCATTGTCCAATAAAACTCTGTGATGATGGAAATGTTCTGTAATATCTGTACTGTTCAATACACAATACATAAATTCAAACAAAAGTGAGTCACCTTGAATGTCTTTCTCATTCATTCATTCATTCACTCATTCATTCACTGAGAGCCTAGTTTGGCTCAGGTAATGTGGATAGGTACTGGGCACACAATGTCAGGGGAGACACTGCCCCTACCCATAAGGAACATGTGAGTTGATAACGCATCAGACAGATGGAATACTATACAATGAGTTGGTTACAGGGTGCTGAAAAAGGGCACAGAGAGACACCTAACCGAGATGGCTGAAAGAGATTGGAGATTTACAACTTGGAGCATGTTATGTACTTTGATAATTTTTCACAGTAGATAAGGCCTCTTCTTCATTTTTAAAATGAGGGAACTCAGTTTCAAAAAAGCTGTGATTTACCCTCATTCACATGAAACTTATCCAACCAGATAGCTTTTGTTGCAAAATTCACATATTTTCTATTGTTGTCCAAAAATGCCAATCAGCAGTTCTTCAAAAAAGCTTTTCAAAATCACCCAACTTCTACATTTTTCTATAAAAATAAAGAAGGGAGTTTTGAGTAAGATAAGGGTGAGGCAACTACTACAGTATTCTATATTAAATTAAATCCACGAATGATTAGTTAATGGCATACACATAGTTACATTTATAGTTGATTAAATTTTATGTTTGTGGTTATTCTATCATAAAATAGCAGACATTATGAACTTGGTTAGTACTTCAACTTAAATAATTTCTACTCATAGAAAACTTCCTGAGAAGTCAAAGGTACCAAGTTTTTCGTATGTCCTTGTGAGAACACTTCAGTAGAGTTTTTCTATATTTTCTCATGAAAGCACTTACTCTGACATTACATTTTAGTGTCTGGTGGCATTCCCTAAATCATTTGTTCTTTTCTTTTTTCCAATTTTTCCATCTGTTGTTTAAACCTCATCCTACATTTGGGAAACCATACATAACTTGTGCATCACATAACTCACTAAATGAGACTGAACACTTTGTCAAGATGATTTTTTTTAAGAAGTGAGGGAAATGTTCAATTTATCAATACATTCCAGTTTTGCCAGTAAAGCATCCTTTCTCATCAGGCTAGCCTTGTGTGTTATTCATTATAAAATGCCAGAAATCGTGTGAATGGACTGAATCCTTACCAAACAGCCATGATTGACTGTGGGTTGAACAGAAATCTAGTACAGAATGGAAAATACCCTCATAAATATTTGCTGAATGAAAACTTTAATCTCCATTCCACTTTTATCAGTTGTTTTTAGTGAAACCAATGCTGATACCCAATAATTATATATAATATTTATATTTATATATATTTTTATATATTAATATTTATATATTTTAAAATTTTTGAATTTTTTTCTTAATTGCAGTGCTTGTCTAAGTTCTTGATATTCAGGACATAAAATATAAGGACAAATTCACTTGGATTTCACATAACTGCTCTCCCTTCACACTTGTACTACTGAGAAGTGAGGTAGTGGGGCTCACTTCTTCAGTGTTGCGAAGCCATATAATGGAAGAATTTTAAAAAACAGATATCTTTCTTCAATGCATTCTTAGAAACAGGGAAATTAAGCAAGCATCTAAAGGTAAATCGAAACCACAGATAGTGAAAACAATCTTTGAATGGTAGAAATCACGTTTCTAAGAAAGGAAGGTGGGAGGAAAAGGGATAGAAAAAGAACAAACATTTTTATTTTTGGCACCTATAATGTTCAGAAAACGAAGAGAAAAAGCAGATTAAGTTTGTGATGTTTCATCGTCTCTCGGGCCACAGAGTCGGTACTATGCCTATCTAAGAATACCAGCCATCTTTATTATCTCTCACGGTTCACTACACTGTGTGGGTTCAGCGAGGTGGTTCTCACTTGGAGTTGCTCATGCAATTGCAGCCAGATGTTGGCATCAAAGGCTGAACTAGGCTAGGTTCTCAAGAGGGCCTGCTTGCATTGCCGGCCATTGGCTGCGAGCTCAGATGAAGCTGTTAATTGTAACACTCCTGTTCTTCTTCAGGAGCTTGCACTTTTCTCAGCATGGCGGCTGGATTTAGAAATAAAGTTTCACAGGGTGCCTGGATGGCTCAGTCATTTAAGTGTCTGACTCTTGATTTCAGCTCAGGTCATGATCTCAGGGTGGTGAGGTTGAGCCCTGCATCGGGCTCTGTGCTCAGTGAGGAATCTGCTTGAGATTCTCTCTCCCTCTCCCACTTCCTAGTCCACATGATTCAACCAAAAATGATAGGGAGACATATTTATTTATGAACAAAGATAAAGTGTAACCAACTACCGTTCCTCCCATTTTCCTATCCCTGGTCCCATGGCAGAATGGTTTCACTGAAGGAACATTGTTTCCTTTGGGAGAACATGTAGCTTATGGGGTTCCAGGAAGTGTTAATGGTTTGTCTTGGCCCATAACTCAACTCTACAGGGCCTGACATCTCCTAACTTTAGAAGAGGTAGAGAAGTGAGTTTGGGTTTCAAAGAAGTATGAAAGGGAAGTGAATGTCAATAATTGTGTTGGCTCTGGTGTATGTCCAGGATTCAAGACTTTTACAGATTTCCCCTCTTCTACTATTTCCCTAGTTCCTATACACCAAAACTATGTCTTCACTGATCACTAGTCTCAAAGCTGAGATCAGAGATTGCGCTCATCTCTCATTGCATTATTCCTTCTCAAGGCCCAGGCTGAAGACTGGGATCCAATTATTATAGATAGATTCAGCTACTTCATTTAATGAAAGTAATAAGTTAGACAAAGTGGAATTGAAACCAAAAATGGTAAACCAGATAAAGATGGCTAATTTAATTTATATTCATAAAATGCAATCCATCAAGAAGATAAAATAGTGATGAAAGTTTATATACTGATTAACATAGCATAAAGATACATAATTAAAAAATGAATAGAAATAAAAAATAGGAGAAAATATCATATTTCAAGTAGGAGGAACTCCTCCATCAGAGGTTGATATTTTAAATGATAGATAATAGTGATAATGATAAGGATTTAAAATGATAAGATGATAAAAGATTTAAAAATAGTTAATCTGGTTGATTTAATAGCCACATTGACAGTATTTAGATGTCATGCTCTTTGATGCCTCTTTGCTTCAAGTTATATTGTTCCATTAGTTTAGAAAGTCTTTTCCTGCCTTCTCCATGTACTCATTTTTAAGTCCTTCCTCAAATAGTAGTTTCTCAGTGGTAGCTTCTTGTCATGAGAATTAAGCATAGCATCTTACATATGCCTTACAATATGCCTAGGCTTATTTCATTGTGCTTTCTGGTACAACTGATTATTTTCATGTCTGGTTTCTGATAGATTATAAAGGCAGCAGCAATCTCATCTATGCATCCCCAGTATTTAGGCTAATACAGTATTAGGCTAATACATGAGGGTACTCAGAGAATAATTGTTGAAGGAAAGGATAGTGTGGCAATGAAGGTACAACCCTCTTTATCAGCATAAGGCAGGGACAGCAATAAGAACATTTCTCTCATCTGTGAAGGTTCATCTGTGAAGATGAGGCATACCTGGGGAGAAGCCAATCTGCTCAGGGGCCCAAAGCAGACCCATTATATGGAGATAATTTAATTCCTCTTAAAATAATATACGTGGGGTGCCTGGCTGGCTCTGTCAGTAGAGCATGCAATTCTTGATCTCAGGGTTGTAAGTTTGAGCCCCAAGTTGGGTATAGAGATTACTTAAAAATAAAATCTTTTTTAAAAATAAAATAAAACAGTACACTTACCTTAAGTGCTCTATCATTTCCCATCTATGAAGGAAATGGCATCAGAGAGCGAAGTTAAAAGCAACTGAGTGGAGAATATAGGGGGTTCGAGATTGGAGTTGACGAGGAGTGGGTAAATACGGGCCCAGCACAAAACATAGTATTATTCCCCTACTGACTAAATACAGCATCCAGACAAGCCCCTCTGGTGCATAGGCACAAACAGCCTCTGCCTCACATGCCAGTGTGGTTTGAGCTCCTCCCACCTACACTCGCTTTCACTCGCTTTCTGGGAACTGTCCTGTGCAACTGAGATTCAGCTGGCCCAGTAGCACTGCTGCGCCTGAGAAAATGGAGCAGAGAGTGGTCTGTCTATGCATGTGCTGGGCTCAGATTCTGTCCTTTCACCAGGGCACTGTGAAACTGGAATCGGGTTGGGGGAATGTCTCCTGAAGCCTTACTGGCCACAATTAGCACACTGGTTTTAGAAAGGCTTCTGAGAAGCAATTTGTCACTGGGGGCAGGAAAGGAGACACTTGTTTGCTTAAGCTGCTTCATGTCTAACTCAGCCCCCAGGTGTGAGCACCCCACTTACCTACAGACCTCCGTATTCTATCATGGTGGTGACAGATGGGCATTCTCCTGAAGAATTCTAAAAGAAACTCCTATAAAACAAAAGGTAAATGAACAGGGGAGCATGAGAGCAAAAGGCAGATGCATATCAATTTAAATTAATTGATTCGGGGCACCTGGGTGGCTCAGTCGGTTAAGTGTCTGCCTTCGGTTCAGGTCATGATCCCAGGGTCCTGGAATTAAGTCCCGCATCGGGCTCGTTGCTCAGCAGGGAGCCTGCTTCTCCCTCTCCTCCCTGCTCCTGTGCTCCCTGTCACTATCTCTGTCTCTCTCTCAAATAAATAAATAAAAATCTTAAAAAAAAAAAAAAAAGAGAGAGAAGTATTTGGAGGGCCTACTTGTGATGAATTTTTCCTAAGTTTCTCTGGGAAGGTTTTTCAGAAAAAAATCCTAATAGAACCACCCAATGCAATGGTAAGGAGTTGGTAGTTTGATGTAGTCAAAGGGAAACAAGCTGGTGAAGAATCCGCCATAGCCAAATCATGTCCTTGGGAAGAGTTTATCCTTTGTCATTTTCCATTCTTGTGATTCTTGTGTGGAAAAAGCTCTGAGAAATAATAGCATGAAATAGTCTTTTCAGAGGTGACATTTAAAAATCAATCCAGTATAAATTGATCCAATCCTGAAGCCCACATTATCTGGTTTTGACAGCTGAAAGGTAATTTAAAGAATTCGGTAATCAGTCTCTCAGTGGATCACATAAGAGGAAAATCTATTTTAAAGCAAAGCAAGTGTCTTTAAAAATCTTTCATCATCATCCTCTCTTTTGGGTGAAGAAGAACATCTGCCACCCAAAAAGTATCTTCTCCCTCCAATTCTCTCTCTTTTCCACCTTCAACTCTCCCAAACTCCTCCCTTCCCCAACTCTTGATGCTCCCCCCAATAAACACAACCTTAGTTCTACTTAATATCCCTATATTAATACCATTAATATCATCAATTTCTTTAGAACCAATGAGTGCTCAGGAGGTAACTCAAAACACAAAATCCTTGGAATCCTTGAGAAAGAACTAAAATTGTGAATGCTCAGGAATTAATCATTTGTTCATTACTAAAATGTCTACATTTTGAAACAAAAAAAAAAAGAAAGAAAGAGAGAGAGAGAAAGAAGAAAAGGAAAAGAAAAGAAACCTTGATGAGGAGTCATACCATGAAATGCACAATCAAACAAGAGAATAAAATTGCCTGATATATTCCCTTAAACTCAGTTTTGGGATTACTTTGGAAGGTGGGCCTCCTGTAAGAGAAAAAATATGATAAAGCATTGTGCCATAGATAAGGCTGGATTCAAATAAGTAGCTGAGAGATAAAGGTTAACTTGAGCCTTCATCATGGGGCTGGATGAAAATACAGACATTCATGATATGGTCACTTTATTGTTTTTATTCACTACATTTATACCAATAACATCTGACGTCAGGTTGATTTATAATGTATTTGATGGTAAAATGATGGGTGAAATTTTCAGCAAGAGTTTTATTGAGCTTGTTATTGAATGGAACATATGTACAGATGTGAGGAAAGTTGGAGTCAAATCTATAAGAAAAAAAACTCTGAGTGGATGCTCACATGGCCACCAAGCATCCTGAATGTAGAAGCAAGATACTTTGCCTCAAAGTCTGCCTTTCTACATCCTACAGAGAGATAAAAATTATAAATTTAGAAGACTTGCACATGACTTTTTTTTTTTAGTATTTTTTCACAAAGATATACATTTTCTTAGCCAGGAAAATTTGCTGGTCAGAGTTTTTAAACTGAGGGATGAATTGCTACTTTTTCTTCACTAATAAAATAAAAGGTCACCATGGCAAAGGGTAAAACTGGGAAAGGTACATGAATTTATTTCTCACTTTTAGGATAAACAATCACTCACAAATTTAGCTTATTCAGCAGATAATTTTTCAAAGCTGAACCTTCAAAATATAACTTCAGTGCACTGTGACTATGTAGCAGCATAAGACAAAACAAATTTAAACCAGAAAATATTTAACAGTTGGGTAAGAGGGGCACCTGGGAGGCTCAGTCGTTAAATGTCTGCCTTTGGCTCAGGTCATGATCCCAGGGTCCTGGGATCGAGCCCCGCATCGGGCTCCCTTCTCGACAGGAAGCCTGCTTCTCCCTCTCCCTCTCCCCCTGCTGTATTCCCTCTCTCGCTGTCTCTCTCTGTCAAATAAATAAATAAAATATTTAAAAGAAAAAAAAACGGTTGGGTAAGAGTTTTGATAATTGAGAAAATGGATTATTTAAGACTCTTACTTCATTTACAGGGTTGGATTAAAAAATGGTACCCTCATAAGTCACTTCTTTCTTGGCCAAAAAATACTGCTTTGAAGGATTAAAAGAGAATGATCGATGGACCAAAAATGAGCAACTCTGTTAGCCCACCATATGACACTGGAAATTGACTTCTCAGGAAAAAGGTACACATCCAAATTTCTGTTAACAGTTGCCTGAAATCCTTGTGCTTCAGAATCCCGGTCATCACACCATAGAGATTTTCCTGACTGTGTGTATAAGCACGGAGGTGAATACTGTCATGTATCAGTTGCTAGGGCTCCCATGACAAAGTATCACAGGCCGGGTGGCTTAAACAACAGAAATTTATTTCATTACAGTTTGGAGCTAGAAGTCAAGGTGTTGGCACAGTTGATTTCTTCTGAGGCCTCTCTCTTCTCAGTTTGCAAATAGTTGTCTTCTTCCTGTGTCTTTACATAGTGTCCCTTCTGTGTATGTCTGTGTCCTAATCTCTTCTCATAAGAACACCAGTCATATTGGATTAGGGCCCACTAGTATGACCTCATTATCCCTTACAATTAACTGAATTTATCAGCATATTAAAAAAAAAAAAAAAAGACAAGATGGCCAAGTATGATTTATCTCCAGAATACAAGGATCATTCAATATTAGGGAATTTGTTAGTTTAATTCACCATATTAATAAACCAAAGGGGAAAAATCATTTCAGTATCTCCATATACGTTGAAAGATCTTTGAAAAAAAAGACGGACATGGCTTCTTTTAATAAAAACACTCAATAAAATAGTAAAAATGATAAAAAGCATATATTTTGGTACTTAAAGTAATCATTTTATTTATTTTTTTTTAAATTTTATTGTTATGTTAATCCCCATACATTACATCATTAGTTTTAGATATAGTGTTCCATGATTCATTGTTTGTGCATAACACCCAGTGCTCCATGCAGAACGTGCCCTCCTCAATACCATCACCAGGCTAACCCATCCTCCCAACCCCCTCCCCTCTAGAACCCTCAGTTTGTTTTTCAGAGTCCATTGTCTCTCATGGTTCTTCTCCCCCTCCGATTTCCCCCCCTTCATTCTTCCCCTCCTGCTACATTCTTCTTCTTTTTTTCTTTCTTAACATGTATTGCATTATTTGTTTCAGAGGTACAGATCTGAGATTCAACAGTCTTGCACAATTCACAGCGCTTACCAGAACACATACCCTCCCCAGTGTCCATCACCCAGTCACCCCATCCCTCCCACCCCACCCCCCACTCCAGCAACCCTCAGTTTGTTTCCTGAGATTAAGAATTCCTCATATCAGTGAGGTCATATGATACATGTCTTTCTCTCTTTGACTTATTTCGCTCAGCATAATACCCTCCAGTTCCATCCACGTCGTTGCAAATGGCAAGATCTTATTCCTTTTGATGGCTGCATAATATTCCATTGTATATATATACCACATCTTCTTTATCCATTCATCTGTTGATGGACATCTTGGCTCTTTCCACAGTTTGGCTATTGTGGACATTGCTGCTATAAACATCGGGGTGCACGTAGCCTTTCGGGTCCCTACTTTTGTATCTTTGGGGTAAATACCCAGGAGTGAAATTGCTGGATCATATGGTAGCTCTATTTTCAACTTTTTGAGGAACCTCCATACTGTTTTCCAGAGTGGCTGCACCAGCTTGCATTCCCACCAACAGTGTAGGAGGGTTCCCCTTTCTCTGCATCCCCGCCAACATCTGTCATTTCCTGACTTGTTAATTTTAGCCATTCTGACTGGTGTGAGGTGGTATCTCATTGAGGTTTTGATTTGGATTTCCCTGATGCCGAGCGATATTGAACACTTTTTCATGTGTCTGTTGGCCATTTGGATGTCTTCTTTGGAGAAATGTCTGTTCATGTCTTCTGCCCATTTCTTGATTGGATTCTTTGTTCTTTGGGTGTTGAGTTTGATGAGTTCTTTATAGATTTTGGATACTAGCCCTTTATCTGATATGTCATTTGCAAATATCTTCTCCCATTCTGTCAGTTGTCTTTTGGTTTTGTTGACTGTTTCCTTTGCTTTGCAAAAGCTTTTTATCTTGATGAAGTCCCAATAGTTTTTTGCCCTTGCTTCCCTTGCCTTTGGCGATGTTTCTAGGAAGAAGTTGCTGCGGCTGAGGTTGAAGAGGTTGCTGCCTGTGTTCTCCTTTAGGATTTTGATGGACTCCTGTCTCACATTGAGGTCTTTCAACCATTTGGAGTCTATTTTTGTGTGTGGTGTAAGGAAATGGTCCAGTTTCATTCTTCTGCATGTGGCTGTCCAATTTTCCCAACACCATTTGTTGAAGAGACTGTCTTTTTTCCATTGGACATTCTTTCCTGCTTTGTCAAATATTAGTTGACCATATAGTTGAGGGTCCATTTCTGGGCTCTCTATTCTGTTCCATTGATCTATGTGTCTGTTTTTGTGCCAGTACCATACTGTCTTGATGATGACAGCTTTGTAGTAGAGCTGGAAGTCTGGAATTGTGATGCCGCCAGCTTTGCTTTTCTTTTTCAACATTCCTCTGGCTATGCGGGGTCTTTTCTGGTTCCATACAAATTTTAGGATTATTTGTTCCATTTCTTTGAAGAAAGTGGATGGTATTTTGATGGGGATTGCATTGAATGTGTAGATTGCTCGAGGTAGGATTGACATCTTCACAATATTTGTTCTTCCAATCCATGAGCATGGAACGTTTTTCCATTTCTTTGTGTCTTCCTCAATTTCTTTCATGAGTATTTTATAGTTTTCTGAGTACAGATCCTTTGCCTCTTTGGTTAGATTTATTCCTAGGTATCTTATGGTTTTGGGTGCAATTGTAAATGGGATCAACTCCTTAATTTCTCTTTCTTCTGACTTGTTGTTGGTGTATAGGAATGCCACTGACTTCTGTGCATTGATTTTATATCCTGCCACTTGACTGAATTCCTGTATGAGTTCTAGCAGTTTTGGGGTGGAGTCTTTGGGATTTTCCACATAAAGTATCATATCATCTGCAAAGAGTGAGAGTTTGACTTCTTCTTTGCCAATTTGGATGCCTTTGATTTCTTTTTGTTGTCTGATTGCTGTGGCTAGGACTTCCAATACTATGTTGAATAGCAGTGGTGATAGTGGACATCCCTGCCGCGTTCCTGACCTTAGGGGGAAAGCTCTCAGTTTTTCCCCATTGAGAATGATATTCGCTGTAGGTTTTTCATAGATGGCTTTTATGATATTGAGGTATGTACCCTCTATCCCTATACTCTGAAGAGTTTTGATCAAGAAAGGAAGCTGTACTTTGTCAAATGCTTTTTCTGCATCTATTGAGAGGATCATATGGTTCTTGTTCTTTCTTTTGTTAATGTATTGTATCACGTTGATTGATTTGCGGATGTTGAACCAACCTTGCAGCCCAGGGATAAATCCGACTTGGTCGTGGTGAATAATCCTTTTAATGTACTGTTGGATCCTATTGGCTAGTATTTTGGTGAGAATTTTTGCATCCATGTTCATCAGGGATATTGGTCTGTAATTCTCCTTTTTGATGGGGTCTTTGTCTGGTTTTGGGATCAAGGTAATGCTGGCCTCATAAAATGAGTTTGGAAGTTTTCCTTCCATTTCTATTTTTTGGAACAGTTTCAGAAGGATAGGTATTAATTCTTCTTGAAATGTTTGGTAGAATTCCCCTGGGAAGCCATCTGGCCCTGGGCTTTTGTGTTTTGGGAGATTTTTGATGACTGCTTCTATTTCCTTAGTGGTTATAGGTCTGTTCAGGTTTTCTATTTCTTCCTGGTTCAGTTTTGGTAGTTGATACATCTCTAGGAATGCATCCATTACTTCCAGGTTATCTAATTTGCTGGCATAGAGTTGCTCATAATATGTTCTTATAATTGTTTGTATTTCTTTGGGGTTGGTTGTGATTTCTCCTCTTTCATTCATGATTTTGTTGATTTGGGTCATTTCTCTTTTCTTTTTGATAAGTCTGGCCAGGGGCTTATCAATCTTGTTAATTCTTTCAAAGAACCAGCTCCTAGTTTCGTTGATCTGTTCTACTGTTCTTTTGGTTCCTATTTCATTGATTTCTGCTCTGATCTTTATTATTTCTCTTCTCCTGCTGGGTTTAGGCTTTATTTGCTGTTCTTTCTCTAGCTCCTTTAGGTGTAGGGTTAGGTTGTGTACTTGAGACCTTTCTTGTTTCTTGAGAAAGGCTTGTATTGCTATATACTTTCCTCTTAGGACTGCCTTTGCTGTATCCCAAAGATTTTGAATAGTTGTGTTTTCATTTTCATTGGTTTCCATGAATTTTTTTAATTCTTCTTTAATTTCCTGGTTGACCCATTCATTCTTCAGTAGGATGCTCTTTAGCCTCCATGTATTTGAGTTCTTTCCGACTTTCCTCTTGTGATTGAGTTCTAGTTTCAAAGCATTGTGGTCTGAAAATAGGCAGGGGATGATCCCAATCTTCTGGTACCGGTTGAGACCTGATTTATGACCTAGGATGTGATCTATTCTGGAGAATGTTCCATGGGCACTAGAGAAGAATGTGTATTCCGTTGCTTTGGGATGGAATGTTCTGAATATGTCTGTGAAGTCCATTTGGTCCAGTGTGTCATTTAAAGTCTTTATTTCCTTGTTGATCTTTTGCTTAGACAATCTGTCCATTTCAGTGAGGGGGGTGTTAAAGTCCCCCACTATTATTGTATTGTTGTCGATGTGTTTCTTTGCTTTTGTTATTAATTGCCTTATATAATTGGCTGCTCCCATGTTAGGGGCATAGATATTTACAATTGTTAGATCTTCTTGTTGGATAGACCCTTTAAGTATTATATAGTGTCCTTCCTCATCTCTTATTACAGTCTTTGGTTTAAAATCTAATTTGTCTGATATAAGGATTGCCACCCCAGCTTTCTTTTGGTGTCCATTAGCATGGTAAATGGTTTTCCACCCCCTCACTTTCAATCTGGGGGTGTCTTTGGGTCTAAAATGAGTCTCTTGCAGACAGCATATCGATGGGTCTTGTTTTTTAATCCAATCTGATAGCCTGTGTCTTTTGATTGGGGCATTTAGCCCATTTACATTCAGGGTAACTATTGAAAGATAGGAATTCAGTGCCATTGTATTGCCTGTAAAGTGACTGTTACTGTATATTGTTTGTGTGCCTTTCTGGTCTATGTTGCTTTTAGGCTCTCTCTTTGCTTAGAGGACCCCTTTCAAGATTTGTTGTAGGGCTGGTTTCGTGTTTGCAAATTCCTTTAGTTTTTGTTTGTCCTGGAAGCTTTTTATCTCTCCTTCAATTTTCAATGACAGCCTAGCTGGATATAGTATTCTTGGCTGCATATTTTTCTCATTTAGTGCTCTGAATATGTCCTGCCAGTCCTTTCTGGCCTGCCAGGTCTCTGTGGATAAGTCTGTTGCCAATCTAATGTTTCTACCATTGTAGGTTACATATCTCTTCTCCCGAGCTGCTTTCAGGATTTTCTCTTTGTCTCTGAGACTCGTAAGTTTTACTATTAGATGTCGGGGTGTTGACCTATTTTTATTGATTTTGAGAGGGGTTCTCTGTGCTTCCTGGATTTTGATGCCTGTTTCCTTCCCCAAATTAGGGAAGTTCTCTGCTATAATTTGCTCCATTATACCTTCTGCCCCTCTCTCTCTTTCTTCTTCTTCTGGGATCCCAATTATTCTAATGTTGTTTCGTCTTATGGTATCGTTTATCTCTCGAATTCTGCCCTCGTGATCCAGTAGTTGTTTATCTCTCTTTTTCTCAGCTTCTTTATTTTCCATCATTTGGTCTTCTATCTCACTGATTCTTTCTTCTGCCTCATTTATCCTAGCAGTTAGCGCCCCCATATTTGATTGCACCTCATTGATAGCCTTTTTGATTTCTACTTGGTTAGATTTTAGTTCTTTTACTTCTCCAGAAAGGGTTTCTCTAATAACTTCCATGTTTTTTTCAAGCCCAGCTAGTATCTTTAACGTGATGATTCTGAACTCTAGATCTGACATCGTACTAATGTCCGTATTGAGTAGGTCCCTGGCAGTCGGTACTACCTCTTGTTCTTTTTGTTGAGGTGATTTTTTCCGTCTTGTCATTTTGTGCAGAGGAGAATAGATTAATGAGAGAACAAAATGCTAGCAGCGTAACAACGTCCCCAGAAAATATACTCTAAACAAATCAGAAAAGACCTGAAGCAGTGGGAAAAGAAAGGGAAAGAGAGAAAAAAGAAAAGGAAAGAAAAAAAGAAAAAAGAAAAAGATAAAGATAAAAACAAACAAAAGCAGAACAAAACAAAACAAAACAAAAACAGAATGTGATCAAATATGATCAGGCTGGGTTATAGATCAGTGCCACACACTAGATTTTGGGTGTATTTTGGTCTGTTAAAAGAAAGTGCCTCCCAAAATTTTAAAGAAAGAAAAACTTATATATGTACAAAAATAAGGGTTGATATGATGAAGGGATGGAATATGACTGTAAAGATGGAAATTATAAAAAATTTTAAAAAAGGATTTGATAAGTTGTTTGAAAAAAGAAAGAAGAGGATAAAAAAAAAAGAAAGAAAAAAGGGAGAGAATGTGATCAGGCAGGGGAGTAGAAAAAAAACCATACACTAGAGATTTAGAGTATATTTTGATCTGTTAGAAGAAACTATCTCAAGATTTTAAAGAGAGAACAACATATATATATGCCAAAAATACGGGTAACTACTATGAAGGGATAGAATATGACTTTAAAAATGAAAAATAAAAAAATTTTTTTTAAAAAAGGGATTGATAAGATGTTGGTTGAAAAAGGGAAAAAGAAAAATTCAAAAAAAAAAAAAGAAAAAAGGAAAAAAGAAAAAAAGACAGTTAAAAAAAATAATTAACTTTGAAAGACTAAAGAATCATGGTAAAAAAGCCATGAATTCTATGTGCAGTATTCCCCTAGCGCTGGAGTTCTGCCATTCTCATTGATCGGTAAACTTGGTCTTGGCTGGCTGTTCTCACTGATCTTCTGGGGGAGGGGCCTGTTGCCGTGGTTCCCAAATGTCTTTGCCGGAGGCAAAATTGCCCCGCCCTTGCCGGTCCGGGCTAAGTAATCTGCTCGGGTTTGCTCTCCGGAGCTTTTGTTCCCTGCAAGCTTTCCGTACAGCTTTGGAGGCGGAGAGTGAAAATGGCGGCCTCCCAGTCTCCGCCCCGGCGGAGCCGAGAACTCGGGGTCCCGCTCCTCAGCGAGCCCCCAGAGAAAAGCAGTCAGTCACTCCCGTCTCCCCGGTCTCCGGCCACACTCCGCGCTCACCCGGCCTGTGACCGCGCCTTTCTATCTGGCACCCGACCCCGGGTGGAGTCTCCAAACCCAGCAGATCCCCGCGGTGCGCTCCCGCGCCGCTCCTCCCGGGGGAAGAAGGTGAGTCTCCCCGGATCTGCCGCTTGTTGGGTCCCTGCTGGAGGAGCAGTGGCCCGACTGTGCCGCGGATCACGGTTTATGGCAACCCCGAGCTGAGAGCCCGTGCCTGGGCTCCGTCTCTGCAGCCGGCTTCCCTGCTCCGATACCTGGGAGATCTGCCGCACTCAGGTACCCCCAGTCTTTCTGTGACCCCGAGGGTCCTGAGACCACACTGTCCCGCGAGGGTTCCACCCCCCACTTCGCCACCAGAGTGACGTCCCTCAGCGGAGCAGACTTCTAAAAGTTCCGATTTTGTGCTCCGTGGCTCTATCACTTGCCAGAAGCGGCCGACGGAGGCCCCTCCCCCGCCGTCTATCCTCCCGAATAACGCCTCGGATTCACTTCTCCGCACGTCCTACCTTCCAGAAAGTGGTCACTTTTCTGTTCAGAGAGTTGTTGCTATTCTTTTCTTCGATCTCCTGTTGAGTTTGTAGGTGTTCAGAATGGTTTGATCCCTATCCAGCTGAATTCCTGAGAGGAGACGAAATCCAGGTCTCCTACTCCTCCGCCATCTTGCTCCGCCCCTCAAAGTAATCATTTTATTTAATGGAGAAACTCTAGAGGCTTTCTCAATAAAGTTAGGAACAAGGCAAGGATGCTCATTATTTCTATTACTATTTGGCACTATATTGGAGATTTTTAACTAGCAATATTATATTTCTTAATGTGGGTGGCTACAGGGGTAATGATTTTATAATCATTCTCTAAATTGTATATGTGTACTTTGTACACTTTATGAATATGCATTTTACAATAAAAAGGTAAAAAAAAGTAACATAAGAAAACCATATATACATACATTTAAAAAGACTATTTGATGTAATTTATGTCCATTTGTACATTTAAGATTTGTGGCCGAAGAACATGAAGCCAGGCATTTTCAGCAAAATGAAAGGAAGCACTATAGATGCAAGACAGGCAGCATGATATGGAAAATGGCTCAGTGGCCTTTTTACTGCTGGTGATAAAAATCTAAATCAATGGCCATTGATGTCTTGTCAAGAAGAAAAGCACAAATATTTTAAGCTTTAAGTATGAAACTTTCATCTGCAAAAGACAGCCAATGAAAGTTAAATGCAGGTTTCAGCTCCAACATTTAAAGAGCTTGGAGGCCATCACTCCAAGCTACCAAGAAAATCAACACCTTTTCTTGGAGCCATCAGAGAATGAGTTTGCAGCACAAAACCCTTTCCTGACATTTGGAGAGACAATGAAATCCAGCATCACAGTAAGATTTGCTTACCTAGACAGCACTGATGGCATAAATTGATAGAAATACCTAAATGGCAATTTTAATGGATTGCTGAAGGTTGAATACGGACTAATGTGAGAGTAACTCCTGGGGTTCAAAGTTTTAGGGGGCACTCCACACTTTTATGGACTTTATGTTCAGGAAACCCAATGAGTTCTCATGGTAAAGATTTAAGAAAGATAGCCATTTTGGCTTTGGCAAGGAAAGTGGAAGAATAATTATTGTGAAATTCACCTGCCTGGAGCCCTCCTCCTAACAAAGGCCTATTCTCGTGAGGAAAAAACAAAAACAAAAACAAAAAAACTGTTCAGCCTGTTTCAGAACTGTGGCAGAAGGACACTCCTCTCACTCCAGTCTCATCTAGCCCTCCTGCCTCACCTGAGGAAGGTGGCGGGGTTGGGGAGAGCTACACAAGAAGAATCACTTGTGAAAGTCATAAGCCAGAGATGCAGCTCACTGAAAGGCTGAGACTAAATTAGAAGATTACAGAATGTCCCCTCCACCAACACCTTACCACCACACCAATGGGGTTCCAGTGTAACTGCAGTAGATTACAGCTGAAAGACCTATAAGACACTGATTCTGTTTGAAGTGGAGTACTTATGCAAGCCCAGAGTCAATGTGGGAGACAAAACATGAGGACACTAGAGAAATTTGATGCCTCCATCAGCTACAGAAAATATTAAAGAAAGCCCAACTCCTAGCCAAATTAACATAAATCCTCACACTGAGGCCTATTTAGCTGAATTCCTATTTCCCAATACAACATATCTGGCTTTCAAAAAGGTATAACAAAAGGTAAGGAAAAAACAGTCCAAAAAGACAAATCATCAGAACTAGACTCAAATATGACACAGATGTTGGAATGATCAGAACATCATAAAATAAATATGGTTATGTTAAAGGCTCTAATGGAAAATGTAGACAACATCAAGAACACATGGATAATATAAGTAGAGAAATGGAAATTCTAAGAGTCACCAGAAAATGCTAGAAAGACTTGAGATGGCTGAATAAAGAACTGGTGTGTCTAAAGACAGGTTACTAGAAAATCCCCAAGCTGAAATTTAAAGTGAATGAAAAATGAAGAAAATGGAACAGAATGTCGAAGAACTGTAAGACAAAAAGAAAGAGAAAAGGGAATCAAATATGTGAAATAATGTCATGGAGAACTTTCCAAAATTCATGACAGACACCAAGCCACAAATTCAGGAAGCCCAGAGAACACAAAGCAGGATAAACATCAAAAAATACACCTAGCTATATCAGAGTCAGACTGCAGAAAACCAAAGACAACTTGAAAATCTTGGAAGGAGCCAGAAGGAAAAAAGCAAACAAACACTTTACCCATGGAAGAACAAGGATGAGAATGACAGCAGGCTTGTAAGAAAAGAGGAAAGCCAGAGGAAAGTATAATGAAATATTGAAGGTGTTGAAAGAAAAAAAAATCCATCAACTTAGAATTCTATATGTGGTGAAATTATATTTGACAAGTGAAGGAGAAATGAAGACTTTCTCAGACCAATAAAAATGGGATTAAATTCATCACCAGCACACTTACTGTGCAAGAACTGTTTAAAGACTTTTTCCAGGGGACGCCTGGGTGGCTCAGTCCTTAAGCGTCTGCCTTCGGCTCAGGTCATGATCCCAGGGTCCTGGGATCGAGCCCCACATCGGGCTCCCTGCTCTGCGGGAAGCCTGCTTCTCCCTCTCCCACTCCCCCTGCTTGTGTTCCCTCTCTCGCTGTGTCTCTCTCTGTCAAATAAATAAATAAAATCTTTAAAAAAAATAAAAATAAAAATAAAGACTTTTTCCAGGAAGAAAGAACACCATGGGGCGCCTGGGTGGCTCAGTTGATTAAGCGACTGCCTTCGGCTCAGGTCATGATCCTGGAGTCCTGGGATCGAGTCCCGCATCGGGCTCTGCTTCTCCCTCTGACCCTCCCCCCTCTCATGTGCTCTCTCTCTCATTCTCTCTCTCAAATAAATAAATAAAATCTTTAAAAAAAAAAAAAAAGAACACCATATAAGTCAGAAACTTGGATTTACATCAAGAAAGGAAGAGTTTTAGAGAAGGAATAAATGTAGGTAAAATAAAATATTTTTTATTCTTAATTGACCTAAAACATAAATATTTAGAGCAGTAATATAATAGCGTATTGGGTAATTATAATATCACGGATAAATAAATGGATGGCAGCAATGTCACAAGAAGTGAGGGGGAAGAACTGGGAACTCTGTCAGAAGGTTCCTACATTACACATGAAGTAGAATAGTTTTATTGAAGGTAGATTTAGTTAAAAATGTATATTACAAACTCTAGGACAAATGATACATTATGTTTTTAAAAAGTATAACTGACATTCTAAGAGAGGAGTGAAATAGAAAATACTTATAAAATACACGTTTTGAAGTATAGAAGGCAGAAAAAGAAATCTCTGGCAATCAATAGAAAACAGTTCCAAAATTTGCTGATTTTAATTCATATATCTCAATAATCATTTTAAATGTGATGTGAATGATTTTTTTTTTAGAGAGAGAGAGAGAGAGAGCATGCACACAAGCAGAAGGTGGGAAGGGGCAGAGGGAGAGGGACAGAGAGAATCCTAAGTAGGCTCCATGCTCAGCACGAAGCTGGATGTGGGGCTCAGACTTACAACCCTGAGATCATGACCTGAGCAGAAATCAAGGGTCTGATGCCTAACTGACTAAGCCACGCAGGTGCCCCTAAGTGTGAATGGTTTAAATGCACTAATTAAAAGACAGAGACAGTCAGGGTGGATTAAAAAAGAATACCCAACTATATGTGATCTTGGAGAAATCATTTAGACAATGATTGGTCAAAAGTAAAGAGATGGAGAAGATACACCATGCTAGCCTTTATAATTGTAACAAATGTACCAATGTAACATAAAATTATAGGGGAAACTTGGTGTGAGGCATGTGAAAACTCTGTGCTATCTTCGTCATAGTTCTGTAAATCTAAAAGTACTCAAAAATTAAAACTTTGCAAAAAATAGGTGTATAATAAGTTATTTGAGCAAGAGACAAGGTAAGACAGTTAAATGTAAAATTAAAGTTAAAAATAAAATACCTTTGAATTAGAAAAAAAAAAAAAAGAAGCTGCTCTGAAATGTGCATCTTAAAGATCACAGCATCTCTTAGCTTGCCATGCTGTTCTACATGATGAATGGTAACCATATATCAGGCTGATAGAATGTATAATTCAAAAACCAGTCTTCTATAAAATCTGCCAATTGTTCACCAAGAACTGATACTAATTTACCCATTTAAATACATTTGAATTTCAGGAGAGATAAAAATACAAGAGTATATAACAAAATGAAGTCCTTTACAATTTTTAAGTCTAAAATATGAATAAGTCACTGTACAATTTAGGATTGTCTAGGTTTACTAGTTTGATTTAGCACTAAGTCCATTCTGTTAGGAAACAAACACTGGACAGCTCCTATATTCATGGAACTGTTTCAGGCATTATGGAGAATCACAAAAATGTATAAGAAATGGTTTCTGCCCTAAGAAGGTTACATAATACAATTTAAAGGCCTTTATATACAACTTCTATAACACTTACCCTTTCCTACAAATCCAGATTCTTTATACTATAGAGCCACTAAATAAGTTGGACCTTGGCCTGATAGGGTTTTGCTGGACAGTGAGTTTGTGTGTTTCACCTGTAAGAGAGAAACAGTACTGATTTCTTCTCAACTACATGGTAGTTGAGTTGACATTGAGCTATTAATAGTACTATTTGATTTTTAAAAATTTATCTGCATTTCCTTACCTGACTAAAACTATTTTCTCATTTTTCTTGTGGACATAATTAATTCAATGTTATTCAAATACATGGAAGTTTCTGAAACAGCTGTGAAATTCCAATATTTACCCTTAGCCACGATTCTCAAAATGATTTATTAGCCTTTTATTTTGTCCGGATGGTTTTAAATGCTTCAACCTAGCAGCTTTTTGGTATCAAATGAGGACATGGATTCTGAGCAAAGTGATATCCTTATGCTGTGCTCTCTTCCACCCAAATAGTTTTGCTTTTATTGATGACAGGGCAATATTGAGCTTTTCATATAATCATCAATTGCTAGCAATTTGTTTTGCTATTTCTAGTACAACGTCTTCACTGATAGAAGAATGATGGCAAATAGGAACAATGTGTATGAATATTTACTAGAATAATTAGCAAGAAGTGGCTCTCAAGTATGAAAGTGAAAATAGACAAAAGAACCTTTTTTTAAAATTGTAATCCTCTCTGTAGCAAGGACAGTCTAAAGTTGAAAGGCTTTGTACCAATGTATGCAAAGCATTTCAATAAGACTAAACAAATAGCAACTGTACATGTAACACTTATATGCTCTTTCCTTCTTTCCTTTTTTGTCGAGGGATGTAGATACTTAAAAATCATCATCATCATTGTTGTTGTTGTTGTTTGCTAACTCTACCGAGCTTTCTTGGAAATGATGCCAGTTAAGAGTGGTGGGAGGAGGAGGGTTAGGGGCAGAGTGGTGGTTTCCACAGGAAATGCATCTTGCAGCTTGTTGTAAAACTGATTTCAAGGGCAGGTTAATGAGATTATAGCTTGCTAATCATCTTAGCACCCATCCTTTGCCATTTCCAAACAAGATGGCCGCTTTATCTTTTGACACCAAAAGCCCTTAGGTCTATCTTTCAATACTGCCATTGCAGATTCACCTCTACGCACAGTTTACAAAGAGTTTCAGAAACTGAATGGGTTTAGTAGCATGGAACACCTGCCTTACTCTAGTGAAAAACCATGCAAGTGCTTTCGGTGCATTCATTGTAGATGAAATCAGAGGGAAAATCCCTTCTCTCGAAGTGTACTTGCTATTCAATTTAGCAAATATGTAAGAGAAATCTTTGAGTTGGGCACTTTGAGAGATACAAAGACAAATAAGGCAAGACCTGCAAACTGTGGCCGAGGCTGAAGAGAAGAGATTGGCAGTGGGACATGGGGCAATTGTCATAATGCAGAAAAATTATGCTTTTGCTTTTTTCTCCACCCCTATCCTTAGCTATCAGATGACATTTTGTCTAGTTCCACAAATACCTAGTGCCCACAGCTCTCTACTACAGGGCCACATCCAAGCCCAATATCACCGAGCTCCAGAAAAGTCCATCTCAAACTGCTCCTCTCTCTCCATCACTAACCAGACTCCTAACCACCACAAGAAACATCAGTTACTTCAACCCAGCTTATAGAATGCTTCAGCCACATCTATCTATCCAGGCTGAGTTCTACAGAACAGTTTCCACTGGGTCTTGTAAGACCTTATGCTGACTACTCTCACCCTGGGGTTAACAGCAAAATTCTTGCTGAGTCTTTGAGGTGGCAGTCCTGGATGAGTAGGGTAGCAGGTTGGGGAAATCTCAGAATGGTGTCTCTTTGACTTTCAAAATCTCTTAGTCAAATTAAGACAGTGATAATCACACTTCTGCCTAATGGCCAAGCCTATTAAATCCTATCTCGCCCCACACTTCCCACTGATGACAATCAATAACTATTTGTTGAATGAATAAATGCATGAATTAATTAATACAAAATGCATCCGGACTACCTCTAGGAGTAGCAATCATAATATCTGTTGTTATCCTCTCATGAAAGGAAAGGAAAAGCACTGTATTTCCTGTGGGAAATTTATACTGGACATCAAACTAAATGAGGACTGTCATTCAGGAAAATTGGTTAATAGTAGTTACTTTCTAAAATCGACAAATATTTGCTGAGCATTTACTACGTGCAGTCACTTTCTAGACATTGGGGAAGCAGTGCTGAAGAAGATGGACATGGGCCCTGACTTCCTGGAGCTTAGAGTCTTGTGGAGGAAAGTAGACCACAAACAAAAACATAAGCAAAGTAATTTCCATTCTAACGTGTTACACAAGAAATAGGATATAATAGAGTAGAGTGTACCTGGGGAGATGAGTGCCCTACTTCAGTTAGAGTTCTAAAGGAAGGCTGTTCTGAATATTCAAATTTGAGCTGAGCCACTGAGGAGGAGATAAAAGAAGCTTTATAACGAAATATTTTACCCTCTCCAAGCAGGGCAAAGGCTGAAGGTAATAAAGAGCTTATCTTGATCAAGGGGGTAAAAAAAAAGGCTAGTGAGGCTCTAGAGAAGGGGTGGCACATTTTTTCTCTAACAGGTCTGACGGTGACTATTTTAGGCTTTTTGGGTCATGTGTTCTCTGGGGAAACTGCTCAACTCCGCTTTGCCGCACAAAAGCAGCCACAGATGTCCATAAATGATTGAGTGTGGCTGTGTTCTAACGAAACTTAGTTTGCAAAAACAGGTGATGGGGGGATTTGCCCCATGGGTTGTAATTTGCTCTGCTCTAGACAATAGAGCAAAAGGGAAAATGTTACATGTTTAAGTTGGAAAACCATGCACAGGCCAATGCGGGGCCTGAGGGCATAGTAAGGAGTTGGAATTTTATTCTTAGTGCAATAGAATGTCATTGAGAGCTCCCATGAAGCAAGGGAGGGACTTCGTCTAATTCAGTTTTTAAAATATTATTCTGGATGATGGGTGGGCAATAGATCAAAAATGTCATCAGGGTAGAAGTAGGGAGGCAGTGGTCGAGGCAAGAGATCATGATGCTTGGCCCACAGGGGGCAGCAGAAAGATGGTGTGAATGAATGACTACATCTTCTCAAGTCAGGACATGAAAATGGATTGGATGTGAGGTGGGTGGGGGCATGCCAAGGCAGCAAGGAGGAATTCTAGGTTTCTGGGTGACGATAGTGCTTTTATCAAAATGTGGCAGATGGAGAAGGAATCAAAAGTTCAGTTTCAGAAAATTTTAGTTTGAGGGGCACCTGGGTGGCTCGGTCATTAAGCGTCTGCCTTCGGCTCAGGTCATGATCCCAGGATCCTGGGATCGAGCCCTGCATCGGGCTCCCTGCTCAGTGGGAAGCCTGCTTCTCCCTCTCCCACTCCCCCTGCTTGTGTTCCTGCTCTCGCTATCTCTCTGTCAAGTAATTAAATAAAACTTAAAAAAAAAAAAGAGAGTACAGAAAATTTTAGTTTGACATGTCTGCGAGACATTAGGTCATCCTTCAGAAGAAGACTGACTGAATAACTACAAGATGGACCATTTTGAAGCAGGTCGAAGAGAATCAAGGCCAGTTCCCAGTCATTCACGCGAGAATGACTTTTCGGGGGAGTGTCCCACAGCACTTTCTATAGGGGCTGGGGTGAGAAACTACACCCAGCAAGTGCAACTCAGGACATTTGTTGAAGTGGTCACAACCCTTACTTCCTGTGTCAAAACAAAGGACGCCCTCCTTCTTCAGCATAGGGAACGGGGTGTCTCCACATTAAGTCTATTTCCGCATTAAGCAAGCCTACCCAGGAGTGAAAGGGGGCTGATTGCAGGTGAGATAAAAATAATTAGCGTAGAGACACAGGATGTTAGTTGTGACCAGCAAACAAAGTTTGCAGGTTGATTGTGACCTGCAAATGTGCTGCTACACGTGTTTCTCTGCTAAGCGTTGACCACATCCTAAAACACAGACATGTCAATATTTCACAGCTAGTTTGTTTTGAGTAATCCAGTCATAGGCATAAGGAAAAAAAAGTCACCATGTTTGACTGCTTTTGCTTAATTCAACTTGAACTGGATGCTCCTAGGAATACTGCTGCAGAAAATAATCAAGAAATAGGGAACAGGGTAGTGAACCATGCATGGGTCAGAACATGTATGACCTGTTTCCTAATCCATCCCACAGAAGTAGGTGAAGGGATTTTAGTAGGTATTTTTGGGTCAAATATGGGTAAGAAGGATAAACTTTGAAATAGATTTATGGATTATATGTTAAAAAAAAGAAGATAGTAGGAAGGGAGAAATGAAGGGGAAATCAGTGGGGAGACGAACCATGAGAGACTATGGACTCTGAGAAACAAACTGAGGGTTCTGGGGGGTGGGGGTGGGGAGGATGGGTTAGCCCGGTGATGGGTATTAAGGAGGGCACGTACTGAATGGAGCACTGGGTGTTATACTCAAACAATGAATCATGGAACACTACATCAAAAACTAATGATGCAATGTATGGTGATCAACATAACATAATAAAATAAAAAAAAAACAGATTTATGACAGAACAGTTTAACACTAATAATATCATTCATGCTAATATGCAGTATGCAACCCCAGAAGGAAATTACTGTCCTTGGTGTTTCCAAACTTACTGAAAATACACCACAGTTTGGTAAACACACACATACATTAGATATATCAATTCTATATTTTCAATAGAGTCGTGGTCCCATCTTATAGCTCAACTCATTTCAGATTATGCTTCACTACCAGTGACAGACTATCCAATTTTAGCTACTTAAACAATTAGGGGTTATTTCATTAAAGAGCAAGAAACCCAGACGTAGGTTTGTGGTTTTATTCAGTGGTTCATAAATGTCAGAACAAACTCATAAAAATTCTCTTGACCTTTTCCTCTCAGTTGCAAGATTTCTTCAACAGCTACAAGTACCACAGGGGTGTTTGAGAAAAGGAAGAGGGAATTGAGAGGTCATAAGGGGACATCAGCTTCATTCTTTCCTTTTAACAAGGAAAACAAATATTTTTCAGAATTCCTGTAGCGGACATTTCCTTGAGTCTCATTATCTTATTATCGTCAGGCTATTTGACCACATCTAACTGCGGCAGAGGGTGGGCAAGCAGGTGGAGGCTCTAGGAAAGCAGAGATCGGGATTCTTAGAATTGGTTTAGACACTCGTGTCATTTCCCCTGGCCTTGGCCCATTGTTGCTTCAAACAAAGTAGACCACAAGGAGAAGCTGAATCTCGTCTGGGCAACTAAGTGTCTGTTCTACAGACCGGGTTATAAGACACACTTCATGTAAGTCATTTGTCGTTTTCAAATTGTAACGCACACTGTAATATAGGGCCCAGATCACCCCTCAGGAATAAAGCGCGATCGCCCTGCTGCTAGGAGGGTTGTCCAAGGAAGACAGGCCTCAAGCTATCAGCTCCCTTCAGGTATCGCCCCAACGGAAGAGAGTCACCTCCCCAAGGACTCACCTCCTTCTCAGGGCCATCTTCATCAACACGAGCCTGCAGAGGCTCTACCCGCTCCTCTTGCCCTTCACGCCCCCACCCCCGTTTCCCTCTATCTCCCACTGTTCTTCCCACACTCAACAGCACCGGAAGGCCATCTCCTCTTCGGAGCTGGTGGTCGGCTGAAGCTTGGGCGGAGACTGCATTGCAGCTTAACTCTCCCCTCCACCCGATCCTGCTTTCCTGGCCTATTTTCCATGGGTGCGCCCAATGCCAAGTGCACCACTAGTAAACCTCCTGCCTGCCCATGACCGTCTCCGAGTCTCCTAACTGCAGAGCCCAACCTGCTGCAAAAATAAAAGAGGAAATTAAATGTATTCAAAATGTTCTCTATTTTAGTTTTAATGCTTATATGAAATTTTTTAAAGAAGTAATTTTAAAAATCAGAGTTATTAAAGTGAAAATGTAATTTGTAAGACGACCACGTGCCAATGAAATTCTGTGTCATTTTGGCGATGAATGGCAAATATGAAAATATTGGCCATCTGCACTGACTGTTCATTTCCCCAATTGAACAGACATGTGATTTTGTTTATAAAAAATGCATTTTTGGAAATAGCTTTACTTTTCAGAATATAAAATGAATTACTGCTCACTGTAAAATTACAAAAACAAGTAAAAATATAAGTAAAAAAGAAAAGAAATCACCTGTAATCTTATCACATATCTGTTATTAATCTTTGAGTGATATCTGTCCAGACTTTTAAAAGGAGTTAACCTAATTGTGTGATGGACATTAAGGAGGGCATGTGATGTAATGAGCACTGGGTGTTATATAAGACTGATGAATCACTGCCGTCTACCTCTGAAACTAATCATACACTATGTTAATTAATTGAATTTAAATTTAATGAAAAACAATTCATTAAAAAAAGTAGTTAACAGCTGTTTCTTTGACAGTTCCTTCAGTCTCAAGGAAAATCTGATGATCTGACCCATGTTCAATCCTCCTTGAAATATTAACTGAAGTAATTTTTAGGAATTTAACTAGAAGCAGATCTGTATTAAAAAAGAATCTGGCCAAGGACTAGGTACAGGACCCAATCACCCCTCCTTGTTGGGACCAAGTAATGAATCATTGGTATTTATGCGGCAGAGCTGTCCCAGAGAACTGGGACTAGTTGCACCCGCCTGAGAGAGCAGGGTGACTTACCAGGAATAAAAGCTTAGAAAGGATCCCAGAGCTAACGATTCCCTGAGCTGTGGTAGTGCGCACATTTTCAGCTTCGTTTCTTATGACCATGTGTGTTCTCTAAGCAGCGTGGCGGGAACATTGCAAGCCATGCCTGGGAGGTACAAGACCATGGCTCTGCTGTTCTGTGGGCTGCATTGTATCCTGTTTGCTTTTTTAAAACGAAATAAATTTGGTGCTGGGTCAAGCCTAATGTGTGCTAAGCTGAAATGTACAACAACTATAGCCAGCAGAAACAGACATTTTCATTACCACACAAACAATTGGGGACTATATTCTCATTGTAAATCTTCAAATAACATACAGAATTTTACAAAGTAAACTCTCCACTGCAATTTCCCTCCTCTCTTGTTTTTAATCACTAATTTGCCTTCTTTACTTCGCAGAGGTCTCTTCAGATTTTCCATTACTTCTCAAGTCAGTTTTGGTAATTTGTATCATTCTAGGAATTTATCCATTTCTTCTAAGTGTTAAATTTGTAGGCATATAAAGTTGTTTATATTTCCTTATAGTTCTTGTAATTCCTGTAAGGTTTGTATATATCATTTTTATGGATCTTTACAAAGAACCAGCTTGGGGTTCCACTGACATTTTCTCATGTTTTCCTGTTCCTATTCCATTGGTTTCTGCTCTGGTCTTTATTATTTCCTTCTTTCTACTTTGAGTTTGATTTCCTTCTTGCTTGTCAAGGTAGAAGATAAGTTTTGATTTAGATTTTTCATCTTTAACTGTGTAAGCATTTTATGACCTATATCTCCTCCTAAGCATTGCTTTAGCCACATCTCATACATTTTGATATTTGTATTTTTATTTTTATTCTGTTTAAAGTATTGTACAATTTTCCTTGTGAGTTCTTCTTTAACCATCAGTTTTTTTGGAAGTCTGTGGTTTATTTTCCAAATATTTGGGGATCTTCAAATACCTTTCTACTTTATATTTCCAATTTAATTCTGTTATGATAAAAAGTACGTTGTATTATTTCAGTCCTTTTAATTTTTTTAAGACTTGCTTTATGGAATAGCATATAGTCTATCCTGAAGATTGTTCCGTGTGTGCTTGAAAATACGTATTTGGCTGTTGCCACGTGGAGAGTGTTCTTTAAATGTCAATTAGATCCTTTTGGTGAATAGTGTTCAATGCTTCTATATCCTTATTCATTTTCTCTCTGCTTTTATTAATTACTAAGGTAAGAGTAGCTAAATCTCCAACTGTGGCTGTTGTATTTTCTATTTCTCCTTAATTCTGTCAGGTTTTGCTTCATTTGTTTTCGGACTTTGTTGTTATTAACGTATATACTTAGTATATCTTTCTGATGTGTTGAACCCATTTATCACTATGAAATGTGATGAACAAAACCATCTCTAGTAATAGTCTTTGTATTGAAGTCTATTTCATCTCATGTACATATAGGCACTCTGTTATGATGACTGTAGGCAGGCATTTTTTCACTTATTAGTATCTTTGAATGTTAAGTATTTCTTTTGTAGACAGAAAGTAAGATCTTGCTTCTAGTTTTTGTTTTTTTAATCCATTCCACCTCTGCCTTTTTAGTAGAGTGCTCAGCTCATTCACATTTAATGTAATTATTGACATAGTTGATTTATATCTGCCATTTTGCTATTTGTTTTCTATATATCTCATTTATTTTCTGTTCCCCTATTCTTCCACAGTCTTTTGTATTAAACAAAACTTTTTGGATATAATTTTAATTCCCTAATACTTTAGATGAATTGTTTGAGGTTTTTTTTGCTATTAGTTGCTTCTAGGGGTTAAAATATTCATCTCTAACTCTCACAATTCACTTAAAGCTAACACAGACTCGATTTCAGTAAAATATGGCATACCAGCACAGCTCCGTTTCATCTCTCCCCATTCCTTTGTGTTACTGTCATACACATAAAGCCTTCATGCCTATTATAAACCTAATAATACTGTGTTAGAATTATGGCTTTAAACAATCTTCTGACATTAAAGAAATTAAGGAAGGAAAAGAAAAAAATCATACATGCACACCCATAGTCTTCATTTGCCCACGTATTTCTGGTGACCTCCATTCCTTCCTGCAGATCTGAGTTACTGTCTGGTGTCATTTCCTTTGGCTTTAAAGACTGCCCTAATTTTTCCCTGTTAAGTCAGGTCTGCCAGCAGTTAATTCTATCCACTTGTGTTTATCTGGGAATGTCTTTATTTTGCTTTTTTTTTTTTTAAGAATAATTTCACTAGGCTAGAGAATTCTTGGTTGCCTTTTTTTCTTTCAGCACTTTAAATATGTCATCCCTCTTTCTTGTGGCCTCCACTGTTTCTTATGAGAAGCTAACTATTAACCACATTGTTGTTCCCTTCTATACAATGAGTTGTTTTTCTTTTGCTGCTTTCAGGATCTTCTCTTTTCTTTGGCTTTCAGGGATTTGAATATAATGTGTCTAGTTGCATTTTCTTTAATGTGTGTATTTACTTGGTGTTCATTGAGTTTCTTGAGTCTGGAAATAAATGTTTTTCATCAAAAGGGGGAAGTTTTCAGTCATTACATATATATATATGTATTTAAAGGTTTATTTATTTATTTATTTTAGAGGAGGAGGGGCAGAGGGAGAAAGAGAGAATCTTAAGCAAGCTACATGCCCAGCATGGAGCCGGACCTGGGGCTCAATCTCATGACCCTGAGATCATGACTTGAGCCAAAATCAAGAGCCGGTCGCTCAACCAACTGAGCCACCCATGTGCCCCTCAGCCATTATATTTTAAAATAATTTTCTGCCCCTTTTTTCCCTCTCCTTTTATGAGTCCCAATAAATAGATGCTGAAATTCTTGAAATCGTCCTCCAGATCTCTGAGACTATTCTTTTTTTTTTTCAATCTCTTTTATTTTTATTCTTTGGATTAGATAATTTCTATTCATCTATCTTTTAATCCACTAAGGTTTCTGCTATTTTAAATCTGCTGTTGAGTCCCCCTGGTGAATTTTTTATTTCAGTTGTTATGCTTTTCAACTTTAGAATTTCCATTTGGTTCTTCCATCTGGATTTCCAAAGTCAGTTTCTATTGATTGCTTTTGTTTTTGTTTTGTTTTGTTTTTCTTGAATATGGGTGCACTCTTCTGTTTCTTGGCAATCTTGTAATGGTTATGTGAAAATAAAACTTGTAGATAACATGCTGTAGCCCCTGTGCATTCTCTGTCATTTTTCTGAGGCTCACTGTATTGTGGGGTGTTGTTGTGGTTGTTTCTGTCTTTGTTAGAGTAACTTGCCTGGACTTAACTTGCAGACTCTCTCTTCTTCTGAAGCCGACAATGTGTCTGCTCAGTTTTGCTGTTTTGTTTTTTAATTCTTAGCATTCCTTCCTTGTACCCTGCTCCCCCAAGGCCTGTCTGCATAGTTTAGTGGTCAACCAATGATTTGGGCAGACATCGGAATTTTCTAAGGCTACTTTGCTTGAGGTATGTGTGTGTTGAAGAACACCCTCAAAGTTGCAACCCATCTCTCAGAGCTACCTTGTGTTCATTTTTCCCTGGTCCTTCTTAGGTTTCCCCAACACCATGCATTGTTAAGCTGCAGGCAGGGATGAGTGGAGAGTTTCTCTCAGCTCTGGTATGGCTCTCACTATTAAATTTTTTTTTATTATGTTATGTTAATCACCATACATTACATCATTAGTTTTTTTTTTTAAGCTGTGAGCTTTTTTTTTTTTGATGTAGTGTTCCATGATTCATTGTTTGCATATAACACCCAGTGCTCCATTCAGTACGTGCCCTCTTTAATACCCATCACCAGGCTAACCCATCCCCCCACCCCCCTTCCCTCTAGAACCTTCAGTTTATTTCTCAGAGTCCATAGTCTCTCATGGTTCGTCTCCCCCTCTGATTCCCCCCCTTCATTTTTCCATTCCTGCTATCTTCTTCTTTTTCTTCTTCTTTTTTTAATATATAATGTATTATTTGTTTCAGAGGTACAGGTCTGTGATTCAACAGTCTTACACAGTTCACACCACACACAAATATAAACTCAAAATGGTTGAAAGACCTAAATGTGAGACAGGAGTCCATCAAAATCCTAAAGGAGAACACAGGCAGCAACCTCTCCGACCTCAGCCACAGCAACTTCTTCCTAGAAACATCGCCAAAGGCAAGGGAAGCAAGGGCAAAAATGAACTATTGGGACTTCATCAAGATAAAAAGCTTTTGCACAGCAAAAGAAATAGTCAACAAAACCAAAAGACAACCGACAGAATGGGAGAAGATATTTGCAAATGGCATATCAAATAAAGGACTAGTATCCAAAATCTATAAAGAACTTATTAAACTCAACACCAAAGAACAAATGATCCAATCAAGAAATGGGCAGAAGACATCAACAGACATTTTTCCAAAGAAGACATCCAAATGGCCAACAGACACATGAAAAAGTGTTCAACATCACTTAGCATCAGGGAAATCCAAATCAAAACCTCAGTGAGATACCACCTCACACCAGTCAGAATGGCTAAAATTAACAAGTCTCACTATTAAATTTTGTCTAGAAGCTCATCGTCCTAAACCAGGCCTGCAACCTTGGACTAGCAACGTTGTGGTCTTTCCCCCTTTATTCTGAAATGACGCTCCACTTTTAGCCAGCAATGTTGGGGTTTTCACACCTATCTTTCCCCCTTGCTCTTCTCCTTCCCACCCCAATTAAGTCTGCTGCCTCTGGTTTTAAAGCTGTTGGTTTTTCTGCCATTTTTAGGCTAATAAGTTACCACACAACAAAGGGTGAAGGAGAAGACAGAGAATGAGAGCAGTCGAAGCCAGAAGACCACAGACTGCTGCCATTCTTATCTCAAACTGCAGCCATTTTCTAGGAATAGGCATTTCTTAATTTTCAGATGGTGGTTTTAGGCATTTTCCCCCTTTATACTTGCTTTTATCATTGAATTTTATCCTTAGTTTTGTTTTACTACGGAAGAACCAACTTGATATTATTTAGGATATCTCAAGTGTTACTTTAGGGTCAACAAAATTGCCCTGATGAGTATAGTTAAAAATCTAAAAATTAACTGCTCTTACTTACTCTTCTGTGCTCTGGGGAATAAGTCGACTTATAAAATTATAAAGTCCATGTCTGGCAGGACTATCTAAAATTAAGTTCATTCTCAGCACCGCTTATTCGCATATTTATCACTCAGATCCATTCTCCGTTCTCCACCCCTCTTTGACCCATGGGAGGCTGACTTCCATGGACAGCATCATGATTTCCCTCTGACTTTGTTGGGTGTGACTAATGAGGAAAATGGGTAAGAGGTTGGAGGGCAGAGGAGAACAAAACTGGCATGTTTTCCCATAACTCCCTTCTTGCCTGGTCACAACTGGCAATGGCTGTGTTTTTTGTTTTGTTTTGTTTTTAACTGAAAGCCAAAGTTCTCATCAGGCAACCCTTTTTCACAGCTATTTATCTCACCAGGTTCCAGTGGCGGACATTCCTCTAATACCTTCAAGCCTAGGAGTTGTCATGGCTCCCTCTGTGGTTAACCTGGAAGGGCTTCACCATCCCTTGTTCTTCCCATTAGCCCAGGCTGCACCTCTGCAAACAGTCCGTTCTTTAAACTCATTCAACTAACACTTTTGACTGTTGCATCTGTTTCCAGCCAGGACCCCAACTGGTGCATCCCCTCTTGGTGTCCCTGCTCCCAGTCTATGTTTCTAGTCCCTAGGGACCTCCAACTAGAGCTTACTTTCTAGAAATATCCTAGTCCTAAATCTCTTCTTCTGATCAAAACTTAGTCTACCATATGTCTTATTTGATGGAAAATCCACTAGAACTAGTTCTCACTGGGAAGGCCATTCTGAGGATGCTGGTTGTGTTACCTGTCCTGAGACATCTGAATTTTAAGGGCTCATCCCTTTATAATCTCAGGCAAAACACTTCTAGAGACAGAAATCCATATATAGGCAGTAAAGTTGATAGTATCTGTGGTGTCCCTCAGGTAAGCCAGGCCCCGAATGTGGGAGAAGGTCAGAAGAGCCAGTTCCACAGGAAGAAAAGTAGCTTGATCCAGTGTTTTGTCATCAGAGTGGTAGTCCTGCAAAAGGCTTTGAAAAAATAATAAAATAATAAAATAAGAGAAGGTTTCCCTTGTGAAATAATTTTTGGGAATACTGAATATATCTTCCTCTCGAAAAGAGAAATTGTATATTAGCTTACTAAAGCTACAAGAAGTTCTATGGTAAATAAACTGGATTTACTTTGAGCCAGTTGTGTTTCAAATAACAAAATTTTTCAGAATGCTTTGACTTTACCAATAACACTCTCTCTGGGACATTATGTAGAAATTAGGAGGCAAATTGTTTTCTCCTAGAAAATTTGACTACTTAAGCCTTTCACATGTAGGAAGGACTGTATCTACTATTAGCCATTACTCTCCCTTGTTTCTGAATTTTACCTACTCTTTTATTTTAGTATTTGATTGTCCAAAGATTCTGGTCCTATAAAGTTACAATAAGTATAATAAAAAGGGCTGAGAATCTTATGCCAAATCCATGCATTGTTCTATTACTTTTAACTTGTTTTTTCTTTTCTACATGAATAATTATGTCTTCTGGAGGAACTTATAGAGTAAACTTAATGAAAATATGAATCATCAATATAGTCTAATCAGATGTAACACGGTAATTACTTTTGAATAATTTCATATTTTAAAACCACATAATTGGAAGCCCAGTGTCCCTCCCCTCCTGTCTTTCATAAAGTTGTTTGCATACCAGCTTCAGTCTTACTAAAGAATGATTTACCGGAATAAAGAAAAATCACACACAGAGAGAAGTTCTGTTTCTATAAAACAAAGGTACTCCAAAGATCCTTTAAAATAAGGAGGCATCTTGGGCCCCTGGGTGACTCAGTCAGTTAAGTGTCTGACTCTTGGTTCCGGCTCAGGTCATGATCTCAGGGTCACGAGATCAAGCCCCGCATCAGGCTCCACACTCAGTGTGGAGTCTGCTCCTCCCCCCACTCTCTCTCTCTCTGGAATAAATAAATACAATCTTTAAAAAAAAAATAAGGAGGCCTCTTTTATTCCAACTATTTTATTTAGTGCATATTATTGGAAATAATTTAAACAATGGACAAATTTATAAAGTGTAAAGCCAAAGTTCCAGGTAGTCCCCTGTTAGTAACTAATGTTAAGGGTGTGAAACCCCTTGAACTTTAAAATACATATTCATATATATGTGTGTGTGTGTGTAGTATATATATTTGTGTGATATATACAGATATAAATAAATATACTATGGTGATAAGGATTAAAATAAAAATAATAGATGACCATCAAGTCTCAAAAAAGAGACTTGAAAATTGGGCTTCTTTCTATAAACTATGACCCATTTTTCTGAGTGTGGAAGCTCCGAATGTCAGCTGCCATTTTGATATATTTTTCATTTTCTTTTGGCAACAAAACCGCAATTTTGATGGCCTTAAAGTTCTCATTTCTTGACAGGTGCCCATCAGAACCACATACCTTCCCCCAAAATTTCTTATATTTTTAACTGCCTCAAGCTTGTCAGGACAGATCTGCTTAGTCCAGCTATCTGCTAAACTTCATTTCGATAACTCAACTCATTAAAAAGTACTACAGAAGGCTCATGTTTATTTAGTATTTGAACATGACTCATGAAGCCATCATTCAAATCTCCGATTGCACTCACTAGTGTATTCCATAACAAACATAAATCCATAGGCTCTTTTAGATTCTGATAATGTCTCCATGTGCTCCACCTATATTTAATGAAAAGCTATCTTTTTTCTGCCCTGGCAAATTTCAAACATTTGTGGAGCTATCTAATACAAAGGTACAGACTTTCTGTGGGACCTTGGACAATCTTACTCTATCTCCTGATTTTATAAATCTACAGAATGGGGAACATTGTCATGCAGATCACTTTTAGAAAGTATTCTAATAATTAGAAACTGTGAAGTGGTTCAGATCTATCAGCCGAAGTTTTACCACTTTAGAAATGCCAGTCAAGCATCGTGTTCATTAACTGGGTGAGGCCATTAAGTAATCACTCAGCATGTACCGCAGCCTGCCTCACTGACCTGAAGGACTGGGATATACCCTTTCTCAGTCCCTTCCTGTCTCCTCTGTTCTTGCCTTCCCCAGATTTCTGCAGACTGTGGTACGTGTCACACAGACTTGGGCCAGGGAAGCCCTCGGGTAGCTTTGGGTGCTGGCCCAACTGGTTCGTTTGGTTTGAGACTATGTCCCTGTTGGGCTGTTCTGAGACATACACCTCCGGGGATAAGCACAGGATTCCTGCCTTTTCACCTGAATTATTCTCACTAAAGCTGACCTTCTCCATAACCAAAGCCAACCACTGAACACCCTTGTTTCTGGATTTGTGTTCTATGGATCAACCAGGGTATCCCTGTTCCTTCTTTCCCCATCCTCTGCACTAGTCTTGCTTGAACAGGGGATGCCTGCACATAAATCTCCAGTCCTGAGACCACTTCTTTCTCCCATGTCCTCTGTAGGCCCCTGCTGATATAAACAGGTGTCTACTCTGCCCATGTTTCAAGGTCCCATGCTCCCGCTTAGGCAATCTATGTGGTTTCCTTTTGAGCCTGGAGCTTCTATTTTCCTTGCCAGGACCTCTTTTAGGTCCAAAGCTCAACCCCTCACAACTGTAACACAGCTGGGCCCTCTCCTCCTGAATAGATCTCCATTCCTGTGTCCTACCTAATTGTTGGATGGATCCTTCTAATTCTTTGTTGTTCTCTGGTCCCTACATGAACCTGAGACTTCTATTCCCTTGAGCTCTTGGTCTGTGGGCATCCAGGCCTGTTTCATCCAACCTGTTACCCTGCTAATGGATGGTGCTGAACAAAAAGTTCTCTGGCCAAATAGGTTTAGAAAAAACTCTGTTAAAGTGGCTATTCGGGTGTACTTTTTGTAGGACTTACCTAAGCTTTTAATATACTCATATGCATCCATGAAGGTGAAAATAATAGTTTTTCCAAGTATATCTGTTGAAGGAGCATTTATCCCCAAATTTTCCTTTAAGGCCTGGTGTTTTATGAAATGTATTTTGAAAATGCTTTTTTAGAGGATTAGGGAAGCCATGGTCTCTTTCCGTTTTACAGATTCTGATTCAATGATTCACAAGAAATATTTGGGAGGAAAGCGATTGAAGTGGAAAAATCTGTTACTGTTTAGTCAACTTCATTCAAAGAATAAAGAAGCACTGTATTTTGAGTACTAAGAAGTTGTTTTATATAACGGAGCAAGGAGAAAGCAGAAGATTAACATTCTTTTATTTATTCAATCATTGTGAGAATATTTATTGAGACCTACAGCGTGCCAGACATTATTGTAGATGCTGGGGTTTTCATGATGGATAAGATCAATACTCTCCCTGCCCCAAGAATCTTAGAGAAATCAGCAAGAGTAAGATATCCTGCTATCCATTTAATATTTTTATTCTGAGTCTGTGCATCAAAAGTCTCATCTTTAAGTTTTCCTTAGAGTTTAAATTCTTAAAGTTTATGTGCACCCTCTTTTGTAGTAAACTGGATTCAGGTTTGTCATTTTTCTATAACTAAAGAAAACTGGTAGAATCCATAATCAAATATCCACAGACACACAATATGCAGCAGATATATGTACACACAAACACATACAAACCGTACACACAGATACCGCCCAGATCATCTCTATCTGACTAATGCTAAAAATAAACTCTACCATTAACATATACATGAGTTTTTCAGAGCGTTATTGAGAACACATATATTTTAAAATAACCAGGGGGCACTTGTGAAAAAGGCAGATTCCTGGACTCTGCTCCAAATGTTCAGATTCAGTAAGACTCAGGAATATGCGTGTTAAACCAGTGCCACAGAGCATACTTATGCACACTCACATTTAGGAGCCTCTGATTCCTGAGACAGTGGAGTGTGCATTGAGAGCTGGAGCTCATTGCCAAGTGGCCTTAGATTGGGCAGATGGACTCCTATTGGCTGGAGTGAGAGTGGCCGGGAAAGAAGGCAGGCACCCAATCTCCCAGTGGGACCAGGTAAAGAAGGCACCTGATAACATAGCAATGTTCAAAAAGCATCAGTCTCCTTTCCTTCATTGTGCCTCAAAGAAAACACAACCAACAGCTGAGCAGACCTGGGGGCTTCTCACTGTTTCCTCCCCAGTTTGATATATTTTAGTTTGTTTCCATGTGAACTCACTTTGTGAGGCGACCCCTGGATTCTCTCCAGAGGGGTGGGAGATCCCTCCCGGACTAATTCATACTTTGCTTTTGTTGTCATTTTTAACTTAGAATAAGGTATTGATAAAAATCCAAATACCAGAATACAGAGGCTTGTGGGATTTTTCTTCTCACATAATACAAAAATTTAAGAGCGTACTGGTTTCAGATCAAACCTCTAGAAGCCTCCATCACCACATTTCCTGTTTGTAACTGAACAAAGTACACACAAAAGATTTTAAGACACAGAAGAGAGAAAACTGAGGTACAGTTAAAGACACGTTTTCCTAGCACTCTGCTTCTAAAATACCAGAACAACTTAGAAAAAAAAGTTTGTGGGGGCATTTTTAATCCACACATTTGCCTCATGGCTACAGAAAGATTTCTCTGACAAGGGAAGCATGTCAGGTAAGTGGCATTTTAAATTCTTTTCTTCTATTCCTATGCCTAAAAATTCACTAAATAATTTCCACATCTCCAACCAAAAAAACACTTAAAATTTGGGAAATAAATTAGTTTACACATTATTTTTAAAATGTGAGATAACCTTTAGTATAATTTAGAACATACTTGGAAATATTTTAATGAATATAAGTTGATTATTTTCTCTTAAAAGAAAAAAAAGGGAAGTTTCATAAGATAAAGCTAGTTGTAGCCATTCATTGTTTGCTGATAATTATGCCATTTACAGTATCTGTTATTTTTAAAGAAACTTTTGTTGATCCTGCATATTCCTCTTTAGTCTAGTTATATAGTTATAAAGCAGGTTAGCAGTAACCACATTCTAATTCCTTTGAGTTTAGGAAATGTATTATCTTGCCAGAAATTAATCCAATTGTCGATATCAGAGAGATGACATTCTGCAAAGGCCAGTGAAAATTTGATCTCCGTGGCATGGATCACAAGGCTTGAATCCCCATCAATTAGCCGAGTGTCTGTTCCACGTTGATGGTTCATACCTTTTTAATGTTTTATGTACTTTTTATGTCTTTAATAAACATCTTTTTGTCATAAAAGACACATGTTCTACAAAGTAGGAGGACTGAAATATATATAAAAAAGAAAAAAATTACATAGTTCCCATCATCTTAAAAAAAAAACACAAGATATTGTGTTGTATTTCCTTCCTACTTCTATTTCAATGTATTCTACATGGTTTGTTTTTCATACCTGAAAAAATAATGAACATAAAATCATATATCCAGATTTTTTGCTAACATTAGAAAACAAGTATTTCCCTTTTTATGATAATTTCTGCCTAATCATTTTAGATGAATGTAGACAATGATATCCATTGGGTTAATTATAGTTTCCTTAGCTATTTCTTTATTGTTGGACATTTATGTTGTATCCAGTTATATTACATTTCAAATGACAGAAAGATGAACATCTCTATACTTTTCCTATATTAAGGGTTATTTTCTCAGGAAAAAATTCTAGAATTGGCATTACTGAGTAAGAGGTAATGAACACTGTAAGTCTCATTATTATCAAGTTGCTTTTCCAAGAGTGATGCCAATCCACTCTCGTCCTAGCGTGTTTCTCCTGAACAGGCCAGTATCACCTAAAAAAATCTTTACTAATAAAAGTACAATATGCTAACCCATTGTTGATAATGCATTACTTTGATTATAATGAAGCTGAACATTTTTACATGTGTTTTTAAACTGTTTATCATCATACAGTTTGCCTGAATATATCTTTTGCTTAATTATTGCACTTATAATACTTTTAATATCAATTTGTATGAGCCATTGATAGGGTAAAGATATTATATATGATTTCTGTGAGTTTGCTTCCCAGTATTTTGTTTGCTGAATTTTAAAATCAATTGATTAGATTAATCACACAGGGAGCATAAGCCTGACATACGATTTGCACACCTATCTTTATTTTTTCCAGGTTCATAGATTAGCAAAGAACAAAAACAACTGTTCCAGTTTCGCTAGTGCCCTGCAAAAAATAGACAAGGCAGTATTATGAACAGTTGCCATGAGCTGATGGTGTTGGGGAATTCAGGAAGGGTGGGAAGGCCAAAGGCAGTGAATATGACATTCAACTATTTCCAGGATTCATTAATTCTAATTTTACGAGGGATATGATAAAATTTCTTCCATATCATTTTGTAGTTTAGATGTTCCCTTTAGAGGTAACACAGGAGTTCCTCCATTGACAGTTGAGACCTTCCACAATGTCACGGAAGAGATAAAAATATCAAGTATTTGCTGTTAAAGACTCATAGATCTTAAAAGGAGGGGAAAAAAACTTAATGTGAGAGAAGAGTCAGACAATAGTATTTTTTACATTTAGATAAAGTGAAGTTAAAAAGAAAATTAGTGTGAAAAAGTGAAATTATTCCTAGTTACGTAAAGGAACATAAGAAACCAAATCTCCTTGCGTTTCTCCTGCCTAAATGCCTTGCACTCACTGCTTCAATAAAGGGGCCAATATCCTAATTCCTACCATGTTTCTACATGCACATACAATCAATATTAGCAGAATGAACTGGTGAGAACAACTCCTGTGGGCTACCATTCATTTAGTTTACCGAGTGATCCACAACTTAGTTACACATTGCTGTTTTTCAAAAAACGGATTTTCATTGTCTTTACTCAGTTTTCTCTTCCCATGAGCCTCAATCGCCTTTCCGAGAACAATGAGTCTTTCCTTTAGAGATGAGGTAGGACTAATTTATGAATCATCTTTTAAACTTACGTGTTCTTTAAATTAAAGATGGGTCAAAGACAATGTGTTTCATCATTTAATTTAGGTAATGCGTGCAGTGATTTTAAGGAAAGTCAATCCGGGAAAGATTGTCAACATCATTATTGGTCACATTTCCAGGCATTTTGAATTTCATTTAATTCTCTCAGTATTACAGAACTAGAAAGAGGAGAGACAAAAATTAACAGGCCTTCTTAAAACAATAAAGAAACATAGTAGTTAAAATTTTGTTGGATGAAGATTTCCCACACACCCATGACATCTTCAGAGGATCTCGCCAAGGTGCTTCTCCAATGGAAAACAATAAGTACATATATAAAATGGAGTAGTAAATACAGATAAAGAAAGACTCATCAATGGCAGGGATTTGGGCAGCACTCCAATCCCAAAAGGATTTCTCAAATTGACCAATCCCAATTAAAGTTTAATTATAAAAGTGACAAGTAGTCCAGTACTGGGGGAATTATAAAATGCTGTCTTAAAATCTCCCCCCACCTCCCTCCACATGTATGTTCCCTTTAACAAATTCAGTTAAATGTTGGTTAAGAGCAACTATGATGTACTATGTCACACAGATGGGGATCTGAACTCCAGCTTTACAACTGACTTAGTGAGGTTCAGTGAGATGCAAAAAGACACACAACTAGGAAGTGCCTACACTCATCTTCCTCTGCACTTTGAAGCAGACATTCCAATGCCCCGTGTTGCTATTGTCCCTCTCCCCATCTCCGTCCTTCCCCAACATACACCATCCATTTCTCAAATAACCCTCTGTTCATAACAGACCCTTACTTAAGTTTGACAGATATCAAATTTTGCATTAAAATCAGTATCTTATTTACTCAAAAGCCTGGGAGTAGATTTGAGAATCCCTTCCAGTGCTTCTATCAATGACTCTAATGCCTTTTATTGATGGGCTGATGGGGATGGATAGTGGTGGGATGGGGGGCTGTGTGGATACTGACCACGCGCTACAAAGAGTCATCAAGAATATGCCTAGTTCCACACCAAACTGTCATCACAGTAAGAAAAACTCTTTTTATGCATGAGATCCATGGGGATTGTTATAGCAGAACTTTTTCTTTGAACTTTCTGGGGTGCCTAAAGTAGATATACATATTCATGGAATGCAACAAGGAGATGGTCACTGCCCCGACAGAATTTGCAAGCCAAGGAAGAGAAACCACCGTGAAAATCCATATCCTGTATACTATAAACTCATACAATTGTCTCAGTTACAGACTCCCTGAAGGAAACACAATTAAGGCATTATATGTATTGCTTTTCTATTGTTAGTTAAGTGAAGTCTTCTGTATGAATCAAACCTGCCAGCAGAAAAATGATACATTTGCTTAGCTGGGTTTCCCTCCAGAGCACATGCAAATATGAATTCCAAATACAGTGCCTGCCAAGTACTTTTGGCATTAAAGGAGTCAGAGGTCTCATAATTAAAGCTACCACAATTAGCCCCTGGCAGTAGAAAGCTAGATAGAAACTTAAATCATGGTTTTCCTAGCTGTCATTGCTTCGTTAATAACTTCTTGAGGCCTTTGGCTTTTTAACAGTGTGAAGAGCTAAATTCAAATTGTGTGGGAGTTCTTTTTAACGTGATAAAAGCTTTTTAAATGAAAGTAATTACAATTATGAAATAATGATACTAAAGATTGCATTTGTTGAGCAAGAGCTTTTGAGCACTTTGTGCATCTAATAGTATAAGAAGCATTATGTATGCTGAATAGATACCCACATGGGTCTGGAGATATTCATACTGCATATGGGAAATAACTGGGTGAAGAGAGGTGTGAAAGTATGTGTGTGTGCATGTGAACACTTACATAGATCTGTCATTCAAGTTGAAAATCTCGAACATTTAGCTACTCAATAGCTAAATGTGTACGTTTTTTGTTTTTCTCATCTGTGTAAGTTTTTTTGTTTTTCAAAATTGGGGCATTTATTGTTGGCGATCAAAAAATTATGAATGCTGTGGCGCCTGGGTGGCTCAGTCAGTGTAGCACGTGACTCTTGATCTCAGGGTCGTGACTTTGAGCCCCACGTTGGGTGTAGAGATTATTAAAAATAAAATCTTTAAAAAATTATGGAAGCTATCAAGAATGTCAGGAAATACAAAGTTTCTAAAAGAAAATCTTCCTGTTTAAAACTCATATCACATTACACAAGGAAAAAATCTTAGAAAACAGAAGAAGGTTAGATAGGAGTTGGAGACTCTCGAAATCAGAGGAAACCAGAGACCATGCTAAACCAACCCCACACTTTAGAATTTGGCCTGTGTTTTCAAAGGCCTCCAGTTGATTATGTGAAACAAATTTATTGTTACAGTAAATGACAAAACCGAGTCCTAGAAGAATGTACAGTGTGGTCTAAGTTCTTGCCTTACTGTTGCTAACATATTTCATGAAAATTACTAGGACTTTCCTTAAGGCCTTTATGTAAAATGTAGGCTCATGACATTGATTTGGTTGTTTCTTTGTAGTTGAGAGCAAATTATCTTCTTGCCCCAATTAATGGACTGATACAACTTTTTCAGTGTTCCTTTTAATTAAAAAGGATAAAGGGAAACTTCTAATTGAAATATAATTTTGTGCAAATGATAGGATATTTTATAGCTAGAATCAGTGTAATTATAAAAATAAGATGAGGGGTTTTGCCTTGAAGTATGCCTTTTTATACAGTGCTCTATTTTATTTACCCAAACCACAACTATGTATTGAATATATACTAAATACTAGATGCTATGAGAACTGGGAAGGAAAAAAAAAACACTAAGTATGAAGTAAATCATTAGTTCTCTCTAGGATAAGTTCTAGAGATTTATTATTCTTTTTTATTTATTTATTTGCTTTCTTACCCTTCCCCCAGAAAGAGAGGTATTTGAAGTACATAGAAGCATATAGTCAGTATAAAGGATAGCCAAATAGATCAAGACAAAGGAAAATAAGGAGCAAGGGATATGATTAGGTCACAAAAATGAGTATTATATAATCCCAGAGATTTGCTTAAGGTAGATTTTGTATCAAATGATATATAAATGCAGACAGATGGCCTCATGAACCATAAGAGTGAAAATATGCCTGTTCTTGAGAAGATTCCCAGCTTCTTCTACCAGAGATGCCAAGTGATACATTAAACACTGTCTTCTAGTCCATAGACTCCTTTTAATTAATGAATTCAAATAGCAAGTTTCATCCATCTGGTTCTTTTAACACAAGATAACATAGGTAGAAAGTGTACAAAATGGAAAACAAAAAGAGCGACAAAGTGTTTTAATTTTTATTTCCTGACTGTAACCTGAAGTTTAGTATTCTATTGTCTTTTTAAGGCAGGTTGTCAGCTGAAATGGAAACAGCTTTGATATTCTCTTAAACAATTTTAGGAACATAACTGGGATATGTCTCAGAATAGAAAGCCATCAAAGCCCATTCTACATCCATTCAGAGGTAGATCCAGGGAGAACCTATAGCAGGGTGAAAATTTCCTTCCCAAATCAGTTTTGCATCCTTTCAGCATGTGCATGAGTGAATGATCAAGGTCCCAGGGTATATGTCATAGGATTTGATGCAATAATTCTAGACCTGACTATTACTTTTTTTTTCCAATGACAAATTTTCTAAAGTAAATGTTCTTTTTTCTTTTTCTTTTTCCAAGTTTTTATTTAAATTCCAGTTAGTTAACGTATAGTGTAATGTTAGTTTCAGGAGTAGAATTTAGTGATTCCTCACTTACATGCAATACCCAGTGCTCAGCACAAGTGCCCTCCTTAATGCCCATTACCCATTTAGACCATCCCCTGCCCACCTCCCCGCCAGCAACCCTCAGTTTATTCTCTACAGCTTGACTCTCTCTTTAATCCCCCTATGTTCTTAAATTCCACGTATGGGTGAAATCATATGGTATTTGTCTTTCTCTGACTGACTTAGTTCACTTAGCATAATACTCTCTAGCTCTAATGATGTCGTTGCAAATGGCAAGATTTCATTCTTTTTGATGGCTGAGAAATATTCCAGTGTGTGTATGTGCGTGTGTATCACCTCTTTTTTAACCATTCATCAGTTGATGGACGTTTGGGCTCTTTCCATAATTTGGCTATTGTTGATGATGCTGCTATAAACATTGGAGTACATATACCCTTCGAATTAGTATTTTTGTATCCTCTGGGTAAATACCTAGTAGTACAATTGCTGGATCATAGGGTAGCTCTATTTTTAACTTTTTGAGGAACCTCCATACTATTTTCCAGAGTGACTAAACCAATTTGCATTCCCACCAAGAGTGTACAATGGTTCCCTTTTTTCCACAGCCTTGCCAGCATCTCTTGTTTCCTGTGTTGTTCATTTTAGCTATTCTGACAGATGTGAGGTGGTATCTCATTGTGGTTTTGATTTGTATTTTCTGATGATGAGTGATGTTGAAAATCTTTTCATGTGTCTGTTAGCCATCTGGATGTCTTCTTTGGAAAAATTAGATTCAACTACTTCTAATGTAAGATTACAAGTCACCCAATTTGGCCAAAGGTAAATCATTTATACATCTATCAAATGCTTCATTGAAAACAAAGCAACTTTCTGGCCAACTCTATAAAAAATTAGCTGCGATATGTGTTCTTAGGTAAGGTATACTATATTATACTATATTATGATATATATAATTACTAGGCTGAAAAAAATAATGAGGGATATTTGCCTAAAACAATAATTTGAATTTTAAGTAGTTACACTTTGTTCATTCTTTCTCTAACAATAACCACACAGAACAACTAGTTCATAAGGCCACTCAATTTATGATAACCATGTTATCAGCCTATAGGAAAACCCTTATTTTTCTCTTCTCATAGTAGGAGTGGGTATATTTAATAAGTAAAAATAAAGAAATTGGTCTTTAAGGTAAAAGTTGAAGAGAGTGACAGCACATCCCACTTCATCCCTTTGAAAGTTATTGTGCATTCTGTGAGGAGATTATTTCTCCTCACCCTGACTCTTCTGTCATTAACATCCCAGTTTTACTCAGGCGTAGATTTCCTAGGGTTGCATCTGGCTCATACAGCTTACCTCAGCTAGTGGTATTTTCTAAATTCCTCTTCCCAGAGATTTCACTGACCCTAACCGAACTCCCCAAAGACTGATTTTTAAACAAGAAAATAAAATTTTATATTTATAGTGGTGGACACCCCATAAATTTAATCAGATGACTGGCTGTTAGTACCAACTTCCTTGTATCAAGTTTCCTGAGGAAAAAAATAAAATAATCTGTAGGTTGTTGGGTAAATACAGACTCAGGACAGAGAGAATTAGGAAGTTGTCAATGAGCACTTACACCAAGACTACAGTGGCCTAATGTGCTACTCTCCTTCTCACAAGGATCTCTTCCCTAGCTGCTGGAAGGTAGGTCCTTTCTCAATAGTACTAGAGACAAATGTAATAGAATCTTCAACTTGTCTTTCCAAGATTGTGGGTGTGTTTAGACCTCGGACTTGATCAGAACTTTTCTGTTGGCCCTAGTCATTACATTACCCATCTTTACTCCACTTGTCTTCTATTTAGTCACTTGACACATATTTAGTGAAAACCTTCTTTGTGCTGAATAGGTTGCAGAAATAAAAATAGGAGTCTTACTAGTTGTAAGATGAGAATAATAATAATAATAATAATTTCCAGTTATATATTGAATAAGTCATGGGAATAAAAGGTACAGCATAGAAAATACAGTCAATTGTATTGTAATAGTGTATGGGGACAGAAGGTAGCTATACTTGTGGTGACCACAGCATAACATATAGAAATGTACATCTGAAACTAATGTAACATTGTGTGTCAACCATACTCAAATAAAAATATTTTAAAAAGAATAATATTAGCTAATATTTATTGAGCATCTTATTAGTGAGGAACACTCTTCTATGAATCTCAATCCCCACAAAAATAGGTACAATGAGGAAATTGAGGAATGAGGACCAAGATGAATAGGACCTTCTTTTTGTCCTTCGAGAAGTTCATAGTCAAGTGGAGAGAGATGTTATGCATAAATGATTACCTCAACAAATATTACCTCAACATTTGTTGAAATGTAGAGAGATATAAAAGATATCACTTGGTGGGGGACAGGCAGCAAAGAGTGAATGCTTCAAAGAAAATGTAGTCTTGAAGGATGACTAGGAATTTGTCAAATGGCTAAGGGGGAAGGCATTTCAGGCAAAGGGGCAAATATACAGAGACATAAGGACACTAAATAGTAAGTATGGTATCTATTGAGAATCTTAAGTGCTTCAGAATGATTGGAGCATGGTATATTATTGGGCAGGCATGGCAGATAAGTCCTAAAAGATAGGAAACCTAAACTAACATTTTGGGGAAATAGTTCACGGTAAGGAAAGAAAAGTGTGATGTTCTCTATGCTTAAGGAAGAGATAGGAGCAAGCACCTTCCCCTGAAGGACCCATGTCACAGGCTCCAGAAAAAAGACAAAGGAACCACTTTTTCCAAAAAACACAAAGGAGGGGACTATATGAGACAGTGTGTGGAAAGATAGTAGCTACCAGGAATGGTGGTTGATGAACCGAAAGAGCCATAAACATAAAGTCAGGGCCAATTGAAATAATAGGAACAGAGGCCAGACCGACCTGAAAAGGGTCTGCTTAATATTGTGTTTTAAAACCTGAGCCATCGTTATATCAAAATCCTTTAAGATGTGTATATCCTTTGGTCTAGCAAATCGAGAATTTTTACGTGAAAAAAAAAATTAAGGTTGGATATATAGTTTTAGCTACAGATATTCATCACAACATTGCTTATATAACTAAAAATCACAAGCAACTTAAATGTCTAACAATAAGGGATTGCTTAAATTACAGAAAATTCGTTCAATGGAATATAGGGCAGCTAAAAGAAATGAAAGCATATTTTATTTACAGGAAAAGAAACACACTACAAATTATTGGAGCAAAAGTAGATAATAGTATAGTCAGTATAATTGAATCTTATGTCTTTGTCCATAACAATTTCTACACAGAGAAAAATAACTGGAAGTATATGAACCAAGGTGTTCACAGTGATTGTCTCTTGATCATAGGATTACGGTTGATTCTTAGCTTTCTGTTTTTGCTTGTCTGAGTTTGCTAATTGTTTTTAATATTGAACACGGATAATATATACAACAAGTCTGGCCTCTGTGTGGCAACTAAAGTTCATTTATTTGTCACCAAATACAGTGACTGTAGAGGCTGAGTGGTTAGAGTCTACTTGACAGACTGAATATCCTGAATTGATAATTGTGATCTATCTCGATAGATAATATAATATGTGCCCTCAAATTGCCTTAAGATGTGGAAGAACCTAGAACTGCATCTAGACTGTGGCTCTGTAAGTGACAAATACAAGAAGAAAAGCAGTCTTTAATAACAGAAGTAATGACTTCTGTTAACCATTTAACCATTAGTTTGATAATGGAAAGCATAAATTAATACCTTTGTATTGTGATAGCAGAGAGGGAAACTGAGACCCATCTGGCAAGTGAAACCCTTAAAAATTCCCTTTGATTGAGCAATTGTATTCCCAGGAGCCTCTTTCTACAGATAAGTCCACATAGGCACAAAATGCCTGCCCAGTGAAGTTCATTGCATTATTGTTTGTAAGAGAAAACATTTTAAAAAATCAGAATGTCCATCTTAGAGAAATGGGTAGATGAATTATACCTATTTACCACATATACACATTTACCACATACCCATATACCACAATACTATGTAATTCGATGCACCACTAAAAATAACGTAATAACATGGTAAAAATCCCCTAGACACACTGGTAAGTTTTTTTAAAAAAGGCTAATTAGTATAATATTAGTGACCCATTTATGCTTTAATAGAGAATCTTAAATGTTATTCTAGGATTTGCTAGGATTTGCTAGGATTTTTGATATTGCTAGGATTTTTAAAATGCATACTCAGCAGGCACTTCTGTTTTTTTTTCATAAACAATAAAAATCAAAGAAACAATTCTAGGAATATAGGCAGTACCATGCAATACCTAGAATTTCTGGTATATTTTAAGTAGTTAATGATTACTATGTTGTAGGATTCTCATAAATATTTATGGGATTATGTTCATGATGAATAAATAAGGCCCTTCTAAACCTTAGTGTTTTTAACCAAATTAATTGGTAGGTCTATTGGGGAATTAAAGACTATTCAAGTCTTCTCAATTTTCTTATACTTTATGAAACATAAAAATTCCCTTAAAGATAATAAAACCACACATTTCACTATGATTATCAGTTAACTTTTCCCATTTATTAACTAATTCTTTAAAAATCTTTATAAATCATGTGCATTATGTCTGGCACCACAGCGCAGAAGGCAGAAAAGGTCTTATTCTCTGTGGAGTTCATGGTAACATCTAAATAACATCTAAATAACGTGGTATGAAATTAAGGAGGAGGTAGCAGACATTAGTAGACAGATTTGTTGGTGTTTAAAGAGCCACAGACTAGTTCAAACAAAAGCAAAGTATATATAAATAAGCAATATGTAATATATGTAGATGTACATCTATATCACAAATGCATATAGATTTTATATATTTAATTATCTATATGCCTATGTTCATTTGAAAATAAATGATGCCAGGAAAGGAAGGAAGGAAGGAAGGAAGGAAAGGAAAACAGACCTCCTCTAATACACAGGACCACTGAGGGCAATTTAACAACCACACTGTGATGTCAATAAGTCCTCAAAAACAAACAAACAAACAAACAAACAATGAACAATTCAAACATCAAATTTGAGATATAGAAAATAAGTAAAGGAGAGCAGCACAAAAGACATTTTGGGCTAAGGATTCTTTATTTGCTGGTTTAAAGACAGGATAGGGAAGTAAGACTAATCTCCCTCCTATTGAGAATTTGCCTGTTCTGTTTATTGTACCTAGCATCATGCTACTTAGATTTCTGTGAAAGGGCCGAGCCTGGTGTCTGATTCGGGGCAGTCATACGGGGAGCTGAGACCGGGAAGGACTATCAGCTCTGCTGCAGCTACTGTCACATGGCATTTCTGCTTGTCTATATTATAATATTAATATTATTATATTCTATACTATATTATATACATATTAATATATAATATAATATATAAGTATAATTTACATATGTTATATATAAATATAATTTATATATGTTATCTATAAATATATATTATAATATGTAATGTTTATATAGTATATTTATGATATATGGTATAAACTATATGTATACATGTATGCATATCATATATGTATTATATATAAAATCAATATATTTATATATAATATAAATATAATATATACAAATATAAATATAAATATATTGATTTTATATATGCATTATATATAAATATACATATAATACAATATATTTAAATACATAAAATCAGGGTAATTATCTTAGAAATCACTCATATACATGTAAAGATTGCCATAAATAATCAAGGGCAACTGATAGGCAGTATCCCACAAAACCCCCTATGGCTCAGGAATGAAAAAAAGAATCTCTTCACAAGGCTAAGGAAAGCATAATTGGCTCTCCAATATCCACTCATGGGTCTCTAAGCAGTATGAGAAAAATACCTTGTGGCCAGTCTTGGCAAAACGAGGTTATTATGATGCCAGAATTACTGTTTTATCACAACATAGAGTATCCTATACTACTGGGATTTATAGAAAGGGATAGGTGGTTTTCCATAAATGAAAGTATATATGACTATATCTGAAGATTAAAGAAAGGGGGAAAGTATGGCAAATTATCATTCTGTATAATTTGGATGTTCTTGACTTTGAACCAAAGTTTTTATGACAAAGTCACTAGTTGTCAAATTTTAGCAGCTAGACTAAAAATGTCTTTCATTTCATCAACACGGAGAACGTGGGAAAATTGCTTCCTTTTGTCCATGCTGAATACAGGCACTTATCAGCAATACCCATTTGAAATCTGTAAGGAGGCTTTGTCTGTCAATGGTAATTAATTTCTTGGCAGAGGATTTGTTTTTCATTATGAATAAATACTATGGTTTTAATTGTGGGAATACCCAATTCAAAACAAATTGGTAAGCAGCTATTATATTACAGGTATGTCTGTTGTTTTTTTTTTTCCAGGAAATTCTGAATGCCAGTTTTATGCCTGGATAATTGTAGCCTTTTTGGGGTTAGCTCTGGTTGTATCACTGATCTTCAATATTTCCCACTATGTGGAAAAGCAGCGACAAGGTAAGACATTTTGAGAAATAGCCAGATAGTACCAGCTTGAATGGAGACAAGTCACTGGAAAACCTACAGAAGAAGACAGTTTTATGAAATGTCATGCAATAGGGTATTCTTATCTGTAGGAAACCTGTTGATATTTTTTTTCCACCCTCAGGTTTCTCTTAATTTAAAAATGCAATCATACTAGAATATAAACAGACTCCCAATCTTGGCTTTATCTCTGCCTTAGGATATAGAGTAGGAAGGAATTGTCTTGGTAGAATGTAGTTTTCCTCCTCCAACTCAACAGCTCATGATATTGTAGCCTATTCTGCAGCAGCCATAAAGGTTCTCACTGATACCCGATGGGAAGAGTGGAGACCTAACTCCTCAAGCTTCCACTTGAGCCTACTCAAATCCCTCAGCATCAGTCAGAGCCTCTAAAGTACAGTTAGCTGGGTTGGATCAGAAGAGAAATGGAAAAGCAACAGGCTGACCCACAGGCTTATTATCTAACACTCCTGGGGTTAGCTTTTCCTTTCAACAAGCCGGTCAGCAGTTTTAACCATGTGGCTTTCACCCTCATGGACATGATTGAAATAGTGCAATGCCCGGCAATTGGCACAATCTTTGCACACTACTGGCATTCAACACAAGTGTGTTGGGTGGATGGATGGATGGATGGATGGATATGAAAGTCCAGCTATCTCTGGGAGTAGGACATTTCAGTGGTAATAATGAATAGAAGAGAAAATGTCAATGCATTTTAACAGATGAAAAGAAATAAAACAAAGTTAATAAAATTGCATTAGACACATGACCAAGAAAAACTGCATGAAGCTAATTTAGAACAATTGTCAGATTCTGGGGAGAGTCCTTGATCCTCTTAGGACAACACAAATATAAAATATGAAGATGGTGTTACTGTCACGCCTCTCACAAAAGATGAGAGGCACTAGAAAGGGAAGTGGCATAGTTGAGGTCGCACGTCTACTCAATAGCAAAGTAAAGGACAAGGGCCCCGTCTAATTCTCCGTCCAAAATGGTTTCCACTAGCACATGTTGCTTTTACATTGTTGACCAAATGTCCTTGGCCAGAAACCCAACATTCTCTTAGGATTTCTATTATATCATTTCTAAGCCTGAAATGCCAGGCAGACAATGCTTTTCCATTAGCAATGATTTCAGTAATTCTTTTTTATTTTTTAATTTTTTAATTTTTATTTTTTTATTATGTTAATCGCCATACATTATCAGTAATTCTTTTTTAAATCAAATGTTTTTTGAAACAAATTTCATAAGTCAGATGCATGAATGACCCATCATCTAACATCTTTGAAAAAGGCTTCCGTCACAGAAAAAAATGAACGAAGAGTAGCACTTTTCTTTATATAATAGCTTAAAATGACTATATTTTAATTTTTCCATTAAGATATTTTATGAATGCAGATAATATTGTCACGTGTATTAGAAAAAGATGAATTGAGAGGCACCTGGGTCTGCATTCGGCTCAGATCATGATCCCAGGGTCCTGGGATCGAGTTCCGCATCCAGCTCCCTGCTCAGTGGGGAGTCTGCTTCACCCTCAGTCCCTCCCTCCTGCTTGTGCTCCCTCTCTCTCTCTCTCAAATAAATAAATAAAATCTTTAAAAAAAGAAAAAAGAAAAAGGTGAATTGAGGGCTATAAAGTTGAAATAATTTAAGATGGAAGCCAGGACCAGATGTGAACCAGTACTTCTCTCTCTATTGATTCCAGTGGCAGTTCTCTGGGGATCTGTGTGAGGCCAGGGAACAAGTAGCCTTTTCAGTTCTCATTTTTGGTAGTTTGTACATTGGAATTTATTTATCCGTAGTCATATCATTTGCCACCATATGAACTCCTTTTGGAAGTTGTTTTCTTATAATGGTTAGTTGACCACTACTAAAATATAGTAGACTAACTTTTTAAGCAAGAAAGAAAGGAAGAAAGGAAGGAGGAAGGGAGGAAGGGAAAGAGAAAAGATTTTTCTTTAAAAAAAAAAAACAAAACCAACAGATTTTTTTTTCATTTCAATTGTACAAACCCTAACTGCCTCAGGCATGCCACAAATTACTTTGTCTAAAAGCAGTATGGTGGGAAATAACATTTTTAAAAAAAAAACAGGAAAGAGTAAATTACATTCATTGTTGTATTTTTAAAAATCAATTTCAGTTCTCTCAATTTGTTTTTAACATCATGGCTTTTGAAGTCAACCTGTCATGAATTAGAACGCTGCTTTTAATATTTACCTGGGAGATCTCTTGTACAAGAAACATAACTTCTCATAGTTTCAGTTTCCCTGTCTACAAAATGTGGAAAAGATCATCCAGACCAAGGGTTCTTGTGTGAATTCTATGGATCCCTCAGCACAGTGCTGGGGACTGAGGAGGTCAGTCTTGCACAGGGCACAGCCCACATTACTGCTCTCCGTGGCCCTGGTGCTTCCTTCTCTCCTTCCACAAGTATTAGTGAAGGGCTTGCTATGACTACATCTTATTCCATTTAATTTTAGTGTCAGGTATTTCAGGGAGTTCCTCTGGCTCCTCACCGCTCCCACCATCTCCATATTCTCTAGGTCCTCTCCAGCTCCCGTGTCACTTCCTGCCCCATCTCGATATCATTTAACATGTCTATGCAATAACCTGAGCTTTAGCAGTAACTGCTGTGTCCATTTAAGTCATATACAGGTGCATTTTAGAGAGTTTTCTGTAGGCTTTTCATAGGATCGGTTCTAACCATTAGGCACTGCAAACTATTTTATTTGAGCAATAACATGCCCTCCTTACGTGGAGCACACAACCTGGGTCTTGCATTTTATTAGCGTGCAAACCTCAGATTAGCCTTGTAGCAGTGCTCATTGATGCCAAAATGCCCTTCGTTCTCATCCCATCTCCCTATTTTCTCTCTGCAACCCTCTCCCAACCGCCCCAGCCTCTCCCGACATCTTTCCCCAAGCATCCGTAGTAACTGCCACCCTTGCTAGTCCACATGACCAAATACAGCACTGTCCGTCTTTCTCACGCACAGACTACAGGTGGCTCTGGGATTAGCTCTGCAAGCTGACTTCTTTCCAGTCCTGCTAAAGGCTCCTCCCGGCTTCATTTCTCCTAGACAGACAAACCAGAGGAGATTCAATTATATTAGCCAGCTTTTCTGCCACTTGGTCTGCGAACACAATGCTCCCATATCTGGCCTCAAGGAACTTTTTATTTTTGCATCTTTGTGCTATTCTTTGTGGCTAAGAAACTTGCAAGATATGACTACACCTATGGCGAACAGTCGGTGAGTAAGTTGTGCTGGTATATTAAATGGCTTACAAAAGAAAATCTCCATCCCAGCAACAACACACTATCTCCACATTCAATCAGATAGACCTGATAAGCCTCTCCTTGATGTTTTCTGTAGCAGTGGTAGGTAAAAGCTTTGTAATGGAGTTCTCCCTTCCCCCCAAAATAAACCGTACATTTTTAGGTGATTTTTTGTCTGTTCTTTAGGAGGATTATATTTATTCCTTTTTCTGCTAGGAAGGTATTAGCTTTGTCCTCCTTTAAATCCCCCAAATTTCTTTATCCAATCTTTCTTCTCTGTTTTGAGAAGAAGGATAAATAAGTGTATGGTTTGCTCATACATCAAAGTCTTATCAGTATATCTCCTACTCACTAGAAAATTATGGCACATTTTTCACATTTTCACATTAAGAATGTATCAAAAAATGTTATTATGGAGATTGAGCCATGTGCTGTTGTTTCTTATTGTTATATATTGCACATGGAAGAGTAAACACTCTAAAGGAGAAAACATAAAAGCAAATGTTTGCTTACACGCTCTCAACCATGAAGCTGACCGCAAGTTGTCTGTATCTGAATCACAGAGAGGATTGTGAAAACTCACCCAGCTCTTCTCACACAGACTCTGGCAAATGTAACTGCTTCATAGCAACATAAAAACTGCTTTTTGTTTTATTAATATCATTGAGATGATTAAGTAGCTCCTAAATCATGCCGTTTATTTTTAAAACTTAGAAGTCTTCATGAATGAGCCAACTCTCTACAGGAGCCTGAGCTTGCTGACCTTTCTTCTCAGGCCCAACCTCTAAACTTTTGATTACCACTCCTCTATTTAAAGAAATCATAGGCTATCACACTTCTTACTATAAGAAGGAACTTACTAAAACCATACGAGTACAGATTGTCCAACTTCAGATTATACATTTAAATTCTAAGAGGAGTGTGGAAGTTGGCAACCTTGAACGTTTTAAGGACACTTTCAGGGTGCTTCTTCAATATGATTGGTCTTGATGTATAATGTCTTTTCCCAATACTTATTTTCTTCCTCACATTGTTTTAGTTTCTTTTCCTTCCACTTAAGCATCACATCATTATATTGTATCCTTCTTAGAGTTGCTTCTTCTTCCTTTTTCCCCACAAAGCTTTTTGGTCCAAACCTTGTTTTGCTTCTCTCTACTGATAATACATCCAACACCATTTTCTTTCCATAGAGCTATCCTTTTACACATCACATTCGTGTACCTTCCAGACACCAACATTCACACTCCAAGCACTTCCAACTGGAAAATCCACATTATCTTTTAAAAATATTAGTCTGTGTGCAGAAACATTTGACCCCATGCCTATTTTTTCTTATTCTCTGTAATAATGTCGTTATTTTTGTTTTCAGATTCTTTGTTTATTTTTTAATCTTTTAACACTCAGTCGGTGACAATCCTCTTGCCAAAAGTGAGATTTGGTCATTTCATGACAAATCAAGCTTTACTTATAAATCTTGTAAATAATGTTTTAATTATATCAGCTTGTTTTCAGCTAATCCATTTAATGAAGAGACTCTATTCCAATCAGCACAATTAAATTGTGGCTGACAATATGATTGGATTTAGAATGTATAATATTGAAAGTCAACTTTGTCATTTTCTAAAATGTTTTTAACAAAAATTATTTCATTTATCTTCCATAGCTACTCACATTCTATAGGCATTATTATCTCTATGTATAAAGTGAGAATCAGAGTTTTAAAGTGATTTGCATGTTGTCACATGGCAAATGCATCGAAGAGCTGCTACCCAAATCCAAAGTCTTCTGATTTCTCACCCTGAATCTTTTCCATAATACATCAGGCTACGGTTTGACTAAATTCTTGTACATGTATTTTAATTCTTCCAAATACCCTGACATGTGACATATCCATTTGATCCTCCAACATGATGATTTTAATAATTTGTTCCAATATGTTTCTCTAACAGTTAATGACCCTTCTGGAGAATACTTCAACTTTGTCACATATAAATCTTACTAAAAATAATCTTTCTAGTTGATTGGTGACTTATTCAGTCATTTGAAATATTTTTGCTAGTTCCTTACCAACACAGTATTTTTTATATATGAAAACTGAAAGATCACCCTTTGGTTACTATTTTCTCTGTGTTATTGCCAGAGATTTAGATAATATGGGCTTCATTTTTATAGAAATAGCTTTTGCAAGATTTTGCTATTCAATGCCACATTGAATAATACAGTCAAAATGTAATAAATATCATAATATACACGTCCATTCAATTCAATATCTAAGAAAATTTATTGATGAACAGATAATACAGACTTCATAATATTGATCTTATTAAAACTGTGCTCTAAATTTCCCCTATTTTCTCTCAATAATTCATTATGAATCTATTGATATTCACTAAAAAAATTCTTAAAACTATTTTTTTCAAGTTTGAATACATATATTTAATTTGAAGCAAGAATACTTTCTTTTATTTGCCTTTGAATCACCACCTTCAATGTTCAACAGTGGATTACTTTCTGAGACTTGGTACAGAATTTTTTCATGGTTTTATGATCCTATATCAGATCTCTGGTCAGTATTGTTACTGCATACCAGTATATTGTTTCTCTGAAAAGCCACTCTGTGTTTTGATTATTTTGAGACTGTGTTCCCAACTTTTTCCAGATCTTTTCTCCCTAGAATCCTCATCTCTCCTTACTTCTATTTGCACCATGTAGATGAGATAGAATCACAACCAGAGAAATTTCCTGAACATAATTTTTATGTTGTTCACATGACATGAAGTGTTAACAGACACTTCAAAAATAAATAAGTCTTCTAGGATTTGTTTTGTTTTATGTTTTTGTTTTCATTTGTTTGTTTTGGGTAAGGATGAAAAGCTTATTCAAATCAGCAAGAGCAGAGAGGGAAATTTGACAGGAGGCAGAGGTGTTTCATGAAACGTGAAGGCTGAAAAGGACAGTATGCCCCACCCACGATGGACTGCCCCACAGCAGAGGCACTAGTAGAGGTCCCCACGTTCATAGGTTGGTGTTTCCCATCCATAAAATGGCCACACATCTGGGCCCTACATCACTTCCAAGCTGCGCTTGTGTTTCCATCTCAAATTACCAAGAGAGAATATATATGACTGGTCCAAATCAGAGAAGATTTTTATGTCTGGTGGTGGTGGCCGAGTGTCTTGATTTAAGATGTTAACTGACACTGAAGCTAAGCTCCCCTCACAATATTCTCTAGAAGATTTAAGTGTATGTCAAAATTTCTTTTTATTTTTCTATTTTTAATATCTTTCAGATACCATGTACAGGTACTCTGAAGACTACATTCCCAGGTATGTAGAAAATAAGTTATGTATTATGACTCCCAACTAATAAGGGGGCATAACAAATGCTATATTGCTTATAGGTTTGGCTCAGGGATGTCACATTTGGGTAAAAATAAAATGAAAAGTGAGTTTTAATTACTTTTACTCCTCTCTGAAGATCAAAAGCTATAATGTTATTATCTTCCTTAGTTATTTACTTATCCTGAGTCAATAAGAGAGCTGGTTAAGGAACAAAATGAGACTCTAACCTGGTATCTACAGAATTCTTGTCAATTTCAGATGGATCTATCCTAGATTATGATTCAGATCAGATTGTAAGATTGCAGTCTAATTATATATGGAATTGTGGGGTCCCTAAGAAACCGGGGTAGAAAAGAAATCTGGCAATACCTAAATAAAATTTAAGATATATATACATGCATACTTAGATAAGGATGCTTTGTGGTGTGTTGCTTTTGAGAGTAATGTCAATCAGTGGGGAAATGTGATAAATCAACCCTAAAATAATATATGGTTACAGATATAACGTATTCTCTTTAATATCTGTTGACTTAATTGTAGAGAAATTTGTATGTTTTTTTTTTTTTACACAAAAGAAGGTTTACAGCATAAATCATAGCAAAGAATTTTCATTTTCTTCCACAGTATATTTTGGCCCAAATGTGTTATTAGATTGGAGATTTCTCCTTTAGGATAAAAAACATCTAAATATAGAGAATTTCCTAGAGGACTCTTCAAGACCTTTCTGAAATGGTAGACTGAAAGGCAGAAAGGTCTTTCACAAACACAGAGCTTTCTCACTGGGTAGGATAAGATTATAAGCTTTCTGTTAGCCTCTAAAAGGTCTTTTTAAAATTTTTCTCCATGTGGAAATATCTCTGACATTCAGGATGTAGGCTGCAGGCAGATTCACACAAAGAAGAAAATCTTTATTTTTATGATTTACCATTGGATTCTATAACAGGAGATAATTTTCAATGCGTTATCTCATATACAGAGAGATTTGCTGATTTGGTTACAACAAACAACATGACAAAGAAAATCCTATATGGATTTTCCATGTGAAAGTTAATCTCTTGGACAATTGATTTGATACTTGTCATTTGAAAGGCAATTAAGATGCAATGTGATAGAAAGTCTAGTGATTTGATCGTTCTGCTAAAGACTGGGTTGGTACTCTTGGATTGGGATGGTAAGAGTCAGAAGGGAAAATTGGTAAAATATCCATCTCATAGTAAGTGGGCTCTTACCTATAGGGCAAGTGTGAAAAAGAAGTTGGTTCTTTTATAACATTCATTCATTAATTCATTCATTCAATAAGTATTCGTTCAACAAATAGGAGTTGTGTTAGACAAGAGATGCAAAGATGGGAAGATGCAGATTGTCCCTCCTGGATTTAGTAATCTATTATCTATTGTAATAAATCTCAATTTAGGCATAGTTTGAATATACAATGCAGAATTTACCTATAACAAATGGCTGGCATGTTAATTATGTATGTACTTCACAGCTTGTCTATTTCTGGTTATGTAGTTTGGGAGCCAAAGTCACCTTTGTAGGAAGGGCATGGAGGCTCCAGGAAAAAACAAGCAAACGTGAAACTATTTCCAGTCATTAAAACTTCAACATTAAAACAGCAAGTGGAAATAAAGGCTATCTTTCTTAGGTAGAAGTAAAATTAGTGATGTCCCTCAGTTCTTAGATGGTTTAAGGCTACGGCTCCCCATTGAACTCTCTCTGCCCTTACTCAACATTGGCTTAGGTGGGAAGCCATGCTTCTCTGATCTTATCTTCCTGCTTCCCCAAATTCCTGCCCTTCCTGCACTGTAGGTCAAAAATGTGATCACTTTAAGGACAATGTAGCATCTATATGTAACAGAAAGTCAGGTACACACTTCCTGGTAGTTACCCATGGGCCACTTTATTTTTCCTTTAACACGTAATTCTAGGGGCACCTGGGTGGCTCAGTCAGTTAAGTGTCTGCCTTAAAGTCATGATCCCAGGGTCCTGGGATCAAACCCTGCATAGAGCTACCTGCTCAGTGGGGAGCCTGCTGCTCCCTCTCCCTCTGCCCCTGCTTGTGCTCTCTCTCTGTCAAATAAATAAATAAAATCTTGAAAAAAAATCTTTAAAACATAATTCTACACAATGCTGGTCTTTTACTCTGTGTCAGGAAGATAAGACAGTGGGAATATCATGGATTTGAGATCTGGACAATTCTGGATTTTAATCAAACTCTTATAATTACTAGGCTTGGAGTTTTAGCAAAATGAGCATTGGTGAACTTCAGTTGTATCATCTGAAAAATACAGATTATAATGTAATACTTCCCTTACAAAGCATAGTCAATTTAAAAAAAGATAATGCTTTATCAGATGAAAATTAAGGTCTGAGAAAATTCCTGCCCATTTGCTGTATATTTATCCTCTAATTTAGGAAATCAGTTCAGGTTTACAACTACTTTAAATTTATCCTGACTCCTCAGTTTCAGAGTCTCTCTCAAAAACCTTAGGACAGAGTCCCAGCAGTTTTTGCATGCTCTGCTCCTGGGTGGCACTGAAAGGTGCTTTTATGACAAAGCATAACTCATCTCAGCCATTTTTCTACCTTAGGATGATTTCTTGGATTTCCAGAGCTCTGCAAGCTCCTTTCACTTCCCTTCTTTACTAAATACACTAACCCTGGACCTCACTTTTTGTCCCAGCTGTCCTCCTCACCTGAAGATGTTTATGACAAGAGAACTTTTTTAAAAAAAAGATTGTATTTATTTATTTGAGAGAGAGAGAGAGAGAGAACTGCACAAGCAGGGGGAGGAGCAGAGGGAGAGGGAGAAGCAGGCTCCCTGCAGAGCTCAATGTGGAGCTTTCCGTCCCAGGACATGGGATCATGACATGAGCCAAAGGCAGACGCTTAACCGCTTAACTGACTGAGCCACCCAGGCGCCCTGACAAGAGAACCTCTGGGTAGCCTCCCCAGACATCTGAGATTTCCAAGTGGATGTGCAGATGAAGCCCTCACTGTGATCACTGCCTACTTGTAACCAAAATAGCTACAAGTTTTCCAGCCTTCTGTTTATTTGTTTTAATGTACAAATAACCGTTAGCCAAGCTCCATCCCTGTGTGACTGCAAGATGCCAGTCCCTTCTTAAGTATTGTTTCTTAAGAATCCTTGAGAAGTATGGATAGGTTCCAGAAACCTTATTCTCAATTGTCTTTTTGTCACCCCTAGCTCTGTGTCACTGCTCTCAGTGTCTTTGTCCATGTCTTTAGAATTCTTCATGCTGGCAGATATTTCTAGTCTCCTTTCCCCAAAAACTTTGGCAAAAGACCCTTCATTTTAAGTACTCCAAAGCACTGGCAATATAAGCTCCTTGTGTTTAGGAGACTTTACAAAGAAGTGGATATACTAGAAGAAAACTGGAACACTGATCAAGAGAATAAAAATTTAGTATTAAGTAGTATTAGATATCATTGCTCTGAAGGTCCATTAAGCAACCTCCTCACAGGAAACACCAATGGATTCACTTCTTAGTCTCCAACCATATAAAGCTAGTACTGAGGTTTGTACTCTTCCCCAGGACCAGGGGTCTATATTTGGTCCTCTTACCCCAAGTTCAAGACACCTACACCCATGGCATGCTCCCTACCAAAGAAAGCAAAAAGTCAGTGAGCATGTACTCAGAAACATATCCCTCCAGCAACCTTCTCTTTTCTCCTACATCATTGCTTTTTCTGTCCCTTTTGTATTATTCTCATCAATAGATAACAGTTTTGTTTCAAACCAGAAAGAAGAAAGAAGAAAGAAAGAAAGAAAGAAAGAAAGAAAGAAAGAAAGAAAGAAAGAAGAAAGAAAGAAAGAAAGAAAGAAAGAAGGAAAGAAAGAAAGAAGAAAGAAAGAAAAGAAAGAAAGAAAGAAAAAAGAAAGCTTTCTTGATACTAGATGGCCTACAGCTACCTCTCCTTTGCTCTGTACCCTTTATAGCAAAACATGAAGTTTCCATCTACATTCTGCCCATATTTGCTGGCTTCTCCTCCTCTCTTTTTTCTTGAACCTATTCTATTCAATTTTCTGCCTTCAATAATCTGCCAGCTCAGCTTTTGTCAAGGTCACCAGTGAAATCCACATGGTCAAATCTTAGTGTCTCCGCATGCGGTCCATCTTGTAGCATTTGACACATTGACACTCTCTCCTTCTTGAAACAGTGACTTCTCCAGGCTCTGGGTCCTCTCATCTATAGTCCTCCTCCTCGCCAGTGGCTCCTTGTCCTTTGCTGACTCCTGACCCTTTGACATCAGAGTGCCCAGGGCTCATCTAATGAACTTCTTCCCTATCTATACTCTTCCAGAAAGTAGTTTTATCTTTTCTTATGGCTTTAAATAACATTTATACCCCAATGGAGCCCAAGCATATATATCTGCCAATTTAAAGAAAAACCTATTAAGCCAATCAAGGTAACACCAAAACCAATTTCTAACAGACCCCTAAGCTTGCTCTTTCCTCAATCTGACAACTTTCCAGCCGCTTAAAATAGCTTTATTTAGTTTTGTAGAAATATCTTTCATTTTTCTTTGGATATTGGAGCCCTACATTTATATCATAGAATTTCAGAGTTGAAAAGAACAATAGCGATTAAATAGTTTAATAAACTTGTTTTATAAATAAGGAAATTGAAACTCAGAGAATTTATGTCCAAAGCCACTCAGATAGAAGTAATGATTTTTTAAAAATTAAATTCACTTAATCTATTTAGATTATGAAGTATTTAAGCATTTTTCTAAAAGGACTTCACAATAAAATAACGATGAAATTAAAACTTTAAAAATAGGGACTAAGGAAAATATACGTGAAAGTAGAAAATACTAAAAGATACAATTAATATTATTTTAAATTTTGGAGTGTCAGTAAATGTGCTTATTGGTCAGAGGGCCATTTCAGACATGTTCAGAGCAATGCGCTCGCCTCTGGTATGTGGGCTTATTTATTAATCTATTTTTAATGGTAATTGATCTTCCACATAAAACACTGCCAGACATTTGTGCTTAAAGTTTATTAGATATTTGCAATAGGCTGGAGCTATTTGGCATTGCTAAGTAAAAATATATATTTTTAATTTGTTGGTTAGGCAACTGTTCCTTTATAATAGTTTATTTGGGATGATTAATCATTTGAGACCTGCCTGTAGACACAAGGCACTGCATTATAAATCACATCTTATTTTCATTCATAGGGAATGAAATGATATTCATTTTTTGGACATGATTTATCATTTGCAGGTTGTATCTGTTATCTGTGTGAGCTAGGAAAATGGATGGATTGTCTTATTAAAAATTCTTCACCTTTTGCTATTATATTCTCTGCATAGCCAGAGAAAAACCATGAACAAGAACTACTCCACATCCCAATATTAAGCTGTACTGAATTACTGATGGAAGGAAAGGTTACAGATGAGTTCCTTTGTTATCAGATAAAAGAAATACATGCCAGCATCTGGACTTTTCAAGCCATTTCATACAAGTATCATTTGATCTGTTTTTTTAAGGACACCTACTTACTATTTACACATACTGTGTCTTCTTTCAGAAGGATAGGGAGTAGTATAGGTGCTATGCCTTGAGCTAAGTGTTTTTTCTTTTCAGGCAATTCCTCCAGTTCTCGGTGATCGTAATCTCAAAATTAAAGCAGTTGCTACTATTTTATGAAATGCCAGTCTCACTGCTGATCTGTTCCTCTGTTCCCAGCCTGCCATTGTGAAAGCTGGTCACCAGGGCCATTGTCGTTGTCTGGTGACAATGATAGGATGTCTAATCCTAAAAGGATTTCTCAGATGAAGCTGTAAGGAAATTTAATCAAACATCAAGAGCAAATAGTATTCAGGGTTTTTGGACCAGACTTGCATTACAATCCTAGCACTGCTAGTTACTGTCTTTGTCTTTGGACAATTTAACTCTAGGAGTTACAAATTCCTTATATGCACAGTGGGGATTTAAAAAAAAAAAAAAAAGTATCTCAGAGTTGTTGTGAGGGCTGAGTGAGCACCAGCATAAAGAAAAGCTTTCAGAATTGGTACTTATTGCAGGCATTACACATAAGGCTAGGGAAAATGTGTTAATCTATCTATCTGACTCTCAGACCTCCCATCTATAAAGTGGGAAATAATATTTTTGCAGAATTTCCCTAGGACTTTGGTATAATGTATATAAAACATTTAACACAGCATCTGGATGTAATAATAGGTGATCAATCATTTTACGACATCTGGACATCTGCCACGCTGGGTCTATAGTATCTCTTTGGTCTTGTATTTTTTAAGCATCATTTTCAGTTAGTATTTACTTAGTAAACATAGTTTTAGGGGATTATTCAGAGTGATATTCTGGGCAAGTAAACTGGCAGTACAATGTACAGGTAAGAGTACAGATAACCTCAGTTCTAGTCCCAGCTCTGCCACTTACTCTTCTTCTGACCTTCAAATTATATGACCTCTCTGTGCCTCAAATTCCTTATCTATAAAATGGGGATGTGATAGTGCCTGTCTGGTCGGATTTTTGTTAGAATGGAATAAAGGAATATAGAAAATGCAGTTGAAGTAGCATCTGACAAATATAAGTGCTAAGTAAGTATTTGCTATTGTTATTTCCTGAAAGGCCCAAAAACACCTGTTCAAATGTATATACACACACAATGCATGTAGGCATTCATGCACTTTTGCATCCATTCACTTGTACATAAACATATCTACCTTGGTTGGCTGAGGATAAACAAGAACATGTAATCATATATTGAATTTAGCTGAGAAATTAGTTAAGAACTATGTGTTAAGTGGATTCTAATAAGATAAATTATTTTTCATTATTATAGGGAGGATGACTATTATATTGAAGACACACCAATTTATGGTAACTTAGATGACATAGTCCCAGGTAAGTTTTATTTTTCCAAAAATTATATTTATCTATAAATTAATATCCATCCCCTTAATTCTATAGCATTTGAGGTGGCTTATTTTTGGTTGCAATCACATTTAAATATCCCAATGGTAACCATAGGTTCAATAATGTTTAGCATATTATTTAGTATATATTCCAAAGCTGCATATTATAAATTGTATTGCAACATCCTGTTTTTCTATATTTTCTTCATTTTACTGTAGTAGAAATGTGAATACAGGAGACTCTATTACTATGAATTTTGACACACACAATTCTATGAAATAAAGCTATTTCTAGAACAGAAAATGGCTCAGGGAAAGAGCTTTGCACTCTGTCTACAAAAGCAAATCTACAGTGAATAATCTGAAACAAGGAGCATGTTCTCTGGTTTCCCTTGTTTTAACTGCTCATGTTAAGCAGAGAACCTAGGGCCACATTGATGGCAAGTGGGGAAAGAGAAGAACTAAATTACCACTGACTAGGTTATACATTTTTTGTTCTTAGGTAACAAGTACTTTTCAATTCCCAGCATCCCTTATTACTTGAAACATCCCAACCACCCCAAAACAAAATGCCACTAAATTCCTTAAAGCAGACAATCATGATCTGATCCCAGAGTTCTGATGAGAGAAGCCAGGAGGCTAAATGCTAGCATTTAACCCCATCCTTGCACCCGCAAGCATTTCACTTCATTCATGAATTGGGGGTTAACAGAGATTTCCAGAAATGGACTAAACTATCTGAATCTCTGTATATCAAATCTAAGCTATCTAAATCTCTGTATATGCAATTCTCCTAAAGTTAGGAATGTGAGAATATTAAAGGATTCAAAATTTTATTTAATTAAAAAAATGTATTTAATCTTTGTCTTTCCCCTCCTTTTAAAGTATCTTCTAATCTCTACACTCTGAGAAATCAGAACTATTTTTTAGGACTATCCTGTTAAGAATAATTTGCCCTCCTGTTTCACCTTGCAGAATCATCATGCCTACCTGTAATATTTGAGATTTCAATTCTTCCATACTCTGGTGGTACAAAGTCCACCATATCTGCAATTTCCATATCTAAGGGAGCATAGGTGCCACCCACATGTTCTGATTTAGTAATGTTTAAGAATAGGGTTTAGGAATTTGCTACTTAACAAATTTCCAGATAAGTCTAATATATGTTTTCCATGGACCATGCTTCGAGAAACATCATTCTTCTGTGTTGCTTTTCAGAAAGGGTTGAGTGATTGATTATAAGATAACTTGCATTGTAGTAAATATATCTTTTTTTCTATGGGATCAAATCAATGCCATCCACATTTCTGCCAGGCAACTGGCCATCCTACAAGTCACTTTCTCTCTTCTCCCTTTCAAACAGGCATATCTGGGGGAAGAAAGGGATGGATGGTTTAATAAGTAAGCATGTCCCCACAGGATGAAATGACTGCAGGTCTGCTGGCTATTGGACACTGCACAGAAACCCTAAATACTTAGGACCAGCATTACAGAGCTCCAGACCCCCCCAAACATCTTGGATGTGCTGTCACTGATTTATGGGACAAAAAACATGACCTAAACATTCTTTTTCAAAAATAGAGGTGTTTAAATGCCTCTGAGTAAAATTTCTTACTCGTGGGTAAAATGACCAAATTGCAATCATCGGCACACGTGCACTGCGCTGTACCGCCATGCACCATTTGCAATCGCACCCAAATAGAAGCAAACACATGGGATCTCTATAACATCCAAATGGAAGCTTAAGTTGAGCCTGTCATGTCCTGCAATGGCATAAATTAATATGATCTAGTCTTTATCCCAAGTGACCTTCTTTTGTCTTATTATTAACTCTATGGGGTAAAAGACTTCTTCACATTCTGATCTGCAGAAAATGGTTTGTGCTTCCTTACTTTTTTGCATCTCCACAAAAAAAACAAGCCAAATGATTCTTGGGGATTTCACATATACAGCTAAGTGTGGTTTGGGTCATATATTTTTATTTGTGCCAGCATTTTTTCATTTTTTCATTGTAAATCGTGATCTTTTCAATTCTCAAGAACCAGTGGATGAAAATTGCTATGAACAAATGAAAGCTCGACCAGAGAGATATACAAATGAACTGCAAGAAGCCACCCCACCTGCACAGGTGAGTTTTGTTGTCTGTATTAAGGGTCAAGCTCAGCCTGGATCACAGCATGGCTGCATGTTTCAAGAATATAAGAGCAGCACATTCTGGTTCACATTCTGAAGCAGTCTGATATTTTACAGGCCAAATCAGTGTCAAGTTCTGGGACCTGAGCTCTAAAGGGAACCTCAAAGGCAAATAAACGGCACTCAGAACCACACTCAAAAAGTCAAAATTGTGTACCATTACAAAGTCAATAGGTTGAAGGAAAAAGTGGATTCTCTTCTTAACAATTAAGCTTTTTCTTTCAGATTGAAAAAAATTATGTACATCACAAAGATAAACATAAAAGTTGACACATATATAATGCTCATAAGACCTAGATGTCAGGAATTTATGGGGGTAGTGGGAGAAGGGGAGAAGGAAGGAGAGAGAGAGAGAGAGAGAGACAGTGCTTTAGTTAAAAGATAAATTAGCTGGATATAAAAGACCATACTTCTATTTTATAAGGCAAATGAGTGTAAATTTTAACACAAGTTCTATGACTGTGGGTTAATGGCAAGAGATTTTCACATGGCTTGTGCAGGGTTAGGTAAGATAAAAATGCAAGCAGAAACATATGAAAACCCAAGAAGAAATAGATAGTTTTTCCTTTTCCTACCACAATCAGTTCGACCTCCTCAGACATAGCACTGACTTCATCAGAAACCATTCACAATTCTTCATCTACATGCTGTTGAAATGTTATAAATTTCAGTTAAAAGAGTTCTTCCTTTCCATCCTAGATCTTGTCCCTTCAATTATGTGTTCTCTTGCTACTCCCTACAAATAGTGAGAGGGCCAACCAGCATTTTCTACGTGGTCCTTATGTGTCAGGCCTTGTCATATGTTCTTTATATGTATTATCGTTTTAGAGTTTTATGAGGGAAACAGCATTATTTCTCCCATTTGACAGAGGCTTGAGAAGGATGAAAAACTTGCCCTAAAGCGCTCAGGTACTAAGTAGAAAGAGAATCTAAACTTAGTCCTGTCTAACAGAAAATACTTTCCTCCCTAAGATGGGTCACATCTTGAAAACTTCCCATTAAGATAGAATTTTTCTCTTTTCCTCGATACGAATCCACCAAGAAATCAGAATTCTTGAAGTTTTTAAGAAACCAAGATGTGGTAAGGTTTAAACAGATTATGAAGTCACTTTCTGATGCACAAATCTGTCATCTGATGTGTGATTAATGGTAAAAAATTTTTTAGATAAAAGGTATGAAAACCTGCATGTTCTAATATACCTGCTAAATCCAATATAATAAAGAGAAACCTCTTAGAGAAGGCTAAAATATAACCACACCATCTGAAATGTAGAGATTCACAGCACCTTAATTGTAAAAGAGCTGAAAATTCATAATAAAAGTTGCTATTTAGTACATATGAATTGTGGTACATCTGGATTTTACTCAAGTGGAAATTGTGCAAAGCTTAAAATGTCTTTAAAAGCCTGCTATTTTATAAATTATGTATTTAAAGATACTTCTAAGGAGATTAGTATTTATTCTATTACCCCCTTCTCACAAATTTATTTTCACAAATTAAACATAATTTCTTTATATTTGCTCAATTCCATTTTATTAGAATGATCATGATCATCAAAACCACTACCCGGTTTGCTACTAAAATACTTACTTTGGTCAATTACAAGAGCACTCTACAATATTATGCAGAAAGCTTTATGGATAAAGTGACTATTTGTTGGGAAAAGAAATAAGCTCCTTGCCCTTTAAAAATGATGTGCACAGTTCAGTAGTTGTAATTTCAATATCTATGTCTACCATTAACTAAGAAGAGTTCATCAGGACACCTAATAATAAAATGAGTCCACAGAGTTCCTATATCATAAAACAAAGTGAAGGATACAAGTGTGAGCTTGTACCTCTCCTCTTCATGTCCCAGTCTCCCACTGATCTTGCCTTTCCCTCCTATGTCAGGAGTATCCACTCTCCTTTCCTAAGCCAATACCAATTTATGCTCTTGATCATTTCCTCCATTGCTTTCAAGATCTTGCACCTTCAATTATTTAATTTGTCTCCATTTTCGATTTTTTCTTTAAGGAATCATTACGATTTACCTATCAATATGCAAAAATCACCCCAATATTTAAAAACAAAAACAAACAAAACAACAAAATTTGCCTTCTGCCTGTGTTTCTCTTTAATTCTTAAACTGATTCTCACTTTCCTCTACTGTTTCCATAGATACACAATCTTTTACTCCTGGCTATATTTTTTCCACCCATACACTCAACTGAAACCATTCTCTGGAAGTCACAAGTGACTCTTCATGTACAATCTGTGATCCTTTCTCAGGACTCACATTCTTTGAATTCTGCAGCACTTGATAAAGTTGACCAACTGTTGACCAAACATACATTATTTGAAATGCTTTTAGTTATAAGTACAGAAATAAAGATCTCCAAACCCAGCCTGAAACAAGCTCAAAGGGAACCTGGGGACAGGCAGGCAAGAAGGAAATAAAAGGGGAAGATGGAAAACTATAATTCTTGCCAGATGCCAGTCACAAAAATGGATACTGTCATCTTTATACTTCTGAATCTTTATACTTTATACTTCTGAACTTCAAAAATGTAGAAAAAGTGGGGATTTTTGTGGGTACCATCAAATGACCAGTTATTAAACATATGCAAAATAGATTTTGAGATTCATTAAATTCCTTCCTATCATGTTTATTCCCAGTTTCACAAATTGGAGTATTGTCACTTGGTGAAAGCAACACAGGGCAAGAGCTACCTAAGGTGAAGGCAGGGGGAGAGGCACATGAGAGTCCATCTAAAATGTTCATGTATATTTTGTGTATAAAAAGAAATAAAAATACACACACAAAAATTTCATCTAAGCATTTTTCTACTCAAAAGTCTTGAGTTGACTATTGTTTTTTGTTGTCATCCTACCTGGCCAATTTGGCAAAACAAGGTAGCCAAAGCCCAGAAAACAAGCTGCTTGTTTTTCATAGATCTTAGAAATTCCCAGAAGTCATCAAAGTTAAAGAAGGAGATAACAACAAAAAGTTAACATGCCTTTCTTTTTAGGCAACCGAGGAACCACAGATGTTCTATGCCTCACTGGATCACAACTGTAAGGGGAAGCGCAGGAAGCCCAAGAAAGAGAATAGTTGTTTGTTAGACAAGGATGAAGACGAGCAGTTACATGCTGTGGATGCCAGCCTTTCTAAAACCACTTCAGTAGACAATTTCCCACTTGAGAGCCAGGAAATAGAGGAAAATGTTCATGATGATCCCATCAGACTGTTTGGATTGATTCATGCAAAGAGAGAATCTATAAACTAGCTGGACTATGATCTAGCTCAATAATCCCACTCTTATTGGAGATGTTTAAAAAAAAAATCCCTATATGACACAAGATTTGGGAGGGTGACGATCTAAATCATTTGTTAGTGGGATGGTGGCTTACCTCTTATCCAGAGCTTATGTTCTTGCAAACCAAATGTAATGCCATGAAAATTAGTTATTTGAATTTGCTTACCAAATGCCTAAGTAGTAAAATGTAAAATAAAATCAAGTTTGCAAATTGAACCTAATTACGAAGTCACAACTTCACCAACAATACTTAATACCCTGTGAAATAAACAAAAAAAAAATGTTTTAAGCATAAGTATACTCTAGAACATGTTGAAAGAAAAATAAAAGCCACCATTTAAAAAAATATTTTTCCTTTTTCATCCATGGAACACCCCTTAGTTGAAAGAAATTTCTGATTGAAAGACATGGGACATTAAATATATTTCTACAAGAAGTGGAAGAGTCTTCTTAAGAAGTATTGTTCCCACATGGAAGTATCTTTATTGCTTTTTAAAATTGTTATAAAGTTAATGCATGCTCCTTATAACAATAAACAGAGATAAAAAAGAATTTGGATATTCCACTAGCCAGAGATAATTACTATGAGCAACTTTCCATACGTACATACATCAATTGTCTCTTTCACCAAAAAAAGGGAGTGATTATTTTACACATATTATTTAAACTTTTTCCACTTAATATATTGGTGATTTATTTTCCTTATTTTTTTAACTATAACTAAATACAGTTACATATTATAATTTCAATGCCTGCATAGCATCTCACTGATGACTGCATTAGAATTTATTCAAATAATTTGAAAGTACATTTAGCTCATTTTCAAGTTCTGTTTTTCACTTTTACAAACAATATTGCAATGAGAATGCATTTCCACATGGATGTAAGTACTTACCTGACTTCTCGAGGCTAAATGCCTAGGAAAAGAATTGCTACTTCAAAAAGTGTACATGGTGAGTATCCATAGAATATATTTCTAAAAGGTCAAGAGTTTGATCAAGGTATGTGTCCAACTTAAATTCCTAACCTGCCCTCCAAAAAGTTATTTTTTAAAAAATCTTTCTGTTATCTTTCTCCATTTGGAATAGAAGTTTAATTGGGTCTCAAGTCATCACTGACCAAGGAAAGTGTACATGTGAGCTGTCAGTCCTGCCCTCTAACCAGAGCTTAGTGGATTTCCTTCATTCTTCTTCAGTTTTCTGTTGAGCTCCTAGTGTAGTGTAGGCACTAAGTTAGACACTCGTGTACAACAAGGGAAACAGAGGTAAAACAAGGTAGGCCCTGTCCCCATGGAACTATAAATGTGTAGAAAAGATGAGTATCAGGTTAATAAAGTATCAGTACTAGTAAAAAATATATAATTAAGAAAATAGAATGAGAAATAATAATGGAGAGAAGGACATCTCTGAAGAGAAAATTTTAATTCTGAGAACTGAACAATGAGGAGTGACCCATGTAAAGAGAGAGGAAGGAAGAGCATGTATGGAAGAACTCTGTCCATATCTGGAAGTACCAACTTCTGTCAATAATTGTTTTCCATTATGAACTGGCATAGAATTAAATGTCAATGCTAGAGTAAAATATTTCAAGTTGTCCACAATGTCATAAAAAAATCCAAAAAATATTAATGTCTAAGGGCAGAAGAATAAGAATCAGGTTTCTGATTTTAGAGAAAAACCATGAAAACATAAGAAATAATAATTAATAAGTATATATTGACTTTAAATTTTAAAAATATTTGCTATCATATATTTGTGTTACATTTCTATACATGCCATGGTTCAGTAAAAATAAAGTTTGATTGTATTTTTGGCAGTTACTTTTTCCCATAACTAATCTACATCATTCACTTATATTATTGACCTAGCTCCTAAAGATATTTGCATTTTTTGCCTCTGGTTTGTATCATTTGAATTCCACTCAATATTTTGAGTTTTACGTATCAAATGTACTTGATGACTGATAATTTGGAAGGTTTTAACTACAAATTTAACTTCCTTAATAAATAAAAGACTATTCAAGTTATCTATTTCCTGTTGAGTGAATGTGGTAGTTTGTGTCTTTTGAGGAATGTGTCCCTCTCATTTAAGTTGTTTAATTTATTAGCATGAAGTTGTTCAAAATATTCCAATATTGTCCTTTTAATATCTGAAGAATCTAGTAAATTTAACTTCTCTTTGATGCTTCTTTTCCCCCCTCATCTCTCTAGTTAGAGATTTATCAACTTTTTTATTTCCTCAAAGAACCAGTTACCATTCACATAATTTTTCTGTTGTTTTTATATTTTCTGTTTCATCAATTTGCCCTCTGATTTATATTATATTATTTCTTCTGTTTGTTGTGTTTTCATCTGTTCTTTTTTTAGCTTCTCAAGGTGGAAGCTGAGGTCAGTAATGAGACTTTTCTTCTTGTCTAAAATGGACATTTGTTTTCATAAATCTCCCACAAATTTTGATATATTGTGTTGTTATTTTTATTTCAAATATTTCTAATTTCCCTTTGATTCCTTCTTTGGCCTATTGGTTATTTAGAAGTGTATTATTTACGCAAACAATGAATTATGGAACACTACATCAAAAACTAGTGATGTAATGTATGGTGATTAACATAACATAATAAAAAAAAATCCAGTTCATTTATCCCATTAAAAAAAAAAAAGAAGTGTATTATTTAGTTTCCAAGTATTTGAAGAGTTTCCAGATATCTTTTTGTTATTGATTTCTAATTTAACTCCATTGTGGTAAGAAAACATACGATTTGAATCCTTTTAAATTTATTGAGCCTTCCTTTAATGCCCAGAATATAGTCTATCTCAGTGAATGATGATATGCACTTGAAAAGAATGCATAGTCTATTTTTGTTAGATAGAATATTCTCTAAATGCCAATTAGGTTAACTCGGTTGATAGAGCTTTTCAAGTCTTCTATATCCTCTCTATTTAAAATGCATTTTTATAGGCAGCATATAGTTTATTTTGCTTTTTTAATCCAATCTGATAATCTCTGTCATTTAATTGAAGTATTTAGACCATTCTCATTTAATGCAGTTATTGATATGGTTGGGTTCAAAGCAATACTCTTGATCTCTGTTTTCTCTTAGTCTCCTCTATTCTTCATTCATATTTTCCTCTTTTTATGACTTCTATATTACAATTGACACTTGGACAATACAAGGGTTAGAGGAACAACCCCCCACACAGTCAAAAACCCACATAAAACTTTTGACTCCCCCAAAACTTAACCACTAATAGCCTCCTGTGGACTGAAAGCCTTATCAATAAACATAAACAGTTGATTAACACATATTTTGTATGTTTTATGTATTATATACTGTATTCTTACAATAAAATAAGCTAGAGAAAATATTATTAAGAAGATCACAAGGAAGAGAAAATACATTTACAATACTGTACTTTATTTATCAAATAAAAAACTCTGCATATAAGCAAACCCATGCAGTTCAAACCCATGTTGTTCAAGGGCCAACTGTACATTGGTATTATTTTCTGACTCTTTTTTATCTTCATGGATGGATTATTAGTTAGAAATCTGTTGTGTCATTTTAGTGATTGCTTAGGGTTTATAATAAACATCTTTCTTTAAGATTTTATTTATTTACAGAGAGAGAAAGAGAGAGCAGGGAGGAGAAGGAGAAGCGGGCTCCCCACTGAGGAGGGAACCCCAAGCTGGGCTCCATCCCAGGACTCTGGGATCATGACCTGAACTGAAGGCAGATGCTTATCTGACTGAGCCACCCAGGCGCCCCTATAATAAACATCTTTAACTTACCACAGTCTACATTCAAATGATATACTACTACTTTGGTATAGTATAAGAACCTTAAGACAGTGTACTTCTCTTTCTTCTGACTTTTGTGCTCTGGGTTTTATTTATTTTACACATTGTTACTATTTTTCCCTTAATAAGGAATTATCCTTGTTATTTCCTTTAATAAGGCCAATTCTCTTTTTAAAAGATTTAAATAATAATAAATATAGTAATGTTTGTCCCTGTAGTTAACATTTCCAGAACTCTTCAATCCTTTGTGTAGATACAGGCTTCTATCTAGTATCATTATTCTTCAACTTAAAGGACTTTCTTAAACACTTTTTTAGAACAGGTCTGCTGGTGATGAATGCCTCCAGCTCTTACATATCTGAAAAAGTCTCTACTTGCTTTCATTTTGAAAGCTATTTTCTCTGGGTAAAAAAATTTATGGTTGAGTTGACTATATATTTCTTTCAGTAATTTAAAGATACTGCTTTCTCAGTTACATTTTTCTGAAGAAAAAATGTAGTGTCATATTTGTCTTTGTCCCTCTGTTATTTCTTATTTTCTCTGATTGTTTTAAGATTTTCCTTCACACTGGTTTTAAACAATATGCCTTGGAGTAGTTTTTGTTTGTTTGTTTTTATGTGTCTTGTGTTAGGAGATTGTTGAGGATCTTGAATCTGTGTATTTATAGTTTTCATCAAATATGGAGAAAAAAATGACCAATATTTCTTTAAATATTTTTCCTGTCCCCCCCCCCACCCATTTTCAAGTTCTTCAATCACTTTCAAATTCTCCCACATTTCACTGATATGTTTATTTCAGTCTTTTCTCTGTGTTCCGTTTTGGATAGTTTCTTTTGCTATGTCTTCAAGGTCACTAATCTTTGCTTCTAAAATGTTTATCTGCCAGTAATCCAAGTTAGATACTTTTTAATCTCAGACAATTTGTTTTTATCTCTATAAATTCAGCTTGAGTAATTTTTTTTCATTTTCACATCTCTGTCATACATGTCTAACCTTTCTTCTCACTTCTTGAACATATCGCATGTAGCTCTAACAACTGTTATAATGTTTTTATCTACTAATTCTATCATCTCTGTCATTCTGAGTTTCAACTGACTTATTTTCCCCATTATGGGTTATATTTTCCTACATTTTTGAATTCCTAATATTTTTTTAAGACGAGGTACGTTAGTATGTAACTTAAAAGTCTGTGTTAAAGCTACAAATAATGCACCAATTAATATTATACATCTATAGTATGTACAATACAGAATATATATAAAATATTAAGGTAAAAATTCCTAGGCCTACAGGGGCGCCTGGGTGACTCAGTTTGGCTCAGGTCATGATCCTGGAGTCCCAGGATCAATTCCCGCATCAGGCTCCCTGCTCAGTAGGGAGTTTGCTTCTCCCTCTGACTTTCTCTCCTCTCATGCTCTCTCTCACTCTCTCAAATAAATAAATAAAATCTTAAAAAAAAATTTCTAGGCCTACACACAAATTTAATAAAAAGTTATAGTTGGACATTTTAATATACTGTTTAAAAAACTCGATGGGTTAAGTAAACAAATAATAATCTCATAATACAGAGGATTGAGTAATACAATCAACATCCTCAGTTTAATAGGTATGTTTAGAATTTTTAACATCAGAAATAAAGAACATACATCCTTTCCACATGTCTCTGGAAAGTTTACCAAATGTATTAGCCACAGTGGAAACTCATAAATCATAAAAAGCAGAGATTTTACAAACGACATATGCGCATCATAGGTCAATGAAACTAGAAATCAGTAAGATTGATCCCCAAATTCCCTCAACTATCTGAAAATTATGAAACATTTTTTAAAGATTTTATTTATTTATGTGACAGAGAGAGAAAGCGAAAGCAGGGGGAGTGGCAGAGGGAGAGGGAGAAGAAGGCTCCCCAATGAGCAGGGAGTCCAATGTGGGGCCTGATCCCAGGACCCTGGGATCATGATCTGAGCTGAAGGCAGACACTTAACCAACTGAGCCACGTAGGCGCCCTTATGAAACATTTTTCTTTTATTTTTTTAAAGATTTTATTTATTTGACAGAGAGAGACACAGCGAGAGAGGGAACACAAGCAGCGGGAGTGGGAGAGGGAGAAGCAGGCTTCCCACTGAGCAGGGAGCCTGATGCGGGGCTCGATCCTAGGACACTGGGATCATGATCTGAGCCGAAGGCAGATGCTTAACAACTGAGCCACCCAGGCGGCCCATGAAACATTTTTCTAACATAACTTCTAGATCAATGAGAAAATTGCAATTAGGATAGCAAATTTTCTAGAAAATAATAAAGTAAAGAATACATCTAAAAACCTATGCATTATAGTAAAGATGTATTCAGAGGAAACATTATGACCTCAAATTCTTTTTTGTTAAATATTATTTTTTAAATGATTTAAATTCAATTAATTAACATATAATGTATTATTAGTTTCAGAGGTAGAGTTCAGTGATTCATCAGTCTTATATAACACCCAGTGCTCATTACACCTATTTTTTTAAGATTTATTTATTTATTTGAGAGAGAGAGAGTGCATGTGAGTGGGGGAGGGGCAAAGGGACAAGGAGAGAGAATCTTAAGCAGACTCTGTGCTGAGCTTGGGGCCTGATTCTGGGCTTGATCAAAAGACCCTGAGATCATGATCTGAGCCGAAATGAAAGAGTTGGACACTTAACTGAGCCACCCCTGTGGAGTCTTGCTTTAAAACTTTGTTAGGTCCAGAGGAGGGTCTTGCCTCAGCAGTAGGCCAAATTTAAGTTAGTTTAAAAGCTGCTCTGGCCCTCATGAATTACGAGGTTTTCCACTCTGGCTGTGGAAAACAGGTATTCTGCCCAATCTTGTGTGAACCATGGGGACTGTTTTCTCTCATCTTTTTTAGGTGGGTCTTTTCCCCAAGCTTTTGGTAGCTTTCTTACATGCATGCACTGATTAGTATTCAGCTAAATACTCGAGGGGGACTCTTTGCACATCTCCACAGTTCTAGGTACAGTTCTCTCCCCTCCAGTACTCCACCTTCTTGGATTCTCTTGACATGAAGATTCATCTTCTCAGTTCTGACAATCAGTGGACAATACCCACAACCCGTCTACCTGCTATAGGGCTGAAAACTTTTTCTAGGCAAGATATGGCAACAGTAGAGTTCACCTCACTTCCCATCTTTCAGAGATCATTGTCCTTCTTTGCCTGATGTTCAATGTCTTGAGTGCCATTGTTTCATATGTTTTGTCTGGATTGTAGTTGTTTAAGGTGGGAGGGTATATGTATCCAAGTGAGAGGGTAAATCCAACATGTAATTTCATCTTGACCAGAAGCAAAACTCCACTTTAGTGTAATTATACAATATGTTTTTAGTGTAATTTAGTGTAAGTCTGTAACTGAACTTGTAGTCTTTTAAATGTTAATTAGTAAGCTATGAATTACTGATCATTATGCAATTATTAAGGGAATATATATACTTTACCTGTGGCAATTCTCAGGGCTTATGTCCCAGAGGAGTCTCATTATAAGCTTTCACATTTCAACTAAGAAAAAAATGTACAGACAGGAATAAAGAGAAAATCCGTGACTAGAAAACAAAAGATTCCAAACTCTCGAGATTTTCACTAAGAATGTTAAAGCTCCAAAAAGTTCAACTCAAATCTCAAGAATAAGAGCAATAATTCATTTCCCTTTGGTATTAAAGGGCTTATTTCTGGCAAAGTAAAAGTAGGGTGATTAGTTTTGAAATATGCTTTAAATCTCTCTCTGAGGTTTTGCCTTCACTTGATTAATAGAACAGACAATTTACATTAAGACACTAAAAACAGGAAATATCAAAATTTAGAGAAGGGAACAAGAAAGAATACATATCCAGTAGAGGTGCTCTCTTAGTGCTGCTTGTCATTCCTTTAACCTGCTCTGTGGGAAAACAGCCTACCCACTTGCATTTCTATTACCTAAGAAGTCATGGCTGCCTGGATCAGAGGTGGATACCTGAATCAAGACAGTTAACTCATCTTCTGAACCAATCTGTATACAGGAAATTGAACAGTGATTACTGAAGGCAGAGCCATAAAGATGCCATGAGGTGGAAATGGGGCCTTGGGAAGCAAGACACAATTACAAAGTACAGAAACTAACAAGATGATAGTTGCTAGAGAGTGGGGTTCAAGACTCCATAACCAATCAGACTAATCAGATAACCACCACCACAACTACAACTAATATTAAAAACTTGTTAAGTGCAAGACACTGGGCTAAGTGCTTACTTTCATACTTAATTTAGTCACATAAAACCCTAAAAGATGGATGCTATTAAATCCTAATGTTATGGATGAGAAAACCAAGACTAATGAAGACTAACTTGCCTAATATTGCACAGATAAATTGTAGGTTCAAGATTTGAACATACGGGGTGCCTGGGTGGCTCAGTCGGTTAAGCGTCTGCCTTCGGCTCAGGTCATGATCCCAGGGTCCTGTGATCGAGCCCCATGTCGGGCTCCTGGCTCAGCAGGGAGCCTGCTTCTCCCTCTCCCCCTGCCTCTACTCTCTGCTCTCTCTCTCTGTATCTCTGTGTCTCAGATGAATTAAAAAAAAAAAAATCTTTAAAGAAAAAAAAAATATTTGAACACACAATCTAAGTCCAGAGCTGGCTCTGTGGAGTAGTGATGTCTTAATGATCTCTTCAGTTGGTTCCAAGTGCTTTGAGCCCTATTTTTGACTGTCCTATACCCCACCTTTTTGGTCATAATTAATCTCTCTCTACTTCAAATAGACTGGGTTTCCATTATTTAAAGTCAAAACTATTATTAAAACCAATTTTAAAAATATTTCTTTAAAATGTTGAAAAATAATGACCATTTATGGTAGCTTTCACACACTAAGAGCCTCTCCAGTTTAGGACAAATCCAAATATAAGTCCACTTAAATGACAGTCTGTTGCTCTCAATAAACACTAAGTCATCCACCACAAAATGTTCATATCAAAGTGTTTTTACAGGCAAGTATTTTATCAATGACACCTGTTTTTAAATACCTTGAAAGACAGAAGTCATCATTTTGGTGATTTGGGATACAAAAGTCATGCTCATGGCCCCATAAAAGACAAAACTTAAAACTAACCTACACAAAAAAAATCCAATATTAAGGCTAAAACCTTATTTTGTGCTCAATTTTGTCCCATTTTATCTGGGGGGGGATTAAATTTATCTCATTTAACATTAGAGAAATCTTTGGTACTTAAACCAAAATGAAAAGTGAATAAGCATTTCAATCAGTAGTGTCATTGGCCACCTCTGATGCAATGGACAACTCTCTTTGTCATAAAACTGGACAGTTAGTAGAGCTTTTATTTTGTTCTGTCTTCATCCCAATTGATTGAAGCAGTAATTGGTGGATTAATGTTTAAAATTAAGTACTGAATAATAAAAAGTACCATAAACATTTTAACCTCAAATGTATAAGCTTTTCTTTATTAACCTTTTGACATACGACCAAGACTTTTTCTTGAGAACATCTATGATGGGATTTCCATGCCATATATCTCACTGACTGTAAAACACTGTCTACAGCCCCAGTTTTAGTTTCTTTAGTGGAATAAAACTTTAAAACATTTGTGATGAAATCTAAGTGCAGAATCTCTCCAGATTTTTGGCCTTTTTTCTAAGACTTTTATAAGTATTTTGTAAGTATTGCTACCATCTAAATTGGCAACAATTTTTAAGCAAGTCATGTTTATTGATTCTTTGTAAAGCACCAAACTGAATTATCAAAGAAAATGCTCCGTCCACACCCATATTTCATTAGGAAACATAACAATTAATTATCTTAATTGTTTAACAATTAAATTATCTTATATAACTACAATAACAAGTATAGCTAGGACAATCAACTTTAGAAAGGAAAGCATACCACACTGGGGGTGGAGGAAATTCAGCAGGTTATAAGAGAATATCTAATGGTCTGAGTGTTTTTGATGCTGTGGCCAAAAGTCAGTCTGTTTACAAAAGGAAGAGAGAGTAGCTCCATACGTGGAGATCACTTAGCAAATGTTCTACTTCACAAATCCAAGTCAACTTTACAGAATGAATTTTTAGAACACTGGTAGGGTCCCCCACACCCACAAAATCTTTACCACTCAAGTCGTAGTAGTACCTGAACTCTACCAATGAAATTAATTATTGAATTAAACATCATTGTGTTTTGTAATTTTTCTTCAAATAACTGAGAGAAAAAAGTATTAAGCCAACTGGGGCAAACTGCCAGTTGTCCTCCAATTTCCATTCTCCCATTCTTCCTTAGTACAGAATCTTGATTTTTAACTAGTCACCATGAGGGCCTTAACATTTTTCTCAGCTTGACAAGCTTTAGACAGATTTCTTCCTGACTATAGACCCTTAACCTCCCTTTTCCTAGGGTATTTCTTTTAAAACAGTTGTAATTGCAAATTATTCCTCTGCCTCCTTTGAAATATATACAAATTCCTTAAAAGCCTCTTGGCAGTTTGATGACCAGGGACCTGGGAACCATCTCTTTGCAATGTGAACATCAAAAGAAAATATGCCACTATTTCCCAGTGTCCATGGGAGGGTAGAAGCTTAATTTCAGCGGGTACCTTTCTCCAAGTTGTAAAACTATCCCCTGCCACAAAGATAAGAGAAAGTTGACTTTTCCTTTGAATAAGACCAATTAATAAACACAGGTGGCCTAAGGTTACCTCCACCCAGCTTTTAAAATCTCTCCAGTTTTTTGGTTCAGTAGAGTGGAGTTCACTTTTCTTCCTTTATTGCAATAGTCCTGAATAAAGTCTTCATTGCCTGTTTAACTTTGTCCAGTACAATGGATGCTGAATGCATAGCTGCAGGAACAACGTTCCCCCTATCGCTTGGTGTGGCCTTCTTTGGCCTTCATTTCCTCTAGCTGGAAGAAAGACATGGTGAGTGAATTTAAGCAGCAATAATAGATCACAGGAAAGAAGCCATAGGCTGGGGATGGCAGAGAAACAAGATAAGAAATGCCTACCTCCCTCCCAAATGGAACACACCAACCGTGGACCAACTACCTGCAGCTTTTTCAATGTGAGAGAGAAGTTTCTGTGTTATTTAAGCCATTGTTATTTGAGATTTCTGTTACTTGTGGGTGGACCTAATCTAGCTAATATACCCACAAATATCTTGGTTTCAGTTTTTAGTTAACTTTTCCCCAAGAGGTAAGAAGACATGCTAATATGACGTCATGAGGTGTGCGGTGGGGGTAGCAGAGTGGAGTCCACGGTGGTTTTCTTCACAGACTGAATCTATTCCACACTGCTCAGAATATTCTTAGAGATGTTTAAAAAGCCAGTTTGCAGGAAGATGGGTATTAAAATTCCTCACAAATGCATAAACTTGTTCCTCACCATTAAAATTTAGAATATATATATGACGATGGAAACTAAATTTGCATCATTATTAATTAATATATTCACCAATTCAGAGGACATACAATCAAAAGAATCAAACTGTGCCTTAAGGAGATCCCCTAAAAGAAAATATTTGGCAAGACGTTTACAGATACTTTAAATAAATATGAAACAACCAATTTTTAAAAGACCAACAATTAATCCCTTGGTTATTTATACTTCATTCACTCTCTAAATCTCACTATCAAATTGTTAAGGACAATATTACTGGCTGTAGTTTCAACCGTCCAGTTGATATTAGTCTGACCTAATTCATTCAACCTAGCAGGCCCTGGAAGACATGTCTCCAGCCATGATATAAATGAAGTGGCCTACAGAGTTCAACTCCAATACAGGTGAGAAGAAAGGCATGAAGAAGGGGGACAGTCAGATCCTAATCAGGCGGCAGGTCTGCAGCCTCTTGTTGTAGGGCACTTGGGTGAACAAAGAAATGAGCCCCTCTTACCAGGAGTGCTTCAGTGTTCCCTGCTCTGTAAATTTTAAACCTTGGATTACCTTAAGAAGAAAATACCTTTGCCTGCCGATTTTGTCATTCTTGTAGTCATTGCATTCAATGAGAAACAGCACATTCCTCATTTTTTTTAAAGATTATTTATTTATTTATTTATTTGAGAGAGATCATGAGCAGAGGGCAGTGTAGAAGCAGGCTCCCCACTGAACAGGGAGCCTGAGGAGGTACTCAATCCCAGGACCCTGGGATCATGACCGGAGCCAAAGGCAGACGCCCAAATGACTGAACCACCCAGGCACCCACATTCCTCATCTGTAAAATCAGAATGTGCAAGGTTACTTCTGGATGCACCTTTTTTCACTGTAAATAAGTAAAATCCTATTCATCCTTTATTCCACCTCTGCAAATAAAAATGAGATCTTAGGCCTGGTTTTGACTTTCTGGGCTAAGTAATGAAGTTAGCAGAGCCTCACCTAAAGAAGAGTATAAGTCTTCACAATTAACAAAAAGAGTCTAAAAGAGATGAAGAGATATCCCCTCTCTCCTGAAGTTACAGACAGGGAGAGCTTTCTGTGTCATAAAACACATTCAAGGAGTCTGATCTGATAAGGTATTAGATTGAGAACGCTCACAAGAATATCAATCTTATTTCCTCTGTAACAAGGAGACTTGTGTGAATATTCATAACTGTTACCAACTTGTACTGTTCTTCTTATTAATATAAATTTGTCCTTGGAAGTATCAGAAAAGATTCTTGTAACACGCTGAAGACTTTAGAGATTGTTACCATACCCTGTAACAATACTAAAAGAAACTTACAATTCTGCTTGGTTATCTTACTTGACCTGGTAATATTATTATAATTGATATCTCAGTGCTTTTAAACAACATAAATACTTGGAAGATTAGTAGGTCATATTGGAAAAGAATTGCTGGCATGATGGAAAAAGTTAAAGCCTATGACAGCAGCTTTCTTGTTTTAATAAGAGATGAGTCTATCAACTTATCAGGAATAATATTTCACAAATATTATGAAAATGGATGAATAGTCCACCTCCCTGCTGCCTACCAGTAGTATATCTAAAATATAAGGATACAAAAGTTGAAAATAAAAGGATGAAAAAATATAATAAGCAAATAACATAAAAGAAAGTTGACATCGTTATACTACTGTTAGGCAAATGGACCTGAAAACAGAAAGCAATACTAGAGATAAAAGGGTCACTGCAATTAATGAAGTTAACATTAACTAGGAATATTTAAGAATTCAAGTTTGTATGCACGTGATACCATCTATAAAGCCAAAATTTACAGAACTACAGAGAGAAAGTATAAAAATAATAGACTTAAACACAACTTTGTCTGTAATTAATAGATTAATACACAAAAGAATTAGTAAGGCTTTGAAAGATTTGGAAAACATAGTCAATATTGACCTAATGCAAAACTTGTAAGCTGCTATGCTCTGGCAAACTGTTATATTGTGAAAGGGTTACAAGTCAGACCAGACCTCACTGCCCCTGTTCTAGAGAGAGCTGACAGTGGGCTGGGGGTCTCCACCCTGACAGATCTGTCTCACCCGACCCCGCAACCAACCTCATTCATTTACCCTGGTAAGACATGATCAGAAAATGTTTGTGAGGAACTGGGATAAAGGGCTTGTATAGAAGACTATATTCAGCAACTGGATGTTACTTTCAAGAACACATGGAACCTTTATGAAAATTATTGACCACATCCTAAGCCATAAATAAGTCTCAATATACATCAAAGCATCAGAATTACACAGACATATTCCATGACAATGAAACTAAGTTAGAAATCAATTTTAATAAGAAATACGTTTAAAAATCCATAAATTTGGAAATGATAAAACATATTTTTGAGTAACCCATGGATAAAAGAGGAAATAATTAAAGTCAAAACTGAACGCTAAATCCAAACTATAATTCTACTTCTTGTCGACTGTAGGTAAATGGAGAGCCTTGAATGCTTATGTTAGAAAAAAAAAAGAAGGGGTGAAAATGGAAGGGTAAAATATCAATCGTAAAAAGTTGGAAAATAAATATCGATCAGTCTAAACAGAAAAAAACCACACAAAGGTAAGAAGAGCAACAGAAAGGAAAAATGGAATTAACAAAACCAAAGTTCATTCTTCAAGAAGGCCTAATACTGGCAATCTTCTAGATCAGTGGTTTGCCACTGAGAACAGTTTTGCTCCCCGCTCGCCAACCTTTCTTTCTCAGGGGTCATTTGGCAAAGTGCGCAGACAGACTGTAACTGGAAATACAACCTGGGGTGGGGGGCGCTATGGGCATGTACTGGGTCCAGGCCAGAGATGCCACCAACGACCCTACTGTGCACAGGATCACCCCCAAAGCAAAGAATCATCCGACCCAACATGACAAGGTTGAGAAACCCCATCTCGCTGAATGGATTAAGAATAGAGAGAAGGCATGCGGAAACAATATCAGGAACACAAAGATGTTCTCATGACCACAAATACAGAAAGAGACTTAAAAGGATAAGAACAAACATATGCAGACAGAAAAAAAAACAAACAAACAAAAAACAGAAAAGTAAAAGATTTCATATCACTGTGGAAGAAATTGACTCCATAGTTTCCAGTCTCCCTGCAGGAAAGCCAGACTCTCCTACACAGCTGAGGAAGAGTGTGGGGGAGTGCACGCTGGGGGGCACGGGGGCAACACTTACAAGAATTACAAGTGCATTTGCTCTTTGACACAGGACTCCGATTTTTAAGAATTGATTCTGTGGATACGTTGGTATGTTCACAAGGATATTTCCACGCGGCAGACACGGTGGCATCGAACGTCTGAAAACAAGAGGAGTCTCGTTCCTGGAGCCCTGGGACTGCCACCAAATGGAATACTGTGAGGGCTCTAATGAGGAATAAGGACATGCTCTGTACATTGGTGTGGAAATGTTAACTTTTTTTTAAAAACACGGTGTATAAGTGTGCATAAAGTATACTGCCTTTTGCATAAGGCAGTCCGGGTGAAGAAATAAGAATATACATATATTTGCATTTACTTGTATTTGCATGAGTATGAATATGAAAAACTCCCTCTAGGGAGGTGGAGGGGCCTCCCAGAACATACTCAGAATTGAATTTCACACAACCTTGACAAACAACGGCATGAAGCCAGAATTAATTTTATTTACCTGAATAAAACAATATACCTTTTCTGGTCCCAGAGTGTTGTAGAACAAATTCATCCCTTCTCTACCACAACAGTACATTAATGTTTTCAATAATTGATTGATTTTGCATCATTTTATTTGAAGACCAGCCCTCCTTTGGAGTATGCCAATAAAAAACTCAAGAATGAAAGCAGTTCATATTTTATCCAATCTCGTGTAGTTATTACTACCGCCTGCAGAGACCCCTAGTTAGACCGTCTGATCTACTCAGAAACAGCAGCCCTAATGAATCGGGCTTCTCACAGAAATACATCACACCATGCACTTTCTTACAACTGCCCTACTTTCCAGCAGTCTGATTCTGTACCAGAGAGCTGACATAAAGTAATCCTTCCTTGACAGAGGAAGGGTGTCAAAAGAGAAGACTGAGTATTGTAATATAGAATAAGAAACAGAATTCATCCGACAGGTATTCACTTTCGCCGAAACTGCATTGTTTGCCTACAATGTGACAGGCACCATTCTAGGCACTGGGGTTATGAAGAGGGATGAGTCACACATTCTCTGCCCTCAAGAAGCTCCATGCAGTGCAGTACCATCCACTCTGCACTGCTGAATTACATCGAAGCCTTGGGTGCTTCGTTAGCAGAAGGGGGCAGAGTCGCATTCTTCTCTCATTCTGTCTGCTGGGCAACTTGGGGTTTCATTTCTCAGGAATTTATAGCCTCGAAGTATTATTAGAGCCAGAGGGAAGGGGAAAAGGCAAAAATATGGAGCACGACCTCTTTCAAGGCTTTTGTTTAACGATTGCCCCAGATTCACCATCCCTCAGATGGCTCCGGCAACCCGTGTGCTAAGTATTAACAAAGCAACATTATAAAACTTTCTAAATGTTGACATTGTTGTGTCCTGATTATTTTATTTGGCTGATGTTTATCAATATAAGCTGTACTAAAATAATACAAATTTCTGTCTTGAAAATTTTATTGGCCTCATTTTCTAGCGAGGATAATTAAACAAGTGAAGATAATTGGACAAATAAAGATGAGAAAAGCATGGCAATTGCTTGTCATTCTATTCTCATCAGCAGATAATTCATCTAGCTCAGACATGCTGCTATTTAATCTCTCTCCTTTCAATTTGGGTAATGTTGCACTCTAATCAGGGGAATTAAAAGCACACTCAATTATAAAGGAATGTTCCATAAGGTAGAACAGAAAAAGCTGAGCTATCTCTATATGCATTTGGCTTAACGGCACCTGCTTATGTTTGGCAAAAGGCAAACTCTTTGACTCTACTTTTGGAGGGGTTTGATGAAAAGCAAATAAATGTTTAATAATCAATACCTTGTGTTCAATAAGGAAGAGGGAAAGATTCTGAAGAAAAGTGAAAAGAAAAGCTTCTACTGAAATTTGAAATTGGTCCCATTTCTCCAAAATTAAATATACTCATATTAAAACATTCCACTGATTCTTTGGGCTTTAGTAATTTTTTCATGGTTTATCTATAATAGCTTTTTCCTTTCAGCTCTAGATATGGGGGACAATCCCCCCAAACAACATAGTAACCACAGCTGTTAGATGTGATAGGAATTTTCTAGGGAAGAAAATATGCTTAATTTTTTTTCATCTTTTTGTGTGTGTGTGTGTTTCAAAAGCTGCTTGTCACAGAACAGTTTGTTTACAATGTGTTTATCATGTTATATGAAAGGTGAGAGGTTATACAATGAGTCCAATTATGCCCTGTATGTTGGAAACAGTATTTCCCTGAATTGGGCCAGAAAACAATTCCTACGAAAAGTCCAAAATCCACACCGATTCCAAACTGCCGTCCCTTACCTGTCATGCTGGGCAGGAGTTGGTTCTGATGTTTCTCTTTGTTTTTGTACTCTTCAAGACAGCTCAGAAAAGCACCATAGTAGGGGCGCCTGGGTGGCTCAGTCGTTAGGCGTCTGCCTTCCGCTCAGGTCATGATCCCAGGGCCTGGGATCGAGCCCCGTGTCGGGCTCCCTGCTCAGCGGGAAGCCTGCTTCTCCCTCTCCCATTCCCCCTGCTTGTGTTCCCTCTCTCGCTGTGTCTCTCTGTCAAATAAATAAATAATATCTTAAAAAAAAAAAAAGAAAGAAAGAAAGAAAGAAAAGCACCGTAGTAGAGTCATAATACGTGAGACATAGCACCTAAGAACTTGCAAGGGTTTTGTGGGGCCCCTCCAAGATATACAGCAAAGCAAAGGGTTTTATCTCCTTTCTGACAATGTATAAACCTAAGAGGAAAGCCTTTCTGTTTGTCTGGATTGAAATTCAATTTCATTTCAAAAATAAAAGTTGAGTTAAATGAAACTATTTGCTATTTCTTGCATAGATTCTTATGTTCTTCAAGGTGTTCAATCCTCTCCTGGACAGAAAGTCAAAAAGGTCAGGGATCCCTTTGATAAACGGTGAGTCATGATTTTTGTTTCCACTTTTCTAAGGTGTAGGCTGAGTAGCTTGTCTACAGATATCATAGTCAGAAAAAGAATTGGAGGATTTTATATTTAAATCTATAAAAATTTTTGCAAATCTACAGAGTTGCCTAGCTTATTAGAGAAGAATCTCCTCCTGTCTGGGCTTCTGCCTTATCTACTTGCTGCTTTTGAGAAAACTGCCTTAGGTGATTGATCCAGCAGTAGTCATGTACTATACCCCTTGACCCATGGCTGACCCAAGGCTATTCCATACCTGCTGGCCTACAATGTGATCTGTTATAAGGATTTTGCCAAGGCATGATGACAATTCACTGGACCAATCGGATTTGATCTTGTCATTTTTTTTAGAAATAGAGAAAACCATATAATTGGTAGAGAGTCTAGAGAGGGAGAGGCAGAAAGACACAGAGAGATAAAGAATTTCAAACAAATATAGTGACACAACACTAGAACAGAGATCCATGCATAAATGCATCTAGAGGAACATCTACTAGAATTTACCTTGTGTCACCAGAGCTGCTGTCATTCAGACCATCAGAGCTATTGCTGTCGTGAAGCTGTTTCTGTCTCAACAAAGCCTGGATATGCAGGTCATTTCTTCATTCAACAGAAATGTATGGAGCAGTTAGTATATGCCAGTCACTATTCATGATGTAGGAAACAGCAGTGAGATAGCGTAACGAGACACCTTGTCCCTTGTGGGGTCTACATTTTAATAAAGAGAGACAGAACATAAACCAAATAAATAACTAACTTATATGGCAGAGCAGAAGGAAAATTGCTATGGAGAAAATAAAGCAGGAGAGGAGGACATGTGGGGTTGAGGGAGTGATGGATAGTTGCAGTTTTATTTTTCTTATTTGAGCATAGATGACACACAATGTTACATTGGTTTTAGGTGTAAAGCTTAGTGATTCAACAAGTTTATACAATAGGCTATGTTCACAAGCGTAGCTACCATCTATCCCATTACATCGCTACCATCATGTCATTCACTGTATTCCTTATGCTGTGTCTTTTATTCCCGTGACTTATTTACTCCATAATTAGAAGCCTGTACCTTCCACTCACCTTCACTCATTTTGCCCAACCCTCCAACCCCTGCCCTCTGGCAACCATCAGTTTGTTCTCTGTATTTATAGGTATGATTCTGCTTTTTCTTTGTTAATACATCTGGTTTTCGTTGTTGTTGTTGCTGAAGATTCCATTTCTGAGTGGGATCATATTGTATTTGCCTTTCTCAGTCTGACTTATTTCACTTAGCGTAATACCCTCTAGTTCCATCTGTGTTGTCTCAAATGGCACAATCTCATCTTTTTTACGGCTGTGTGATATTTGATATATACACACCACATCTTCCTTATCTTGACTAATGCTGCAATAAACATCGAGGTGCATATATCTATTTGAATCAGTGTTTTCATTTTCTTTGGGTAAATACTCAATAGGGGAATTATTGGATCATATGGCATTTCTATTTTTCAATTTTTTGAAGAACCTCCATACTGTTTTCCAAAGTGGTTGCGCCAATTTACATTCCCACCAGCAGTACACAAGAATTCCTTTTCCTCGACATCCTCACCAACACTTGTTATTTCTTGTCGTTTTGATTTTAGCCATTCTAACTGATGCAAGGTGATATTTCATTGTGGTTTTGATTTCCATTTCCCTGTTGATGAGTGATGTTGAGCATCTTTTCATGTGCCTATTGGCCACCTGTATGTCTTCCTTGGAAAAATGGCTATTTAGGTCCTTGGCTATTTAGGTCCTTGGCCCATTTTTTAATTGGATTATTTTTTGGTCTTGATATATATAGTTCTTTATATATTTTGGACATTAACTCTTTATTGGATATGTCATTCGCAAATATCTTCTCCTGTTCAGTAGGTTGCCTTTTTGTTTTGTTGGTGGTTTCCCTTGCTGTATAAAAAGTTTTTATTTTGATGTAGCCCCAATAGATTACTTATGCTTTTGTTTCCCTTGCCTCAGGAGACCTATCTAGAAAAGTGTTGCTATGGCCGATGTCAGAGAAATTACAGCCTGTGCTCTCTTCTAGGGTTTTTATGAATTCAGGTCTCACATTTAGGTCTTTAATCCATTTTGAGTTTATTTTTGCATATGATGTTAGAAAGTGGTCCAGTTTCCTTCTTTTACCAGCACCATTTATTGAAGAAACTGTCTTTTCCCCATAGTTGCAGTTTTTAAAAATGATAATCAGGGAAGACCTGAGGAGGTAACATTTGAGAAAAGATTTACAGAAGGTGTAAAGCTATCCATGAGGATATCCAGGGCAAGAATGTTCCAGATGAAGGAAACAGCAACTGCAATAGTCCTGAGTGGGAATGTGCCCAACACGTGAGAACAGCACAGAGGCCACCGTGGCTGCATCAGAGTGAGGGGAGGAAATGAGTCAGAAGAGGTAAAGGGGATGCAGAATGTATAGGGTTTTGTAGGCCATCATATGAATTTTGGCTCTAGTGATGCAGAGCCCTTGGAAGATTTTGAGCACAGTGATCAAACTACAGTTTTAATAGAGCCACTCTGACTACTGTAATGAATATAAATAGTAGGGACCAAGGGGAGAAGCAATCGTAAGATTACTGCAATAATTTATATGGGAGATGGTGATAGTTTGGACCACAATGGTAGCAGTGATGAAGATGAAAAGTGTTTGGATTCTGGGTATATATTTTGAGTGTGCCCATGTTCTGTTCTGAGTTATTTAGACTCTTATTTACTGAAATCAAGAAGAGAGAATTTGAATGAAAATACATTAATCAAAAAAATTTACTGACATCTGCTTCTAGGAAGATGGAGTAGACATCCCTTTCCCTGTTCCTCCACTAAGTACAGTTAACCTCTAGGCATTATACATAAGACAAACATAAGAAGATCTGAAAGGTGGAGAGAAGAAACAGGCCAGCTAGGGATCGAGAGTCCCAAGTAAGTTCCCTGGGTTTTCTTTTTACCACATATATCCCATACTTGGAACATACAGAAGCCAGCAACCTGTAAATGCCAACAAGCACAAACAAAAGAAGAGAAAAGAAAAAAGAAAAGAAAAGGAATGAAAGGAAAGGAAAGAAAAGAAAGAGAAAGAAAAGAGAAAAGAAAAGAAAAGAAAAAAGTCTGCTTTCTTTAGCCAAAAGACCAGGGAAGGGTCACCTTTGGGGCACAGAAAACTTTTAGACAGTAACTGCTCAAGTCCAGTCTAATTCCATAGAGAAAACTGTGGCCCATCTCCACTCATGCAATCAAAAGTGGAGTGAGAAGTCTAGATTTCTATACTCATGAGGTTGTAAGAGACGTCCCCAAACCCCCATCAAAATGGTGTCCAAAAAAGCCAAGTAGGGTGCTAGGATTTTGTCTCCTTACCACCCCAGCTGGTGATGAGGTCCACCCCCCTATTCCATGGTGTCAGTGAAGATCACATGGGGAACCTGGACTTCCATCTCTCACCCAGCCCTAATGAGGCATTCCTACCCCTCACCACTTGGGGGAGGGTCGGTGTCTGAGGAGGCTTGGCAGAGACTCAAGACATTCAGCATCACCCAGCAGCAATGAGACCAAACTCACCCTAGATCAGTGGAGACCCCAAGGGGAGCCAGAATTCTCACCTAACCCAGAAGCGATAAGGGCTCTCCACCCACCCTCAGGTGTCAATGGAGGCCAAGTGGAGAACCTAGACTTCTACCTCTGCCTAGTGGTAACCAGACAATGCCCCTCCCCCAACCCTTGCCAGAGCAGAGAGAGAGAAAACCAGCTAAACAGAAGGTTGAAACAAGATCCAGAATCTCATACCATGATACAAAAATGTCCAGGTTTCATTAAAAAATCATAGTACCAAGAGCCAGGATGATTTCAATTGAATGAAGTAAAACAAGCAATAGATGCCATCACTGAGATTACAGTTTTTAAAGAATCTGCCATATTGTTTTCCAAAGTAACTATACCACGTTACACCTCAATGAATCTCCAGAGAATTTTGCTGAGTTTAAAAAGCCAGTCCAAAAAGTTACATGTTGTATGATTCCGTTTATATAACATTCTTGTAATGGCAAAATTATGGGAATGGAGAACAGGTTAGTGGCTGCCAAGGGTTCAGGAAGAGGTAGCAGTTGGTGGAAAGCGGGCGGAGCTATAATTTGGCAAGATGAGAGATCCTATGTTAGCATAAATATCCATAGCCTGACTGGATCAGTGTCAGTGTCCTGGTTGTGATACTCTATTATAGGTTTCAAGATGTTACCATTGCGGAAACTGGCTAAAGGGTCTTTTTCTTACAATTCCTTACAATTCCATGTGAATCTACCATGATCTCAAAATAAAACTGTTTAATTAGTAAAAAACAAGTACTATGTGAATATCAATATGGAAAAAGAAATGAAGTGGTGTGTGGTATTCAATATGATTCCAGGTTTTGAGAAGTGGTGCTGTGCCCAATGCAAATACTTTTATTCAATTAAAAATTAACATTCAAATATTTTCCTTCCCCCAATTTTTATTTTATTCCAGACAGTAGTAAATTTACATAATCCCACTTCCTTGTACTTTTGCACCAGTTCAATCACGCAGCCTTCACATAGACAAGGACAGACAATGACATGTACCCTTTCCAAGATCTTATAATGTATTCTGAAAGCGGCCAATGTTCTTCATGGGCACCAAACAAGTAATGGAATTACCATTGTTTATAAAATCCTGAGCTGAGTGGGACTTCCTCTCTTTCACACTCTTTGTCAAGAGTTGCAATTTTATCCTCATAATGTAATTTATTTGGTTAACAACTCCCACTGGGCTTGTAAACCCCAAGAGGGCATGCTCTGTGTCTGTCTGAGTAACTTTGCCTCCTTAGTGTCTGTCTCAGAGTCTGACAGATAACAGGTCTACAATGGACACTTAATGAACTAAAAAATACATTACTGAATGACTCTGTCTCTGCCCACTTCACCAATTCCACTTTTCTAGCAGCACAGAGCCTCATGGACTCATCTGTCCGCCTAGAGAATTCCCTGGGCAGTAGTCTTAATGCAGGCTACGGTTAGAGAGAGGTGGATTCATCTTTCTCACTTCATTTCGGTCCATAAGTGTAAGGGGTATCCAGCTGTCCCCGAAGTGATGGATGCTACCACTGTCTTCTATTCCTGCTGGAATTGGTTTAAAAAAATGAAACTAAGGGAAAAAAATTTAGTATCTACTCAGCGGGAAATAATGCAATTGTGCAAAATAACTCTGTGCCTTAGTTCATGTGATTTAGATTTGGTTAGAGATTTCCTTTTCTTTGAGCCTGCAAAGCCATTAGTCTGGTTTTCCTTAGGACTTCTTCAGTCTAAAGGTCAGCCTAACAAATCACAGAGAAGACAATTGATCTTCTACTCTAGTACCTGTATTTTAATGTTTCATGATCCCAAACAAGTCACACATTCCATTGTTCTCACTTGATAGGGCCTTAGCATTTGAAATTGCTATTCAGTCAGTATACAAGGTAGACTTGCTATGACCACACTAGCTTTGTTGAAACATATTTCTGCCTTAAAACATGTAGTTGGAAATACTAAATAATTTTCAAAAATAGAAGTCAAGCAGAGAGTGTGTGTTTTAATGGGCAATCTTGACCTATATAGAAAAAAATGATACATTTCCTGACTTTACTCAGAACAGGGAGCAGTGTGCAGAGCTACCTAATGTCATTTGTATAGACACCAATTATTTTACAGAGAGGTCATTGAACTATCCGAAATATGTTCATTAGGTTGGGCATTCATGGCTAAGGCACAAATTTCACTTTTTTTTTTTTTTTTCAAAACAGGGAATGCGGGAGCAAACAACAGGGAGAAACAACAGCAATTTCGTTTTTAATGTAGGAATTGCATTTCTTAACACAATTACCTTGATTGTCATTGTCCCCTCCAACCTTTCCACTGTGCCCCGCCTCCAAAAGCCCACTCTCCTACTTCTGGTCTTCACCTTGATCACCTGTTCTAACTCACCTTATAATGAACTAAAGGAGAGATTTTTAAAAAAGCGGGGGGAGGGGAGATGCAGTCCATTTAGGCCCTCAGAATTCATGATTGGATCACAAACTACCTTTACAGATTACTTCAAGAGAAACCCAAGTAATAGAAACAATATTTCAAAGTCAAACTGTTTTGCTTTCAACAGCATCCTTCTCAAATCAGTGCTGAACAAAATCACTAAACAAATTGCCATTGCTTCTTTATGTTTCATATTTTTTTTTTGCTTAACAAAAATAGAAACCATCAAAACAGACTTTCCTTCAAATAAACAGTATTGGAAAAAGACTAAAGTGACCAATCCTTCAGATGGTGATTTTAATGCCTTTTCAATTTGTTTTGTGTAATTGAATTATTTGCAGTGTTCCATATCCATACTTGTATATGGATTCTTGATCACATGGATTGTGTTATCATGAATAAAATGCCTGTATCATAAATCTCTGCCTCATTTATTTTTTTTTGTTCAGTTTCAAATAAACTTGCTTTTAAAACTGAAGTCTGCCTTCGGCTCAGGTCATGATCCCAGGGTCCTGGGATCGAGCCCCACATCCGGCTCCTGGCTCGGCAGGGAGCCTGCTTCTCCCTTTCCCTCTGCCTCTCCTCCTGCTCATGCTCTCTCTCTCTCTGTATCTCTGTATCTCGAATGAATAAATATTAAAAAAACCCAAAAACTTGAAGTTATCTTCCTATAAATGTTTCTTACTTCTTATCTTTACCATATTTAATTATAGCAAACTGTTCATATCCAAATTGCCATCATTTTTCAAGCTTAAATTTGTTTTCTTTTGTTTCATTTTTCTGACCAATATAACAAAATTAGCATTTAAAATCATGCCAAGTGAATGTCTAATCATACCTTCCTAAAGAGACAACTGGTCAGAATAAATATTTCCTGAATATTAGTTCTTGGTAGGGTTTCTAAATGTGTTGTGGAAAAAAAAAATTATACTGGAAAAATACCACCACTTATAAATATATAATGAAGAACTGGTTTAAGCCTGCCTTCGATGTTCAAATTGCCATATCTGATTTCCATGAAAAATGAAGATATATTTCAGCAATGTTTTATGTAACTTAGTGGGCTGCATCTGAAGGGAAGTTGTAAATTAAGGGATCTGTAACGACATCTAATCTGAAGTATGCTACATTTTAGATAGAGAATATGAACAAGAGCAGAGTTTGTTATTATAAACTTTTTTAAAAAATATTTTATTTATTTGAGAGAAAGAGAAAGTGTGCAAGAGAGAGCACAAGCGGGGAAGGGAAGGGCAGAGGGAGAAGAAGCAAACTGCCTGCTGAGCAGGGAGCCTGACGTGGGGCAGGACTCTGAGATCATGACCTGAGCCAAAGGCAAATGTTTAACCTAATGAGCCACCCAGGCGCCCTTGTTATTATAAACTTGTCGAGAACCTTTCTTCCATTAATTGGTGGAATGAATGACAAGATACATTGTAAATGTTACAAAACAATATAAATGACTTTTGGGAAAAAATTTTCACTGGATTTCTTTCATTCCCAGCCCACCCCATCTTTTTTTCTGCAACCCCTCTGCTGCAATCCCTCACTCAACCCTGGGAAGTAGTATTTCCCTGCAGATTCCTGTTGCTCATTAAACAAAGTCTGGCTGACTCCATAGAATAATCATCACCACAGCCTGTAATTGGCCTTAGGGAAGAAAAAAATACACAGATTTCACCATCTCTTTGATTCCAGTGCTTGCTGGAAGCAGACACTGCAATTAAAGAGGAAAAGGAAATGTGGAGATAAAGAGAGGCAGGAGAGAGCAGAGAAAGACCTGCTAAGTAAGTGGGGCCGTACATACAGGTATGGACTTTCCATTCATTCATCCAGAAACTGTGTGTGACTGAAACTAATAAAACACTAAATGTTAACTAAATTGAATTTAAATTAAAAATTTAAAAAAAAAACAATATTTGCACCTACCATGTGTCAGCTGGATGATAAACCGTAAGGATAGAATAAGAGAAATTGATAATCATACAAAGAAGTATAAATCAGTGACTCTAAAAGAAAAAAAAAAAACAAGAAATAAAGGTTCTCATTAAGGAACTTGGGGAAGCTTCCCAAGGATAGAGCATTTGAGCTAAAATCTGAAGGAGGGTAATTCTGGGTAGAGAGGAGAAGAAAAATCTTTTCTAGGAGTGGGTATAGCAGAGCAAAGGCCTGGGTCACAAGGAAGCATGGTGAGTGAAGAGAAATCGAAAACACAAAGTGTCCAGGATGGTGAGGGCACAGGGGAAACAGCGTGGAAGAGGCTTGAGCTGCAAGCAGAGCTGGACCATGTCTGGCTCCCAGAGCCTCGTGTTCATGACCAGTGGAGGGTTTCCAATTCCAATGATCAACGTGTTACCTCTTGCCAACATGTGCCACTGGGCTTGGACTCCTTTCATGGGCAAAGGAATCATACTGATCAAAAGCTGGTTGCCCAGACCAGGAATTTCGGCTAATCAGGAATTTCAGCAGGAATTTGGACGGCAGAAGAGCTACACAAAATGCTGTGGTTCCCGAGAGTCAACTTCTATGTACTGGCATGTAGTCCTGCCTTTGGGTGACTAAGGGGGTGAACAAAACAGAGTATCTGAAAGGAGGCCTGGAGAGAAGTGATAACGCAGGAGTAACTGGTTGTTTTCTTTCCTCTTTATTTTAATATTCTTAGGAAAGTTTTACAGAGACAGATTTCAGACCATTATAACAAAGAATTTCCTAAGAGTGTGGCCCAAAGCTGGGGGGTTCTCAAGAAGGAAGACTGTTCTTGTGCTTGAGATGTCCGTGTATAGACTTGACAGATGGGTCAGAAGCCTCAAGCATAGATAGTGGATATTGAAATATACAGTAGCCAGTAAGTTTGCCATTCTTGATATATATATTTTCTTAAACCAGAACACTTATTGTGCAACTCATCATTGAAATCCTTTAGATGAACTGCATGCCACAGTAGCTGCCCTCTTGGGCTGAGGTGTGGTTCCTTCACGGAATCCAGGCCGGAATCTATGGCATACCATTTTTACATGCCTCACAAGACCGGTCCTGGTGGCATTTCATCTCTTAGCCTTGGCCCCCCAGGGACACCTTCTCTTCTGCTTCCACATTTGCTGCAGGTCCACTTCTAAAGGTGGTAGGCCTTCATGTGTGTCTTATTGTGACACTTTACAAATGATGATGGCCCCTTGGTCATCTCATTTCTGTGGCCAAGACCAAAGAGGCCAGAAGAGAAGGATCCATCCTTGATATTCTTTATTATGCTGTGAACATTCTCCTGCATATTGGGCAACATTTGTTGCCTCGGTGGGTATGAAACAACAAAACAGTAGACAAATGACCCCTGATTGTCAACAACCAAGGCAAAGATCCTTGAAGGACTCAAACAATAAAATTTTGTCCTAAACAAAATCTGGGGAATATTTGAGAATATATATGAAGAGCCAGGCTACAGTGCCCCCTATTAAATATTCTTTAGATTCTTTAGGAGGAGAAAATTTAATATAAAATAAAACTAGAAGCTAAGATTTCTGAAAATTGTCTGTGTTCTGACCATTTCGGGTACCTGATCCCTACCTGTAACCTGGTCCAAACCCAAACCAAACCCTTTTTTTTTTTTTAAGATTTTATTGATTTATTTGATGGAGAGATAAAACACAAGCAGGGGGAGAAGCAGGGAGAGGGAGAGGGAGAAGCAGGCTCCCTGCTGAGCAAGGAGCCCAATGCGGGGCTCAATCCCAGGACCCTGGGATCATGACCTGAGCTGAAGGCAGATGCCCAACCAACTGAGCCACCCAGGCGCCCCAAACCCAACTTAAACCTTGATAATAAAGGGAAAATAAAGAGCAGTGTAGCCCTCTGAAATCAACCCCCCTCCCTCATCCAGTTCTTGAGTAGAATCTAGGAAGATGCAAGGCCCATAATTTCCCCATGTGCTAAGGAGCAGTAGAGAAAACATAGTTTCCATGGCCCAAAGGGGGATGAAAGTAATATAATATATTTAATGCTCCTGGGAAGCACTTGGATGTGGCACAGAAACTTGAAGAGGCTTTTCTATCGGGACAAAAGGCCATAGCAGTGGTTTGGGTGAAGCAACAGTTGAAGACCAGAAGGGCAAGGTCATTGGTATGTGCTGTTCACTTGTATTAATTAGTTACTACAGACGTCCATTTCGATTTCTTGTGTCTGTGCCATTTTGATTTTTAGATATTTTCAATATATTTTGATGATTATCCCTGATCACTACAGAAGTCAACTTGATATATGACAATACACACCTGATTCCATCTTCCTATACTGTGGCACTCAATAAGTTTTCTAGACAGGTGAAAGAGAGAATGAAATAGCGCTCATAAATTGAGTTTGCATTTCCATTACCAGAAGAATGGCAATCCCAAATGGAATTTAAGTTCAGTTATAGAAAAATAATGTTGCACTCCCTACACACCTTATGGTGTGGACTGAGTCATATATATGCATGAACATTTTATACACGTGTACACACACACACACATATGCACACCCTAGAATCTGTAGCAACGTGTGGTAATGGCCATCTCTGTGGATTCACTTCTTGTGACACCTGTCAATAGGAGACAGGAAGTACTAAATCAGAACTTTCTCATCTAAAACAAAAATCTCTTCCCCTTCGGAGAGGAAAAATTACTTAACTGAAAGCAAAATAAATTCATAATATAAATATAGAGAAGTGACAATTAAAAAACACTGAGGCCAATCAACTTAAGAATTCTCCTGATAAATATCATCTGGGTGTCAGGATCAGCAAGGATGTTGTTGGTTTTATACAATGTTTCCACAAAGTCACAGCCCAATTCTCACAGGCATCTCAAGCCTAATGAACTGCTCACTAGAGCAGAACAGCCTAAATGCAATCCTTTTAAAAATCAACTGGAGTCCCTTCAAGTCACTGAACATTGGCAAGTTGTGCCCTGCCTCAGAGCCTGGCTGTCAGAACCGTTTCAACTAAAATACATCACCGAAGCAGGTACACACATGTCTTTGTCCACATCTGGTTGGTCCCTGATGCATGCTTCCACTGTACTTCATATTTATTCTCTTACAGTTAAGTGCTGGGGAAAGAAGTAGGAGAAGAAGCTGTAAAAGTTAAAATAGGAGGCATTTGGTGAGGTTGGTATTTCAGGAGTACAGGCTGGTTGGTAGTGAGGGGGCCACAGAAAGTTGCATTCCTCCGTCTTGCTAATTTCACATTCAAGTTATTGACTTTGTCCTTGGAGACCACATTGTAGGGGGCAGGGCTAGGAATAAAACCCAAGTCTTTTGACTTCAAATGAAGGTAATTGCTACTCCATCAAACTGCCTTTAATCATGTTGTGCAATGTGGGATGCTGGAACTATTTTGGGAAGCCAAATAAAATGGAAACCTCACTCTGCCTGGTACATGTTTTTTCACCAAATGAACTGAGAACACAAGGACAGTGGGTAAGATTAACTCAGTGGATGGCAAATCAATAAACCTACAAATAACTGAAAGGACAGAGAAGAGAAATTCTAATTACAGGGATTAGTGTCCAAAGAGGGGCAGGAACTTGAAAAAAATTATGTTATAACTATTAATTCCAAGTTTGTACTAAAGTATTGTTTGTTCTTTTTTTTAAGATTTTTTTATTCGTTTGAAAGGGAGAGAGACTGAGAGAGCACAAGCAGGGGGAGAGGCAGAGGCAGAGGGAGAAGCAGGCTCCCCGCTGGGCTGGGAGCCTGACGTGGAAATCATGACCTGAGCGGAAGGCAGATGCTTAACCATCTGAGCCACTCAGGCCCCCCAGTTTGTTCATTCTTATACTTAGTTTCCCTTTTCCTCAGTCTCCCTCCTTCATATAGATACATTTTTAAATTCAATGCAGCTTTGATCTAGCTGGAGATAGCATCAGATTCCACAGGCTAAGGGCTCAGTCATACAAGGCCGCCCTCACCCCCATTCAGATCCCAGTTGCAAACCCCAGGCTGTTACCTGACTGCCTACACATGGGAGATTTCAATGACCACTCCCTAGGTTAAATTAATTCGCTAGAGTCCCTTACAGAACTCAGGAAATACTTGCTTACATTTACCAGTTTCAACAGCCAGATGAAGAGAGGAGTAGGGCAAGTGTTCCACAAAGGAGCTTCTGTCCTGGTGGAGTTTGGGGCCCGGCTTGGTGGCACTCTGGAATGTTCTGGTTCCTCAAGCATGTAGCTCTCTGTAGAAGGCCCAAAATGCCGTGATCTTGGGTTTTTATGGAGGTTCCATTAAATAGTCATGACTGACTAAGTCACTGGCCATTGGCTGATTCAGTCTCCAGCCCCTCTCCCCTCCCCGGATGTGGGGCATGGGGGCGGGGGGGACTGAAAGTTCCAACCCTTTAATCATGTGGTTAGTCCTCCTGGTGACCAGCCCCCCCACCCTTGAGTGGGATCCAAAAGTTGCCTTTATTAATAGCAAGACATTCATTTCACCTTTGTGGCTCTGAAGCATCTTCAGGAGCTGTGAATGAAGACCAAATATATCTGAGAAATATATTTGGGTCATTTGAATGGCCAAATATATATTTTTTTATAAATCATTCTATCGCAAATCATAATAAAGCCTTCTTCACATAGTTTCTGTGATGATCAAATAGATGACAAGTGAGAAGGTTCTTTTTTTAATTGGAATGCCCTATACAAATGCTATCACTTGTTGCTGATTTGAATTGAATCAATTCCCTTTCAAGGAATTAATTTTGTCTTCATGGAGAAGAGAAGCACTGAGATCAGTGTGTGCCTTTTTATGGCCCTTTGATAGTCATGGGAAGTCTTGTTAAAGATGTGATAGACATCTTTATCTACATCTATGAGTACATACGCATCAACATATCTCTATATCTATATGGAACCTAGCATCTCTATGACCTATTCTGACAGTCACTCAAGAAAGATTTCTATGCAGGGGAAAAGGTCAGGATAATAAACAGGGTGACGACTTGTTAACAAGTTGTTAACACCTTTTTACTGCAAGGCCTTTATCCCAGTGGGGAACCCAATTTTAATGAATTAGGCTATGTTCTATAGAGACTTATTTTTGCCCAGGTTACAAGGAGGCTTAGCACCTAGAAGTGGCTGTAAACTCAAATGCGCAGAAAGGCTAGGCAGATGGTTTTGATTAGTGAAACTGTCTGCACATATTAAGAGAGTGGTGAAAACCAGGACAAACCAAAAAGCACATTTCTTGTAGAGCACACAGCATCTATTCAACAGTGGCTGATTGATTGCTGTCCAATATTTCCCCAATCTTCCAACTTTTCAAGAGAAGATAAAAATCCAGATTTTTATGATTTTATTTCGATTTTTAAAATATACCATGAATACCATAAATAATTGAATCTAGCCCATGAACTTCTTTGGAATTCATGGCCTACTACCAACTCATACAGAGCTCCTTTCTTGACCATTTTCTATAAGGTCATGATTAAATCTTAGTTCTTTGTGTTTTAAGACCCGCTCCCCCCCATGGTGAAAGAAGGCCTGTCTAGGAGGAGTCAGCATGCAGGCTGCCCATCAACTGAGTCAGCGGCACCAACCTTGGGCTACACATTGGAATCACCTGGAGAGCTTTAAAAATACTGAACCCTGGGTCCCAATCCCAGAGATTCGAAATCAGTTTATAGCCTGGGCAGCGGAACTTTGAACAGCTTCCCAGGAGATTCTAATATGCAGCCGGGTTGTGGTCACTAAAGTGATGGGAAATTGAGGGTTTGCCCAGAGCGGTGATTTTTGGTCACCTGCTAGGAGTACATTCTTCAGCCTGCAGTGGGAAAGTGCTGACATCTCATGGGAATCACATCAGCAGTGGAAATAGTCTTAAGCACTTACAGATTAAAATCCTAAATAGAAAAGGATTTCTACAGTGTTTTTAGATTATAAACTTCTCTTATTTTTCAGGCAGTGCTTAAGATTTACATAGATTCTGCAAGTTTTTGTTTCTATAATACTTCATAAAAGGTGTTTTACCTTACTTTGTCATACACTTAGCTCTCTCAAGGAGAGGCAGCTGGACACTGCCATGCATATATGGAGTAAGGCCAGGACTTTTGTAACTTCACTATGCTATTCTCGTCTACCCAGCTTTTCTTCCCTTTTGGAAACAGAACTCCTCTCTGCTGAAGGGAACCCATTCTTTTTTTTTTTTTAATTCCAGAACAGTTAACATACAGTGTTATATTAGTTTCAGGTGTACAATATAGTGATTCAACAGTTCCATACGTTATTCAGTGCTCATCAAGATAAGTGTACTCTTAATCCCCTTCACCTATTTCACCCATCCCCCACCCACCTCTGGTAACTGTTTTCTATAGTTAAGAGTCAGTTTCTTGGTTTGTCTCTCTCTCTCTTTTTTTTTTTTACTTTGTTCATTTATTTTGTTTCTTAAATTCCACATACGAGTGAAATCACATGGTATTTGTCTTTCTCCCACTGGCTTATTTCGCTTAGCATTATGCTCTCTAGATCCATCCATGTTATCTTGCAAATGGCGAGATTTCATTCTTTTTTTATGGCCGAATAATATTCCACATCTTCTTTATCCATCATCTATCAATGGACACTTGGGCTGCTTCCATAATTTGGCTTTTGTAAATAATGCTGCAATAAACATAGAGGTGCATATATCCCTTCAAATTAGTGTTTTCATATTCTTTGTGTAAATACCCAGGCAACAGACACATGAAAAGATGCTCGATATCACTCATCAACAGGAAAATGCAAACCAAAACCACAATGAGATATCACCTTATACCTGTCAGAATGGATAAAATCAACAACTCAAGAAACAAGTGTTGGCGAGAATGTGGAGGAAAAGGAACCCTTGTGCACTGTTGGTGGGAATGCAAACTGGTGCAGCCACTGTGAAAGAGAGTATGGAGGTTCCTCATAAAATTAAAAATAGAACTATCCTACAATTCAGCGATCACACTGTAGGGAACCCATTCTTAAGATTCAGATGAGGCTGGTGATGGTCCCTCCCCCAACCCCACTGCCTGCCCTTCAGTATATACCAATTCAAAAAAGGTCAGTCAAGTCCTCCATCCGCGTGTCCACAGTGATTGGTGCAGGAAATGACCCAAGCAGGAAAGTCAGTCTTCCCTCAGATTTGATATATGGCTACTAAGGGGAGAGGGGAGGGAGACAAGGAGGGAGAGAGAGAGAGACCCTCTTCCTCTGGAATGGAGAATTGTAAGAATAATTTAGGTTAAATTCACTCGTGGCCATCTATCCCAGCCTCAGGGAATGTATAGGGAATGTACAGAGACAAGCAGAGATAAGAGATCCAGAGAGCTGATAACATCCTTTGAGCCCTGTATTTAGCTGTCTGCATGTTTATGTGAAGAGTAGATTCCCTTTTCGACTGCAGCTATTTTGAGCTAGGTTTCTGCTGTTGACTACCACATTGGAATTAATCCACATCCTCTACTCCTAAACAGAGTCAGCATAAGCAGAGTCATCAATTTACTCTACACCATGATACACACACCTGCTAAAATGGGACTTGGTTTAGAAGACACAAAGACAAGCTTTATTTTCCACACCAGATTAAAATATTATCAGAAGTGAATACTCCAAGTGGAAAAATAGGCTGTACACCCGTCAGATAAGACGGTAAATCTGGAGGGATCCAAGCTCTGATCAGGCCCAGCTTTACCTGATATTCAGGACCTGGGAGAGGAGCTCAGGGAGCCTAAACAGAGGCAGATATATACCCAATATGTTCTTGGTATAGTCCCTACCTTGCACAGCTAGTTCTCCTCAAGCTGACCTATAAATTCATTGTAATTCTAATGGAAAATCCCAACGGTGATTTTGCAGAAATTGGCAAGCTGTTGTTACGTTTTGTATGGGAACGCCAAGGGTCAAGAATAGCTGAGACAATTGCAAAGAAGGCAGATGCCAGATACCAAGACTATTGTAACACCGTAATCATTAAGGGAGTATGGAGTCAATGCAGGGATAGACAGAGCAATGAAACACAACAGAGCATCCATCTTTTTTTTTTTTTCCTTTTGGAACTAATTTTAAATGTACGGAAAAGTTACAAAAATAAAAGAATTCTCTTGTATCTGTTATCCCATTTCCCCTAATATTACCATCTTATGATTGAGTTTTAAAAGAAAATTTAAATTTGATATGTGCAACTGTTTCTAAGTTTTGTTTTAATTTGTGGTGGGCTTTTATTTTTCCGTTAGTTGTGACTTTGAAAAGTCTTTTTTGTGTTTGTTAATTAGTAATCAGTTGTACTTGTGCCTTTGTAAATTTTCTATCCTGATAAAGCCCCCATTTTTGGAGTCTTGGTTTTTTGTTTTTTGTTTTTTGTAAATTCGTCTGAACTTTTATCTTTTAGATCTTTGTCACACTTGTACAAATAAATTCAACTTATTATTTGCCTTTCAGTTTTGATTCAAAAGTTTAGGTGTTTTGTTTTTTTGTTTTTTTGTTTTAGATTTTTAAGTATTTAAAGATCTACTCATATTTTGAGAAGCATTTTGCTCTCAGTGATGGCATATCATTCCACTCTTTGAGAATATCTTTTGAATTCTGAAAAGAGCCAGAAATCATTTGTAGTCAAGTCAAGTAACCAGAGTATAGATAAAAAAATATCATTTAGGTTACAAAAATGGACAAACCACAAAACAAAACCATCAGCCAGCTGTGATGATAATATGATGATAACATCACGATTTCCTTGTGTGATCAAGAAACTGCTTAAAAGTCAATTTCAAAAGCATTTTTTTAAAATGGCAGCTTCAGTTGGATGATATGAGTTCCCATGGAAACTAATTCGAAGGATAATAAAAATTATTTTCCCTTTATAACCTTTATGACATACTAAAGGGACACGTGGACTTGGGAAAGACAGCAAAGAGACGGAAGAGAGCTCTGTTGGCTCCATCACGATTGAGAAGCATATTCATTGGCAAGTTTCACAGTTCCTCTATTCATTCAAGAAATAGTTGTTGAGCACTTACTGTGTGGCAGGCTCTGTCTTCAGTGTTGTATGTTAATACACCAAGCAGCCAAAAATCTTGGCCTTGTGGAATTTGTGTCCTAATGGGGAGAGGCAAAGAAAAAACAAGCAGTAACAGAGCAGGTTGGAAGATGATAGGACTATGGGATAAATTTAAGCAGAAAAGGGGCCTTGGGAGTGTGGGGGCAGAGGGAAGGGACATTTCTGATGTTAAATAGGTTGTGGGGAAGACCTCACTGAGAAGGTAACAATTGAGCAACAGCTTGAAGGAGGTGAAAGTAACAGCCATGTTGACATCTGGGGTAAAGCCTCCCAGGCAGACAGAACAGCAAGAAAGACGTCCCAGTGGAGGGCTGGTGGCTGGTGTGTTTTAGAAAGAGAAAAGGGGGGGGGGCGCGTCTGGGTGACTCAGTCGTTAAGCGTCTGCCTTCAGCTCGGGTTATGATCCCGGGGTCCTGGGATCGAGCCCCGCATCGGGCTCCCTGCTTGGCGGGAAGCCTGCTTCTCCCTCTCCTACTCCCCCTGCTTGTGTTCCCTCTCTCGCTGTGTCTCTCTCTGTCAAATAAATAAATAAAATCTTTAAAAAAAAAGAAAAAGAAAGAAAGAGAAAAGGGGCCATCATGGCTGAAATGGTGTGAGTAGGGAAGAGTAGCAGCAGACGAGGTGAGAAAGATGAGGAGAGAGGAGAGGGGCAGATGAGGTAAGGATCCCATTGGGGGTTGGAATGACAGGATCTATCCTTATGCATTAGTTGGATCCCTCTGGTTGCTCTCCTGAGAGCAGACTGTGGAGGGACAGGCATGGAAGCAGGGAGACTAGTTAGGAGGTTGCTATAATAATCCAGGGTAGAGACAATGGCAGCCGAGAGCAGGCTGGTAGTGTGGGGGATGATAGTTTGGTAGAGAAAGAAGTCAAGTTCTGGATATATTTTTACTTAATATTCTCATGTATATTGTTCTAAATAATACAGATTAAATGATGATCATAATATCTAAATTACATTAATGAGTTATTAGTTTTTATATTATCTGTACTATAGTATAGTTTTTTATATATTTCTTAAAATGCTCATGAAAAGTGTACATGTTATAGAAATGTAAAGTTTCTGAGCAAAAAGAATGAACATACATGCTGGAGCAGCAACCAAGTATGCAGTCTCATTAGAAGATTTTTTTTGCCTGAAAATGGATGAGGGCTCATTGTCATGTTAAGAGCATGAAGAAAATCTTAAGGTCTGTATAACTGACAGTTTGAGGGTCCATTTCCTGTGGGCACTTTAAAGATTTTGCCCATTCAGAGATAATAGTTTATAGATAATTGTTTTCCCAGACCTCATTAGAGGGCCAATTAAACGTGACTTGAGAACTGAGAGATTAAAGTGTCTGGGACAAGAATGTAGCCTCCCTCTGGGTCAGAATGGAAACCAATCCTTAAGAAATAACCTTAGCTCCATGTATCTAAGCTTTGAAAAATGCAAAACGTTAAGGGAACAAACATGTACTAAGTATGTAACATGCCAGGCACAGTGCTAGGTGCTTACATATGTTATCTCATGTCATGTCATGTGCAAACTCAGACTTACTGGAGTAAATGATTTATCAAGGTTAATACAGTTGAGTGAGTGATGGAGGCAAGAATTAAAATAGTGTGCGTGTGTACAAGTCTGTGACCTTTTTGCTATATCTCACGAATGAAGTATGCACGCGTAACTCTAGGTAACTCAAAAGGTCAATGCTAGGAGAAAGAGTATAGATGGACACTGGCCTTTTTCAGGGTGACCCTAGAGAAGGGTCTCTCATAAAAGACATGTGAATGGCTGTGGTTTTTATACCTGGCCATGCATTAGAATCACCAGGGATGGGGCGCCTGGGTAGCTCAGATGGTTAAGCATCTGCCTTCGGCTCGGGTCATGATCCCGGGGTCCTTGCTGGGCGGGGAGTCTACTTCTCCCTCTGCCCCTCCCCCACCCCCCGGCTCATGCTCTCTCTCTCTCTCATGCTCTCTTTCTCTCTCAAATAAATAAACAACAAAAAAAAAAAAAAAAAAAGAATTACCAGGGATATAAATTTTTTTATTCTGAAAGACTTTCAAGTGACTTCCAAGTAGGAAGTCTATCATTAGCCCACTGTTCTATGCATGATGAAGAACCACCCAGAATGAAGGGTAGGGACAAAAAGTAACAACTGGAGACAACATAGAGCTTATAGGTAGCAACCTGAAACTCATTGGCCATGAGTAAAAAAAAAAAAAAATCTGGACTTCATGCAATTTGTATCAAATACAGTTTGTTCCATAAATTTTGTTTCTAAGTAACTAATAATCTTTTTGAGGTACTGAGGTGTCATTCCCTGCATTATGGAGGTTTCATGGAATCAAAAAAAAAAAAATGGAGTTGGAAGGGACCTCAGAGATTTGTCCCCTCTCTGGAGAGCTGAGGAGGCCAAGACCCAGAGGGGCAAATGTCTTGTTGGAGGTCCCAAGAATCCACACGTGGTCTCAGTCCAGCATTGACTCCATCAAGCAATTCTGCCTCCCTAAATATCTTTCTCAATGTTGTCAGTCATCCTACTGATAAAACTTGGTTTTCTTTTTTTTTTTAATTTTTTTATTGTTATGTTAATCCCCATACATTACATCATTAGTTTTATATATAGTGTTCCATGATTCATTGTTTGTGCATAACACCCAGTGCTCCATGCAGAACGTGCCCTCCTCAATACCCATCACCAGGCTAACCCATCCTCCCACCCCCCACCCCTAAAACTTGGTTTTCTCTGGCTTTTATTTGAATGTCCAATTTTGCTTACCTACAGCTGTCCCCAGAAAAAACTCTAAGTATTAAAAAAGCTATTCCCTGTCCACACAGTTTTAATGATTTAGATTTCTTCAGCAAGCATAAGACCCTAGCTTGGTTTTAAATGTCAAGACTTGTCTGTATTTCATTTTCATGTTTAAAGGTTATTCTAATATAAATGGGGGCTGGAGGGTAGGCAGAGCAGCAGGCTCTCTCCAGCCCTCATGTTGTTTCTTTAATGTCCTAATCCTTCCTTTAGGTCTCTTCATTTTGCCCATTACATTTGTGCCAACACATTTTGGAAAGAAAAATAAAGGAAATATTTGCCCCAGTTAAACCATTCTCCTGCCCCCACGGCGTACCCTTGTGATCTAAACCCAGTTCTCTACCAGCAGATGTTTCTCTAGGTGGAATGTTCTGTGTCCCTGCCAGAAAGAGCCAAGGCTTAATTGAAGGAGCAGCTGGTCACCAGCCACTGATGTGAGGAGAAAGAAATCATATTAGAGCTTGTTCTTATCTGGACCAGCTGCCATTCATTTCTTTTCCTCTTTTTCTTCCTCTATTTCTCAAGACTTTGGACCAAAGATGCAGGCCATCTTCCTGGTGCATCTTCAAATCTGTAGAGAGATGTAATATGACTTTAATCTCTTTGGGGGGAGGGGTGTCATATTTATAAGGTTAAGATGATCAAATCTTTTAATACTTTCCATCCTTATCTCTTTTTAAAATAGTGTCTTTCCTTCAAAGCATCAAGGCATTGTAGGAACAAAGAGAAAAATGTGTTGGAGGATGTTGGTTCTCATTAGATGGTTACAATTTTGGTTGGATTGCTGCCTTTTGGTAAATGGGAGTGATAGTCTAGGCATTAACCTAAGGTTGTTGAGGTTCTTCACACACTAGGCCCTCCTTGTCATAAAATTCCTTACTTGAAATTTTACTGTAAAATCATTGGGAGGAAACACATGGAATTCCGTTTAAATTAAAAAAAAAAAAAACTACCTGAAAAATTAAAAAAAAAAAGTCACTGGGCAGTAGGCTCTACTTAAAGCTTATCATCTGAAGGAGGAAGGAATTTATTTTAAAATCTCTAGTTCATTCAAGTAATATGACTCCGTATGTAGATTAGGACTATTTCCTGGACCAGGCTCATGGTGCTAAGCTGCAGAGGAAAGCATGGAGAAGGAACATGACCTTGGGGAGACTGACCTTAAGAGATGGAGACTTGAGGGGGGTGCCTGGGTGGCTCAGTCGGTTAAGTCTCCCTCTTGATTTCGGCTCGGCTTGAGAAAGACATTGGAGGAGTGAAAAAGCAAAGGGAGGACACTGAAGAAGGAACACAGAAATGGCTGGAAGCAGCTACCCTCCTAGGCTGGAAGAACAAAGGGAAAATGTTGGAGTTATTAGGACATAGAAGGTTGGAAGGGGGCACTGGGACCCAGTTTTCTATGGAAAGGACACTAGGTGCCTCAGAGGAGTGTGGGGGGTGGGGGATGAAATCAACTGCCACCTGCCAGGATGGGGCTGTTGCTGGGGCAAGACTGTCATGATGTTTTCCTTTTCCCTTCTGCTGCTAGGAAGCTCAGAGTCCACTGTCAGCAAGTGAGTAGAACTTTGTGTCATTATGGTTGCGGTGATTTTTTTTTTTTTTTTTACTTTATTGGCAATACTTTTATTTCAACATATATTGTGCACTTCTTTGCAAATTTCCTCAAAATCTTTTGGAAAACCACTGAATATTTCTACGTCCATCTAGACTACCTTCATGTGCATCTTCATCTATACATTCATCTAAAACTTCTCTACCTCCATTTATACTTCATTTCTACTGCCACATACGTCCCATCTATACCTCTATCCAGATTTTTATCCGCATCAGTAACCATGAGGGAGACAGGGCCATCCAAGTCTGTCTTTGTAGTTTCAGTTGTGTGTGTTTAGCCCAAAATCTGAATATGAAAGCATAATTAGGAAGGTCTTAACATGAAGATAGCTCCCATCTGCTCTTCAGCCTCCACTGTGTTTCCATGAGAAAGCCTTGCATTGACAGATGTACTAATGGGCCTGTGATATAGAACCCAAAACTTAAAAAGTTCTAACCCATCAAGAAATCTCATTCATCATTTCATTTTTTGGAAAGGATATAAAAAATGAAATGTCAGAGCTATAATGTCAGGACCGTTTAAAATGTCAAGTGCTTGTTGTTGCATAGCCTGGCTGTCTCCTCTTCTGATCAAACCCCCAACTGGCATAATAATTATAGATGATGCATCACATTTTCATGCACAACTGGACCCAGATTTATAACAAATCAGCAGAAACGTTCTCATTGCCCTGCCTGAAATTTTCTCCTTTTACTATATAGCTTAAGACTTTTCCTTTGGAGCAGAACATTATTACTGATTCAAGACAGGATTCAGGGTAAAGAATAAGGGAAAAAAAGGAAGAAGAAAGTTTCTCCATAGACCAGAACTCGGTCATTTATAATACAGAGATACAACAGGAGCCAAGAGACAGCAAACACATTTGCCAAACGCCATGTTAAGAAGAATATTAAAGTATGGAGACACTGCCCAGATCATCCAGTTCTATTTCAGGACTCAGATTAATTTAGGTGTGCAAGGAAACATATATGTGAGCTCTATTTTGAACAGATATGGAGACAGTCCTTCAGGTTAATCATGTTTTAATCTGCAGAGAAAGTACTAATATATAGACAGAAAAGCAACAATTCTTTTGTCTGTGATCTTTATGGAAGTCTTCATGGGACTTAAGTGATGTATTCACAAGCCAATACCAATTATAATAAAAACCTGAAATCAATAGCATGTATGTGGGAGAATTTCATTTCTTCTCAACTGAAAGTCTTGTATCCACTGGAAGTCAGAAAAGGCATTCTCACGGCTCACGGCTGCTTCATTTCCCCCTTCCCTAGATCAGTCTTCTCACATGGTTTGAAGGAAGCCTCCCTTCTGTGTCTGACTGTTTCTCATTATAAATTACTTTCAGTACATTGGAAAAGTCAAAGCCCTTGGAAACAATCTCCAGAAGATCCTGATCTTTTTCTGTGCCATTGATAAATTCTTCTAAAGTCAATTCTCCTAGAAAATAATAAATGAACAATTAACAAGAGGCTTTGTTCATACCAATCACTGGTGTATACAATATATTCCCTGATACTTTTCTTGATATTCTTCTGACATTTTTTTTCACCTCAACCAGACTCTAAATTCTTTGAATATCCTTATATAGAAAAGCATTCAATGGTAGGGTTGCCAATGAAAATGTAGATGACAAAAGCAAACTATTTTTTTTTTTTAATAGAGAGAGAGGGAGGGAGAGAGTGCAAGTGGGGGTGGGGGGAGGGGCAGAGGGAGAGGGAGAGAGAGAATCTCAAGCAGACTCCATGGCCAGCACAGAGCCTGATGCGGGGCTGAGATCATGACCTGAGCCAAAATCAAGAGTCAGACGCTTAACCAACTTAACGACCCAGGTGCCCCAAATACAAACTATTTTTAAGTTGAGAACATCAGCAATGCATTTGTGTTCACATACACATTCACGTCTCTACATAGTATTGATTATTTGACCTTTAATCTTGTAGATATGACCAAGTGATAGGAGCATGAATATTGCTGATTTCTAAGATCAGGAGGAAATGACTATGTGCAAGGCTGTTTTCAATATTCTTCTCTCAGGAAATAATTTCAGGAACTGTCCAAAGCTGTGAGGAAGGTTAAACATTTTTTTTTTTTAAGATTTTATTTATTTATTTGAGAGAGTCAGAGACAGAGAGCACGAGCAGCGGGAGGGAGAAGGGCGAGCAGATTCCACACTGAGCGTGGAGCCTGACTCGCGGCTCAACCTCAGGACCCTGAGATCATGACCTGAGCCGAAACTCAGAGTCACACACTTAACCGACTGAGCTACCCAGGCACCCCTAAAAAGGTTAAGGATTTATTCATTCCATGTATAATTATTGGTCAGCCATTTTCTGATTTTTTTTTTTTTTAAGTAGGCTTCATGCCCAGCATGGGGCCCAATGTGGGACTTGAACTCATGACATTAAGATCAAGACCTGAGCCAAGATCAAGGGTTGGATGCTAACTGACTGAGCCACTCAGGCTCCCCTCTCATTTTTGATTCCCAGTTTCATCAGCTTGACTTAAGCCATGGGCCCATACGGGTGAGTCCAGTGCTATAAAACCATTGCCTTATACCCATGTACCATGGCTGCTATGTTTTGCCACTAGCATCATCCTACAAGATAACTTTTCAACATTTTGAGGGGATGGGGGGGTTCTCTGCTGACTCATTTGGATTGCAGTTATGAGCTTTATGGTACACGCTGGATAGCTAGTTTGTGTAAGCATACTCCAAATGCCCCCGTTAATCGCTATCTTGAAAATGTAGAGATCCCATCCTCCCTCTATATTCCCACCAAGCAGAATGTGCAGTGGAATGTGTTGTTTAGTGTTCAAGGTCAGGGGCTCTGGGGATGGCCAACCTGGAGTATCTCCCCTAAAACAGTGTCCAGGTGGCAGACCTCGGTTTCCTTGGAAGTGCTGTCCATGCAAGGAGGGGAGGGGCCACAGATAGTTGCTAGGTTAAATTGCTGTAACACTAAACTTGCTGCATATAGATGCCAAAAGCAGATGCTCTGTCCAGTTGGCCACTGCTAGATTCCCTGTACATAAGTTCCCCTGATAAACCTATGTCTTGCCCCACATCAGGCTCCCTGCTCAATGGGGAGTCTGCTTCTCCCTCTCCTTCTCCCTCTGCCCCTCCCCCCGCTCATGCTCACTTTCTCTCTCTCAAATAAATAAAATCTTAAAAATAATAATAATAATAACCTATGTTTTAATCGTTGTCTCCGGGTCTTTTCTTTGGCCTCACTGGACCACCACCCACCCTAGGCTTAGAGTCTGCTGGGACTTGGCTGCACATGAGTGTCTTCAAGTCAAGGGGTAGAGATGTAGTTCCTGATCTCAAAGCGACTGTACCAAATAGGTTTTGTGGCTAGGTAGAAGGGTAGCCAAAGACGAGTCAAGAACATTCAGAAACTAGAGAATGTACATCTGGGGCAGAAAGTCAGCAGGACCTGAAATACTTTTTAGCGGATAAAGTCAAATACACAAAACACCATGATAGTGATTCAAATATAAACAAGCATGAATCATCACATTCTCATAAGATACGTTCCCTTTGGTTTCAATGGCAAAATTCTAAAACATGTTTTTTACAGGGAAATTGAATCTTTGTTCCTTATGTTTTCCTTATGCCAAAAAAGTTTGTGCAAAACTCACAGGGTAGGCATGGAGTCATCCATGTCTCACAGGGAATGTATAACCATGGAATGAAAAAAAGAAAACTGAAAACTGAGAGAAAACTGCAAATGAGGAGTAGTAAGTGTGGGGCTGGGGATGGGCACATGGTGCAGAGTGGTGGGTCACAGAAACCATAAATAACAACAACAAAACAATCCTATGTTTTGCAAAGGGAAATCATAGCTGCTAAATTCCCCACGCAAAAGTTTTTCAAATTTCTAGGGGCTTCGCATGACCAAAAGAGAAATGAGAGTGCAGATTTGGGAACAGAAGTGGGTTTTGATCGCTCAGGTGTAACACTTGTCCGTTGTCACCAGTACTGCTAGAAGGAGCTGTGTCTGAGGGTGTGGAGGGTAGAGTCACCATGTCAGGTGAAAAGCAACATCAGTTACTGGTGTGGCAAAGAGAGAAAAGATGGAATTTCTTTAAAAAACATTTTTTCTAATTGGGATAGAATTGACATATAACATTGTTTCAGTTTAAGGTGTACAACATAATGATTAGATACATGTATATATTGCAACATCCATCACCTCACATAAATACACTTTACACTTTTTCTTTTTCTTGTGATGAGAACTTTTAAGTTCTACTCCCTTAGCAACTTAGAGGATGGAACTCTTCACTGTTGTTTTTTCACTTTTCTCAAAACCTGTGTGAACTCTGCATATTTGTTTTGTTTATGTTACCTAACCAGTTACCATAAAAAAAAATTCTTTTTGAAATTAAGCCAACTTCTACCTATAGCAACTTATAACTTTTACTATTTCTATTTAAAGTACTTACCTTGAAATTTTCCTCTTTTCCCTCTAGCACTTAGCATTCATTCATTTATTCATCAAACATGTATTAAGCCCCAGCTACAAGTGCCATTTCCTCCAACGCTGTGGTGCTGGAACGTGACAGGTGCTCAGAAAACGTGCTGACAAATTGCTTCCCTTTATCTGATGTTCTTAAACATTGTTTCCTAATCCCTTTTAATTTGTCTGTGGATTTATGCCCAAACAAATTAAAAGGATGGTTTCTGAATCTGTCTAGAAAGAATCGCCTATGCAGGTCTAGAAGCTTCCCCTCAAAAAATCTACCAGCAAAGAGCCAAAGCCAGTAAGAGGTGACTGAGCTGGAGATCACAGGGCTCAGAGGGATCTAAACCAATGGTTTGAGTTTGTATTATTTTGGTGTATATTTAAAGATACATTTCAGTATTTGTAGGGCATAATTCAGAAAGTATACAATTTTATTTTTATATGTTAAAATATACATATACTCACCATTTATATCTACATGATTTAGTGTTTTTTGTTGTTTGCAGACACCTTCTCTCCTCCTGGGGACCCTGAAGGTCAATGCTCTCCCATCACTCACTACCAATTTCAGCAACTTCATTGATGATAGAGGCTACCTGTGGATATTTTCTTTAGCCTTGTTTTTGCAATCTGGTTATCTTGTTGATATTCCTGGGTCCCGTATTTCTTCCCATTAACATCTTATATTACCTTTCATAACAAAACAAAAAATGACCTCCTACCCCCCCTCAAAAAAAAAAAAAAAGGCAAAATTTACTGTGCATGCTCACATTATCATTGTTGCTCTAAATTAGAACGTGGTGAAACAGTGTAGCGGCGCTGGGAAATTAGCAGAGACAGGAATGAGGGGTGGGTCTCAGGAGATGAGAATGACCAGATTTTCAAGGGCGGACGCCAGTGAAGATTTTACACGACACAGTTTTGTAGTCATAAGCAAGGTGGCACTAGCAGCATTTAGCAGCATTTTATAGTCGAGTTTTTAAGTGCAGGAGTTTCTTTTTTATACGAGAAAACCCGATTCCCCCTTCTCCCCTGGTAGTTCTGCTTCTCAGTTTGAGTCACTGTGACTTTCGTGGCTTTTCACAATGTTCCTTATGGGTAACTGCTCAATAAAGTGTCTTCATGTCCTGTCCCTGTTTTCTTTTACCCAAAATATCTGCCCAATAATCACCTCTTTCATTTCGTCTTTGGCCTTGTTCTGTCTCTCTTCACTTTCATGGTTTATTATTATGAGCTACTTAAGTCTCCCCTGCCCCTGCGCTATTTGGCACTAGCTTAAACTTGCCTGGACAGTTTCTGCACTTGATGTTGTGAACAGATTCTATAAATCTTCCTAAATCAGGTCAAGAATGACTCCTAGGCCGTGCATGGTAGAACATGGTTGCTATTCTTCCTGCAGGAAAGGCTGCAGAATTCCATGCTTAATCATTTATCCTGACTGGTCTTGCTCTCCTGCCTCTTTTCATTCTTCAGTAACATTGAATATTGAACTTCAATCTTCTGTCTTTGTGATTCTCTTCAAGTTTTTCTTCCTGATGCTTTTGTTCATAATATAAGGATAAAAATAGCTTGTTGAATTATTACCATAATACATGCTCGTGATATAAAACTTAAGCTCTACAAAAAAGTGTAATGAAATGAAAGAAGTCCCCTGTAACCTCTTTCTGTCCCCCCATTTCACTTTCCATTGGTAATTAACTCCTGCTAATCAATTGCACTTATATTTTGTGAAGTGGCAATGCATACGCACATATATGTTAATTTCCAAAATAGTCTAAACACCTTTCTTCCTACAGATAACATTGCATGTTGTGGGGCGCCTGGGTGGTTCAGTCAGTTGAGCTTCCGATTCTTGATTTCGGTTCAGGTCATGATCTCAGTGTCCTGGGATCGAGCCCTGCATTGGGCTCCCTGCTCAGTGAGGAGTCTGCTTGTCCCTCTCTCCCTCTGCCCCTTCCACCACTATTGTGTGTGCTCTCTCTCTCTCTCGCTCTCAAATAAATAAATCTTTAAAAAAAAAAACATTGTATGTTGTACTTGTTTCTTTTTTATATCTTCCTTCACTTTTCATAACATCTTCTTACCAGACACTCATTCATCTCACAACTATTCATAGAGTAAGTGCTATGTGTCAGGAAGTGTGAGCCTGCAAGAAATACCGAAGTACATAAAACAGAAATAGTTCTTGCCCTCATGGAGTTTGTAGATAATCATTTTTTTAATTTTCATAGCATTTATCCTATGCCTCTCTTTTGATTAATCTTCTAACTTTGATTTGCTAACTATCATGATAATCATGTATAGAATACTTCATAGCTGTTGCGTATTTTTTTGTTCCAACATATTTGATGTTGGTCATTCTTTTGTAAACAATTTGCAGTTAAATTGGGATGTTCATATATGTTCCTAAAGTTCTATCTTGTTGTGTTGTGATCTTCTTCATCTTTGGTTTCAATATTCACTGGATTATCAGATACCAATAGTAAGCTTTCTTTTCAGTTTGAAAAATAAGAAAAAAATATTGGCACATAGTCAACACTATTCTGTTATACTTGACTGAACATCTCTATTTCTACCAAACTGATGTTTTGATAACAATGATAATCAACAATTTAAAAAATCTTACTCGAGGTATATATACTTAGGTTTGTACAAAGATGAACATACATTTTCCCCTGTGGTGCTTGCTCCCCTTTTATGTGTGAGTGAAACATTTTATTTTCCTGTGTCAAGTACTGGCAAAATCCTTTTATGCTTCTACAAATATCAGCCTTCTATGTCTTCATTACTTTCTCTTCCTTGCCTTCTGGTGCTCTGGGCTGTCTTTGTCCAACAGTAGAATTTTAGCGTCCTTTTCTTGATATAGAGAATGACTCAGCTGTCTCTTGATGAGATGATAAGACAGTCTCCAATAATTTGCATATAAAAGCAAATTCTATTAGTTTAGTTGTGTATATGCATTTGCCAAGAAACAGTGGTTCACTGTTGTTCTAAAATGCAGCTAGTTTATTTGATATCTTCATTGTAAAGGCAATGATATACATCTTTTTTCTTAAATACAAGTTTCCATCAGAGGAAATGATTTGCATGATTAGTTCTGTAAGCTATTCCAGAAGCCATAATGTATTCTCTCTCTTTTGACATGTTCTTCCAGGTCAAAGAGCCCATTTCCTGGTCTGCAGGTATCCTTAGTTATTGCCCAAGAAAACACCTTCACTCTTCTAGATTTGCATCCTTTTGCAACACTCTCTTTCTTTTTCTAGGGCCTTCCAACCACATTCCCCCATTTTATTGGTTCTATTATACTTTGTTTGTGAGGAAACTGTTTAGGTAATAAATAGTGAATCCTGCATCACTTTCTTGTTTTCTGGAACACATTATCTGTTCCCCCACACTAATAGAAATCAAGCCCCTTCTCAAGGATACCACAATCCTCACACTTCTCCAGTAGAGGTCACCTTTCCTTTCCTCCCACTTCCATCCCTAGAAGCAGGATCCAGAGATATTTTCAACATTCTTGACCTGCCCTTTTGACATTCATTGTATTACTAAGTCTTAAACATTCACAATATCCCATCTATTTCCAGGACACTTATCCTTTGGTCAACGATTTCAGCCCCAGCCTGAAATGTTTTATCATCTCTATTCCAATCCCTGCCATACTCCAGCACTTCTGATTAAAAATTAAAACAGAACAAAACCTACAGCATTTGTCCTGTTTGGTGACCAGAATTTTCAGTTGCATATTTCAAATAAAATTTTCATTGACCTTCTAAGATCTTCCACTCTCCATTTCTCTAGTCCTTGTCTACCTTCACTTAGTTTCCTTGTCAATTCTGGGTTTTGCAAGCTTTCATGTGAACTGATTTATTTTATCCTCGATCTATATAGACCCAAATACAAGTGATTACAACCAAATGGCTCTGATCTTGGTCAATTAGAAAATGAGCATTCTGAATTCGAAATTGAGGTGAGGCAAACGAGAACTGGGTCCTAAGAGGGAGATTGATGCTATTGATACATTTCCAAGTGTTATTCTGAGATTTATACTCTTGTCCAGTCCTTTGGCTCATTCATAATGGCGATTTCATGTGAACTCCCTCCCAGCCTCCTCCTCATCCCATCCTGCCAGACTGAGCTGCCACATAAGACTTGGGCAAACTGCCACACTCAACATGGATGTCTACTGCCCTCTAGTGTCCATTACAAGAAGTGACCTATGGCGGGCATGTTGGTTCTGTGGAAAAAGTTACCTCGGATTGATGAAAACCATGGCTGGAGTCCCAGTGCCTCATATCCATCCCTTTTCCCCCCTTAAATCACTTATTAACATCATATTTTCCACAATGTCAAACTTTCTGTTTTCAAGGAACATTCCTAGATACGCTGCCTCAATCTCAAATCAATATGCTCCCTTACCAGTTTACTGAGATCAAAGCCATTTGGTGTAAGCACTCCCCCTTCTGGAATGTCTGTGTCTTCCCTTTCACTCAGCCTCTGAAGAAGTTACCTTCTCTGAACTAAAGAGGAACCCAGATTTTAGGGTAACAATAGCAGATGGAGAAATGAGCAGAAAGAGCAGAAATGCAGAAAAGGTACAAAGAACAGAAATGAAGGCAGGTACAACTCTTCCCAGAACTGTACAGTCAAAGGGAAGGAAAAAAATCTGATAGTAGAGGAAAATCACACAATTGAAGAAATGATTTTTATAGCATGGAAAACTTGAGTTTATTTGCAAGTTGATGAGACGCTTCCAGTAAAAAGGAATAATTACTAGAACATAACCCAGAGCGAACAGCATAGTCCTTCATATCATATTCTTCCACTTTTCTTTCCTTGTACCTCCCTTTACTCTTGTTCATATATCCCTAAGTGTCAAGCATCATGTATATATATATATGGTCAATAAATATTCCGTTGAATTGTACTGACTGGAGAACATTGAATTGGCCAAATTATGAAGCCCAAGTGATATCACAACTAGGATTTTCTTGAAAGGTCCATATTTTTGCCTAAATGGCATTCCCACCCCCACCATCTCTTACTTTGTAAATTAAAAAAAAAAAAAAAGTGAGCCCAAGGAGAGTAATTGCCTTACCATCGTTATTTATATCGATCTCATGAAACACCAAGTTAGTGAATTCTTCAGGACGCAGAGTTCGCTGGCCACTGAGGGCTTGTACAAGCTGCAAAGGGAAATCAAATCAGGGAGCACAACTTTGCTGGAAGCAAATACATTTTGTGACATTTCTACCCTCAACGTGACAGAATTTGAGGATATGTTCATGTCATTTTGGCTGCCCAACCTGTTCTAGTTGTTAAAAATAAATAAAAAGATTATATGTCAGTTCAGGGTAATGAGGTTTAGAAATTTAATTAACTGAATACAATCTGAAGTTTGATATTATACGGGACGAAGGGATCCATTCAACATATTAGGTCACAAAAGATGCAAAAAAGCCTACTGCAGAAAAGAACTGTAGCGGCCACTGTCATAAGAATTCTGGACCTAGAAAACAAACAATAATCTCAACTTCAGATCAGTTATAATTGATCTTATGGAGAAACAAGAAAGGATATTCTGTAAGCATCTAAGGCTTCCCCTCCAGCTTCTGACACTAGCATCTCTGGTCCTTTTTGCCCTTTTGTAGAATGATCGACTGGGAAGACAGATATGTATGCCTTGGAAGGACACTGAATTTCTCTCACATCCTGCCAGCACCTTTTCATCATAAAGGCTGTCAGGGGACCCAGAGAAAATGACATTTCCAGCTTTCCTAGAGGGGAAATTTAACCATGCTCTCCTTCTCCCCCACCTCCAGGTGATTAAATTAAATGACCAATATTTGATGTAAAAATTCATAATAAAATGAAAGAAAGATGGAGAGAGAGAACGAGTAGTCATCTGGGAATTTGAACATAACTATCTTGACTGAACATGAAGGGATCTTCAGAAAAACCGCTGACAACATATTTTAATTGAGGGCATGGTCTGCAATAGGACTATCTCTTCTGCTGCTTCTTAAGCATTACTGAAGCTGAATCCAGGATCAGTCAGAGCGAACAGTGGTAATGCACCACTCCTGGCCTTAGCAAGTCCAGGTCTCACGGTTAAATATACAGGAATACTTAGAATAATGGTTACATACATGTAGTATCCTATTAGATGAACATTTTTAGGGTTTCTCGGTGTCTTGACAGAGGTCCCAAAAGCCTAGAAAATTTGGCTAGGCATCCAGTATTCCCACAGCCTGAAGGGATACTAGACCACATGAATACGTCATAATAAAAGATTATGCACTTTCTAGGATTTGTCTGTCACCCATCACTGGGCAATATATGTGAGACTGAAGGATTGATGGAAGGTTGACGAGGCCTGAAGGGGTATTTTCGGAGGGAGTCGTCAGTGTTTCCTGTGTTTTCCCTCTTCTTACAGAAGAAACATGGTTGGGGGATGGGCCAGGAGGCATGGGTTGTTTCCTTCTTTCCTCCCTCATTTAGCATGTCTGCGCTTTCTCCTGCATTTTGATAAGGACCACTTCTGAGCGGGAGCAGGAGGAGGTAGGAGAGAAGGGGGAGCAGGACACCTCTGACTTGGCAGGCACTGTCATGGCTACCGACTGTCAGAGCTCTCTGGATGGCAGATGTTGGAAATCCCCTCTTTCTCTGAGACCATGTTTCCCCTTCATTACTGAGACTCTCCTGCAATTCCCTAGATGTGCATCATGCATTTTGATTCCAGCTGACCCCTCGAGGCTCCTTCTACAAGTTCTAGGTCTGAGTTTCTCAACATCTGCACAATTGATATTGCAGACTAGACAATTCTTTCTTGTTCGGGATTGTCCTGTGCATTGGAGAATGTTTAACAGCCACCCCTGGTCTCTAAACAATGGATAGCATTTGCACCACACCCTCCTCCACTCACCGCCTAGCTGACAACCAAAATGTCTCCCAACATGGCCACATGTCCCCTGGGGGAGTAAGAGTGCAACCTTGCTCCTGGTTGAGACCAACTCTCTAATTCTACCTCCAGCTCCCTCTTCTTCTGAGGTGCCCTCACTTCTCCAAGTGGCTCAGCTGGACAAGATCCAAGACAACTCCATGTCAACTTCCCCACCCCCCCATATCTGATCTATGAATAAACCTCTGTCCCAACTAATTCTAGGCATGAGATACTTCCCAAACGGCATCCCTCCACTCCACCGCCATGGTCTGTTTCATATAGATTTCTCAGATTCAAACACTGGAACACAGTGTTCCCCAAACCTCTATGGTCTCCTTAAATTCCCGTGCCGTGGACTTGAAGTCTCTTACCCAAGAAATCGTCTCTAATAATTCTTCTCAAAAATTCTCCTGACCATTTTATGTTTTTGAAGTGAAATTAAGATGTAACTACATCTTTGTAAATTTTGCCTATAATCTAGTACTTCCTTTGGATCTTTTGATGGTTGGGCTGTATTTTATTTCAACATCCTGTTATCATGTACTGAGAGAACTTCTATTAAACAGCATGTATTATTCATTACCCTATTTTTTCACTTGCTACCACAAACGTTTGTTGATACTCATTTTTTGTAAGTACATATTCCATTGCATAAATTTATTTAAAACTTTTCTTCTTTTAAGTCATTTATTTTTAGTATCTTAAGTGACTCTGTGATGTAAATGATAGAACTTTTATCTTTGATGATGTTAATGATTGTTTTTTCTGACCAGAAATGTTGGCTCTAAAATATAAACTTTTAGTCTCTTGATGCAGATTACCAAATTCCCAGGAATGTTCTATCCATTTCTACTCCCTCCACAAGTATGTGAGGGTGCTCTTCTTACAGTGCCCTTGCCAGAATTAAATCTTACTCTTGTTAATTTTTATTAATTTCATTGGAGACAAATAGTATCAATTATTAATTTCTGCCCTGTGCTTTTATTATTTGTTTCTTTATTTCTTTTTGTTCTCCTTTTAACACTTCAGAAAAAAACTCAATTAGCTACTTAATATTTCTCTTTTCTTTACTCATTAATGGAAGTTACACATTTTAACTAATGAAAACCTGTGCAAAAATTTCCGTAAGATTTAAACAAAATCATTTTATCCTTTCGTTCCTCCTAATTCTTTTGAGAATTTGATGACCCTCTACCTCTCCCCCAAAAAATGGATAACATACAAGAAAAAATTTGCACTCAATTTCATGGTCTTCAAGGATTCCCAAAGGTCACAGATCCATAGATCCCAGGATATGAACCCTTGCTCTGAGTACTGCTTTGGAGGCATCCCCCAATATTTGTATGCTATATTACATATTTAATTTTCTAAAATAAATTTGAGTATGTTTATTTAAGAGAATATTCTAAAATTTACATGTGGTTGGGCAGTCTCTAGAGAATATTCTGGATTCCTAATTTTGTGTTGCAATATGTAATATGTATACAGAATTTCAGAATTTTAATGCTTACAAAATTCAATTACAAAGTGCATCTTAGCACTTTTTTGTGAATTACTTGTGTGAGATTAAAGTGGAAGCAATATTAATATTATCATACTCTTGAATTCTTTGCATATGTTGGTTAACTCTACATTTGATAGTTTTAAATTTTAACAGGTTTGAGGTGTTTAATTATAATCGTAGTCCTACCCATTTATTTTTCTTTACATTGTTGCTAATATTTATACTATGTATTATGTTTGTAACTCAACTCCTTCATCTATAAATGGAAGAATTTGGACCAGATCATTTCTAAGACCTCTGATTCTAATTCTGACTCTGTGTTACAAATTCACTATATCGCATTCATAATGTTTATTTTACTTCACATTCTCACTTAAGTACAGTGTCCCATTTAATCATCTTTTACTCTAGGATCCATTTCATCTCATACCATGATAATAACTATTCCCAATTCCGTGATGGGGGGGGTTGAGATTTATAAAAGGACTCATTGAACTTTAGAGCTGGAAAGGATCCCAGGATCCTTGAGCTACCTATTAGAAATACTTTAGTCCAACCCCCAGAAAGATTGATGCCCAGCTTTCTTTGTTCTTAGTCCATGGCTCTTGCTATACAAACCATCTAGTATTTCAGCTGTTCCTCACAAAACTTTCTGCACGGATGCAGACAAAAAGATAAATTGTTTTAGAATATCATGTTTATTTCATTTTTCATCTCAGTACTCTGCTACATCTGTGAATTTGAACACCAACAAGAAAATGCTGGTTTGCAGGTGCACACTCAGTAACCAATAGCATAGAGAAACTTACATGGCTCCAGTGGTTCCAAATGTACATCCCAAGAGTCACCAACCACATAGACAGCTGTTGCCAGCTCCACAGGGAAGAAAATTATATTAACTATACAATGTCCTACAAAGTTCCTTCACTACTTCACTTACCATGAAGATGTTCAGTAGTTCCTTTTTGTCAATAGAACCGTTTCCATCAGCATCATACAGTTTAAAATACCATTTTAATTTTTGCTCCATTTTTCCTCGTATAACTAAATTTACAGCAGCAATAAACTCTAAAAAGTCAATAAATCCATCCTATGGAAAGCAAGGTGGAAGGGGAAATCAATATCTAAGAAAAACAATTGTTTTTTATTTGAGAAGTCACGGTTCATGAGCAGGACCATTAGCACAAATTAATACAACCCACAAGATTTCAGCATAGAACTATTCCTGGCACTTTGTTAAACAAACAAACAAACAAAAACATGGGTGATGTGTATAGAAACAAGTAACTTTAAATATATAGGTAAGTGTCTTTTTTAGAGAAAATATCTACTCCTTATGTCAAAAAAAAGGAAAAAGTTCTGGAATGCCGTGAGGGAAGGCTGTGTCCTCACCACCAGACATCCTACAAGGGCTGTCTTCTCCTGAATATCTTCAGGTTTTGTTGCTTACTCACGAGAAGATGAGGGACCAGTTTCTAGTAGAAAGGAATTACCAAGGAGCTAAATTCTGTACTCCTTTTTAGAGAGCCCGGTTGATCTTTTTGGAATGCTGAACTCCGCGATTCCTTTTAAGTACGTCGTTTTCAGTATGAATCAAAATTTATGAGCCTCTTTTCTGTAAAGATTTTGCCATATTAGTCAATCTTAGAAAAGCCTGTTTAAGGCTCTCAAGCTTAGGCAGTTCCCCTCATCCTGTTTTAAATGGGTAAAACACTCCCAGTTGGAACAGAAATAGTGGGTATCATTCTTAAGACTCATACCCTTCAAACCTTGCTCGGCCAAACGCTCAACCATCGTAAGAAAGGTGACCAGCTCCAGGAGGTGTGTGCGGCCCACTCTCTGCTGTGTTCCCGTGGGAGTTCAGATGCCAGCGGGAGCATATTCAGCCCAGGAAAACATGTTGTCAGCTGCATCCTCCTTGGAACTTTGGAATGTAGAGTCCTATTTACAAAACAGGATGTGGCATAAAGTACTCCCTTTCCCTTGGATATAAAGGGCTTGAGAATTATCGGCTTGTAAAATGGTATGTGTTTGCTTTGAGGCTCAAGCTTTTGTGTCTAGCCTATAAGAAAAGCAAATGAAAAATCACCAGTAGTTCTGGATGTGAAGCAAAGCCTGCTTGCTGGTTAACAGCTTTTTGTTTTATTTTACTTTGCTTGTTTTGTATGGTAGACTACTACAGTATCTTGGCTATTAAAAGCCAATGTGCTAATAACTATAGCATTGTCTTCAAAATGTATTATTTTTTTAAAATTCTCTACAATATATAATAAAAATATAAAATATTTTAAAATTTTACTACATGTATTAGATTTTTACATTTTACAGCTTAGATATCTTCACTCTATCAATAACTTTAATACTTCTTATAAGTGATAAGACTTCTACTAACAGTTTGGAGTCTGGTTGAATGAATCTCCTAAAGGAAATTTACTCAAGTCTACAAAACATAGCTGGTTTTACCTTTTCTCCATCAGCCTTTCTTACTGTTCGTTACCACTTCACCATATTAATCCCTAGCCTACTATGGCTGAGGCAAGGGAGATATGTTATCATAGAGTGGAAATGTATTTAAGATGACATCAAGATATCTTCCGATTTGGCGGGACATGACCATTATTTTTCAGTGACGAGACCGGCAGGTGCAGAGGATAGAAGTTGGGTGGACAGTATCCAATCAGGGCACATTGGCTCCCATGTCTTCCTCCTGCGTCTCTTAGTGCTGACCAATCAATACAACTGTTTCCTGGGTAGTCCTTATGCGTGTTTGCCCAAAGGTTACAGAAGCGTCCCCCCTGAGAAGGCTGAGTTGGCTTGCTATAAAGTTTCCATAAAAACCTTTATTTTGTGAGGGTTTGTTTCACTTCTCGAGTCTTGCTTCAGTGATCACAGTTTTTGGCGTCACCTGTATGATGAATGGCAACAGACTAGATTGAGTAATGTTGACTTTAGAACATTTGGTATTTTATGATTAGGCAACAGTGGGCAGGTGGCCCTAACTCCTTCCAAACCAGGCTGTGGAAGCTCTGAGCAAACTATATCAGGAGATGAGCACAAATATTTTCATTGTATGGCTTTAAAATGGACAATCCTGCTAATCTACAACCAAAGTTGATGGTGGGTAAGGAAGGAAGCCTTTTCTACTTAGACAAGTGCAGCCTTTGGCAAAATCTCCTGCAAGCAAAACATTTTCTGTCTTCATTTTAGCATTCCGTTATGTAATTAGACAAATTCTTAGCAATCTACAGCCAACTCTTCTTTCCAATTATCTTTCTGGTAAGATTTTGTAGAAATTTGCATCAGTGAGACAACTCTGGTGAATGTGATTTAATGGCTTGTGTTAGTGTTGGAGAGAGTTTTAGGTAATGCTTATTCTGTAAATCAAAAGATAAGGTAATTATTGCCTTCGGTTAACCTCTAGTTTTCAAGCCCAGGGTGGGGAGGTGGATAAGAACCACAGAGAAGGTGAGATGTTCCTGCAAATGTGACTAGGAAGAATGCAATAGAGGATGTTCAAAGACTTTTCTTTGAGGCTATCCAAGGGAACACTGTTAAGTTCATATTGCTGTATTTGAGCCACCGGAGTCCTTGTGGCACATAGAACTGTCTGGAGATGTCTGATACCGATTGGCCTTGCGCCAGAGTAGGGTTCATAAACTCCCTGCATCATAATCACAAGGGGACAATGAAATATGCAGATTCCTAGAACCTGACCCCCAAACAACACCATCAAAACTACTTGGGTTGGGGCCCAAGAGTCTGCATTTTAAAATGCTCCCCAGGGAAGTCTGATGTATCCTAAGATTTGGGAACCACAGACCTAAGCTGTTTTTCTTAGATGTCTTAGATGTCTTCTTTTGTAGGCAATGTTATCATCTAGGTATCTAAGTGGCTGTGGTAATTGTGACTTATTCTCACTTGAATTTATATAACCTTATTAAGACTAATTAGAAAAAATATTACCCACATGGTTCAGTCTCAGAATGACGCAGGCATACAAATCCAGCCCAGCAATCAAAAATTAATTTCAAAATAACAGCAAGTCTTTACTTTCATTTCTGGAACAAACACAAGTTGCAAGAAATGTATGGATTTCTTCACAACACTCCCTTCCTCTCCCATCTGCTCCCGCACATACGTCCTGCTGCTCAACCTTCAGCAATCTCCACTGCCCAGTGTCTTCACAGCCAGCCTGAGCACGAGAACACTTCAGCCTTTCACTCTCCCAATGTGTCTCATAATTCTGCACCAAAATCCTAAAACATTAGTTTGGCAATGGCAGGATCCTCCTTTGAGGTTGAGGGCAGGGAGGAAATTGGGCCCATTCTCATGAGCCTCAGGGAAGGAGAGTTTGGGAGCATGTGTACAAAAATCATTTGAATCCCAACACGTTTATAGATTTATACATTATGTTGTTGGGGTGGAGTGGGTTAAAGGGAAGAGTTAAACAGGGCCAAGATATGGAAGCATGACAGTTCCTCGGGCTCCAAAAGGAGTTTGGTCCATTAACACATTATGAATCATTTTGTAGAGGGCGGTGAAAACAAGAGAGAGAAAAAATATATGGAGACTTTAAATCCAAGCTTTCTCGTGGTCTCTAAAATGTATGGGAACTATAAGGCATACTTTTTACATCTATAAAGAAAGTATAAAAAGATAAAAAATATGTAAGACTTTCTGTTCTTTCTTTCTACCATTAAAGAGATGAAACGTTAGAAGTCTAATACAATAAAAAATAAGGAAAACAAAATCTATTCTGTTCCACAAACAATGAATCATGGAACACTACATCTAAAACTAATGATGTAATGTATGGGGATTAACATAACAATAAAAAATTTTTTAAAAAATCTATTCTGTTCTATTCAGCAGAAAATCCACAGGTGGAATTATGTGGTCTCCAGGCAGGGTTCACAACCTGCCATAAATTACAGTTGCTTTCAGGATATGATCAATTTGAAATGCAGATAGAAAGTTAAATTATAAAACGTATATGCATATGAATCAATTATTTTATTATTTATTACTAAGTATAAAAGCTATAAAATCTATCGTATATATATTTCAAGCACTGTGCTAGTCACTTTCCAAGCATCATCTCTAATTCTAACAGCAACCTGATAGGCAGCCTTATTATTCTTAGCTTACAGAGGAGAAAACGGAGTTTCAGAGAGGCTAAATAGACGAGTTAAATAACAAAGTTAGGACATAGGTGGATCTAGGATTTAAATACAGTTAGCCTTACTCTAAGGCTTTTGTTCTTTGTACCACCCAGTATTTATTGCCCTCAAAACGCATTACAACCGAATTCTTCTTCTGAAAGGGGAGTCCATACCGATGGGACACATGCAGTGCGGCGTGTTGCTCTGGATTCACGCGTGTAGACTATTTGGCAATACAGTCGTATAGAGTAAGGTGACCCCATGTCTGCAGATACTACACCTTGGCGCCTGTGCTTCCTCCATACCCAGTGCTGCCCAAGGGACAGCTGGCCTGTGTGGTCTGAGCTGCTTCGTCTCAGGGACACTGTGAGCCCAGAGAGCTCTTGGAGCCACCACTTCCAGATCTCCCTCACCTGGCTTGCAGAACCATCTGGCTCAGCGGGACAAAAAGTGTTCTCTCTCCTCTTGCCTCTCCTGCTTCTTGGTATCTTTGATGAACACTTCTGTCCATTTGGGAATCCTTAGCCCCCTCGCCCTACCCAAGGATTTAGCCTCCAGCACCCCAGAGACAATAGCCCTCCCAGCCTATGTTTCCCTGGAAATTTCCCCACGTGCCCCTCCAGGAACAGAAGCCCACACACTGGTGTAGCTAACCCTGTTGTGTCCTACCCTCTGCTCCTGGTAAGACTCTACAGTGTCCCTTTGCTCTGCGGCTGGTACTTGCTTTGGCTCAGCATTTCCCCCTCTTCAGGGCCTCACACCTGCATTGCAGCCCTGACTAACCCCTCCATTCTCCCCACTTGGTAAAACACCCAGGTAAGATATCACCATAGGTATCATCTGATATGCCAGTGTGGTCCTGCCATCACTCTCTGTATGCCTGAGAGACTCCAAGAAACAGATATTGAAATGTCATCTCAATATATTTCGAGACATCTGCTTTGGAGTTTTGTCCCAGGGATGGAGGTACAAATTTATAATCTCGGTAACGTCCTTGGGGGAACTTGGCTTCATTTCACAGATTCAAATTGTAGAATTTCAGTTCTAGAAACAGTCCTTCATTTTGCAAATAATAGTAAAAATAACAATCATAATAATCATAATGACAATGACAACTATTTTTTTTTAAAGGAGATACAAGTCTATTGAATACACTGCAAAGGAGCAGGGGGGCAGAACAGTAAGGGAGAGGCTGTCTGCTATGAGGCAATGACGGGGGGCTGTATTTAAAGAGGGAAGGTGAGAAGGTCTGGGAACAGAGGGAATTTTCCTTTTTTGGTACCTGTGTCCTGGTGTATGTAACCCATTTATCAGCTATGACTTATGGATATTTTGAGGTGGGTCCCACCTAATGGACCTGTTTGTATCCAGCCAGGGGGTTGGGGATCACTGTGGGCCCTTCTACCTTACTCAGGTTTCCATTGTCCAAGTAGATTGGATACAAGTGGCCTCTACATTCCCCCCTGACAGATCAACAAGGACAAATCTTTGGCATTTGAGTGGAGGTCTCGTCTTCAGTAGCTGCTTCATGCTGAATGAAGGGCGTAGACATGCCCCTACCTATGGGTCAACATTGGTCAGTTGGGAATTTAATAGAGGTTATGGAAGACTGAGGCAGCTGGGTCTAGAGTTGCTAATATATGGGCGTTTCCTTGAGCAGAGAGGATCATCCACCAGCTTGAAGTTATGGCAGTGAGGGAGTCTTGACACCAGGTGGGGAGACACCAGTGTCTTGAGTCTCGAGTGCTGCTGGTGAGATTTGTAGATGTCAGGCTTAAAGCATCCTTGGATGGAGTGGGAACAGGCAGCCGGAATCAGATGGGTTTTTCTGGTTTGTAATTCACATGTCTCTGCTGATCCTTTTGAATGGCCCTTAGAACCATACGCACAAAGATCATCTATACGTGAGTTTTGTAGCAGTTTCTCCGAAGCTGACCTCAAGTTGCCCAGCATCAGTTTCTAGGGCTTCTCTTCCAGGAAGCCTCCTCAAACGAGGACAATGACAACTATTGATGCTGATGTAAAAGTTGCTACACACACAGGCCAGGCATTGTGCTTTTCACACCTGAATTCAGTTAACCCGGAAAAGGCCCTAAACGGTATATACCAATAAGCACAGCGTCCTGGGGTCTATTGACGCCAAGACCGTAGGAACAGGATTGTTATTACAACAACTAGGGGTCAGACCCCATACGTTCTAGTGTACCCTCTCACTCAGGAAAACAAATAATCCGAATCCAACACAAATCTTCCAAACCCTCCCCCAGAGTAAAACTACCCCTTCTCACAGCATTAATGTTCTGCTACTTTTCACAGAATCGCTACCTGGGAAGAATTCACAGATTTCCGCAGCCCCTCACCTGAAGACATTTCGATGTTTCCATTCTGTCACATGTGACACTTCCCAGTGGTATTTTCCCAGCTGCGGCAAGGCCGCAGCAACACAGGAACTGAAATGTCTGCCTGGAAATGGTTGCTCAGACGGTCGGGGCAAGGAAACCGAGAGAGTTCGTGTAAGCACATTGTATGATTGATCCATAATCGTCGGTGATATTTAATTTGCATTCTAGGAGCTGCAAAAAAAACTAGGTAATATAAGGACCCTCTCAATTTTGTCAAACATCTATGAATACTTTTTAAAATAATAGTTTTGTGAATTTTTGAAATCTGTAAAAGTTATGTTCAGCATTTATGACCTAGCCCCATTTTCACCGACAGACACTTACATTAACAACAAACATAGTCTCCATCAGCCGTGGAGTTTCTGGAATGTCCTGAAAAGAGACTCAGCTCTTTAAGATGAGAAATATACTGCTGGCTTGGTAGGTCGGTTCTATAACATGATCTTTACGCAGATCACACAAAGTTGTTCTTGACCACAACTGTACAAAATTCAAGTGTTCTGGGACAAAGGATTTCTCACAGTACTTATCAAACAAGCTCACAATTCTGAATAGGTTTCCTGGGTATCAATCAGGAAGCCCTGAGCATCTGTGCCCAGCATGCGGCCAGCTCGGTGGTGTCTGGACCACTGTGGATTAGAAGCCAGTCTCAGGTGCTTTGGGGGAAGGCAGAACAATTGTCTGAGTTGGATCACTTCTGAACGGGCTAACTTTGGAAGACCCACCAGCGACTATAGCAATGGCAGCCTTTTGCAAGAACTTCCTTAGATAGCCAATGTGTCTCCCTAAGCAATATTGTCACAGATAAGATAAAATCCAGTCTCACCCTAAGTCAGACAGCTTGTTGTCTCCTAAGAGTGTTATTTCCCATGGAAGAGCCTGGATCCTTGTCTTTACTGAATAAAAGAGGTAAACAGAGACGGACCAGATGGTGGAGCATATAGACCTGTATTACTTGCTTCAAGGCTGTGCTTCTCTACTATGATGTAACTAAAAGAATAGTCAGAGGAACTGCCTCTGAATTAATAGATTTGGACCCAAGGTCCCTTTTTTAAATGTATCCATGCTACGAAGCTCTTCGGTAGCAAAAATGGGCTTAGAGCCCAGCTTTCTAGCACTTTGACAGTGGTCTTTCTGGCATAACTGTGGTGTTCCTATCTGGATGCACAGTCAAACCACCTGGCAGTTTAAAACAAACAAAACATTGTTTTGATTCGGTGGGGCTAAGGTGGAGGCCCAGCCAGGGGTCACTTTAATAACACCCCCAGGTGCTTCTAATATGGAGCCAGATTTGAGAACGACAATTCCAACAGATTTTGTTCAAATACACGAGTTACAACAGCTTACGTTTCAATGTATGTCAGCAGGCACAGTTGATGTCTTTAACGGGTAAAATTCTGTGAGAAGCTCAAGCAACATGTTGATAAGTGATGTTATACACGGAAACGCTTTGTAAATTACAAAGTGCTGACCAAAGATGAGGTATTTTATTATCACCAACAAATGCTTCCTGAGAGCTTCTGAGTTGGTCGTTCAGAAGCAGTAGGCTCGGTCTCTCCCTTTAAGAGATTGCAGCCTCGTGGGCTAGAGTAGATGCTCATGTTTCCAGTAATGTGTCTTACGAAGAGCGGCAGTAATGGAGGTCACCCTGCAGGCCAGACAACCTAATACAGTGTCAGAAGCTGCAGGGCAGACAGGGGGTTAATGAGCGGCAGCAATTACGACACAAGTTAAAAGCCAGGTTGCCTGATCCATTTTTCAAGGGTTCTCACACAGAGAGAAGCGAAGGAACCAACTAACCAGAGGTCACCTGTGAATTTCAAGTAGAGCCAGCGCTCCCGTGCAGCTATCCCGGGTTGAAAAGACCGTTGAAACTCAAAGATGATTCCCATTTAATTAATTTCATTCTGTGACTGGCAACCATTTGAAGGGGCCAATGTGCCCCCAAACAGCACAAAGGACCATCTACAGCACTGGGGTCGGTTAAAGAGGAGAAATGGTGGGCAAGCGGCCTCTGCACCTGGAGGTACACCCGTTCATTCGGAAATCGAATTTGAGCTTGATAAAGAATAAAGTTAATCTTCACTGTTATCAGACGCGTGGGGGCTGAGATCAGAATTATCTGCATTTTACAGATAAACGCACCATCCCTTGGTGGGCTATCGTGCACATTTTCCCAGTTTTCTCCTCGTTATTTCACATGAGCTCAGGGATAGTGTAGGCGGGCTAAGTCTTGTCTCGGTTTTAGAACTGATGACCCTGACACACACAGGCTATCTGAGTCTTGTCCGAGATTACACACACGATAAGGGTCAGAGCTGGGATGGGGGCCCGGCAGCCTCACCCCTCCCGTAGAGCCTCCACCGCCCCGGGGGTGGCCTGGGCTTCGTAGTACAGAGATTCACAAAAAGGCTCATTAAAAATAGCAAGGGAGCTAACATCGAAGCTAAGATTTGATTTGTGAACATATTTATAGGTAAACTAGCACATATATTGTAGTAATCATCTATTAGATCCCCCAGCTTGCTACTTACCCTCACTTCTCTTTCTGTAACAGTTATCACCCACGTTTCTAAGAAATCATTCGCCTTCCCTCCTTGATTCCCAGGATTTTCCGAGGAGGTGAATTTAAATACCCTGAAAACTTGCCCTGCTGTTTTGTTTTCTCCTAGCCTTTAAATGTCCCCTAGTGCTGACAACAGCTTTTCTGGCTTAAACCATCACTCCATTTACGGTTTGAGTTCCAAACCCGTAAGTTCAGAGAAACCATTTTCTCTCACTTGTAGACCTCGGAGTCTTACAAGGGGCAGAGCGCTTTTGATCTCGGAGCTCCCAATGGCACTCTGTTTGGATAAAGCCCAGACGCCTAGATGTGGCCTAGATGTGGACCATTCACCTTCACGCCTATCAGAGAGAAAGAATGTCACCGGCAGCCAGAGGGCCGAGGGCTCACTTTCTGCTCTGAGATTCTCCAGGCAAGTCACTACGGGCTTCTCGGTGCTCGGCGTGCCTCATTGCTCAGCTGTGATGTAAGAAGTCACACAGTGGCAACAATGGGCTGTCCGGACACGGCAGAGACACAGGTGAGACGGCCAACATGTGCGGTTGCCAGGGATGCTCTAGCAGTGACCCTCTGTCTTGGTGAGGTCCCCACGTACCCTCCCCTCTCCTACCTGGTAGAGAGCTGTTCTCTTCATTTAAATTCACAACTCCTCTGTTAAAGGTGGAATACCGTAGCAATTTACGGTGCAGCCCTTGGAGTCAGACTGCCAGCATTCCAATTCTGCTGTGTCGTTTCAGGTGAGTGACTAAACCTCTCTGTGCCTCAGTGTCCTCATTGGGAAAATGGGAATGCAAATGTGAAAAATGCGAATGTGAAAAATAGTAGCTACATATATAATATTGCTGTGAGGAATCTAATGACCGTGAAGTGCTTAAAACAGTGACTGGTACAGAAGCATTCAGTAAGTGTTAGCATTTACGGGTAATAATTCAAGTTCTTCCCTTCTTCCAGAGTCCCAAAGTGCCTCAACTTCTCCAAAAGGCCTTGCCTAATTCTACATTTTATTTTTGTTTCATCTTTGGATCCCAATAAATGTACCTTGAATAGCTCAGTCCTGCTATAGTTTGTTATGCTGCCTTATTTTACGCTTTGGGCATTTAGTCACCACATAACTTTTATCCTCAACCAGATTGTAAAACTCTCTGGGGGTATAGAAAGTCACGTCTACTACTTACCTACCTACTCACCCCCATCCTCACACCACTCCAAAATGCGAGTGCGCTTTTTCTACCATGCCTGTCCTGCTGGGATAGCACTGGAGAGTTTCCTGCCCCCCATCCAGCCTGCCTGTCTAGGGAGAAGCTGGTCCATCGGTCACATCTCCGCGCAGGGTTTAAAACCAGCCTAGAGTACCTGAGACCCATCTAGAATCTTGCAACTAAATAGTATGCTTTGCCCTCTTTCAGTCTTCGATTCTTCACTACCTTTTATTACTTGAGGATGCATTTGCCATCCCACAAGATTCTAAACTCCTTTGAGGACAAGCAGGTGCTCAGTAAATATTTGCAAATGCAGTGGGATAATAATGGGGTGTATTGAGGATGTGACTCTTCTCCTGCTAATCTTTTTTTCTTTATTTTATTTTTATTTTTTAAAAATTTTTATTTATTTGACAAAGAGAGACACAGCGAGAGAGGGGACACAAGCAGGGGGGGTGGGAGAGGGAGAAGAAGGCTTCCGGCCGAGCAGGGAGCCCGATGCGGGGCTCGATCCCAGGACCCTGGGATCATGACCTGAGCCAAAGACAGACGCTTAACGACTGAGCCACCCAGACGCCCCTGCTAATCTCTTCTATCATCTAGCCCTCCCATAGTCAGTGAAGATTTTCATTGCCTAAGAGTTAAGTCACTGTAGCAGAAAAGCGGAAAGCAAGTTCATTCTTAGCTCTTGACTCTCAATAGTTTAAGCCATTTAGGATTCAGAGCATAAAATTCATGCCATAAACAAAAGATTGGAAAGAACACATAATTAGAGCCAGTTTTCTCTAGTTTCTCCTGGGTCCTTCCAAACTAGATCAAGATTCCAGAGGCTGGATTCGGGAAAGAAGAGAGAATTGCAAGACTCTGGGGAACGGGAATGGGGAGAGGGCACTGCTCTGTGAGGGCCAAGCATGGCTGGAGGTCTGGGTGACAGGAAATACGCCAGGTGGGTGTGGCGGACAGAAGAACAGAAGCACCTGTGGTTCACTCACTGGGCTTGGGAGGAAGGGCTGGATGGAGAATCTGGTCACACAGTCCTGAGCCAGCCGAGGAGGCTTCTGTGCCTAGGAGTATGAGGAAGCTCAGAAAGAACCTGACCCAGGAGGCCCGCCGTGCAGACAGCGGCCTTGCGAGTGGGGGCAGGAGGTGAGAGGAGAGATGCAGTCTCAGCAAATACCAGTGTGAACAGCTGCCCCTCTGCCCCGGGTTAATGCCGATTTCTATGCATGGGCTTTACCTGCAGCCCTGGGAAGGGGGAGCACTCCTTGGTAAAATGGGGGCTCAAAATATAAATTAACTCCATTATGGAAAACTAAAGTTACATTTCCCGAATGCCTGAGAGTGTGAGCTGAAATTCTTAAAAGCTATAGGGGTAGAAAAGAAATTTTAAAATTTCCCTTGAGATAATCACTCAAATTGGGAACTAGGTTATACTTTGGAAGACACAGTGGCCCTCCTTGGTATAAATATGAAAAGAAAAGGGAGGGAAGGAGAGAGAGGAATGGAAAGGGGAAAAAAGTGCAAACATAAGAGTGAGGATACTCCATTTGTCACTATTTTATTCAATCACTCAGTAAATATTTGTTCGTCTATTTTACACCGCCATGGTAGGTTCCTGGTCTGGGAAAGCATGCAGGATCTGAAGGGGATGATTAATGTGTTTTTATCATTCATGTTTTGCACTGTTGTTTCACAAGGATGAATTCACGCACTACTCGTACTTAAAAAGAGAGAGGAGAGGTGCAGAGCAAATGGCAGATCTCGTGTGAAGAAAGCAGGGCGGCCGGAGTGCAAAGGTACCGGATGCACAGCGCTGCTGGGTGCTTCTCTCATGGCTGGATCTCAGCACAGCACAAGTTAGTTCAATTTTGTCTATGCATAGAGCCCAGAGTGTAGGTTCGTGCCTCGGATGGGAGGCAGTTTCCCGGGAACTGGGCATTTTGCATCCATCTCCAGGTGAAGCCCACGGATGCTGAGGCGAGAACAGTGCCTTGTAGGAGCCAAGAGCCAGCAACATCATCACTTTCACAGCGTTTCTTGTGTGTGGAATATCTGTGCTGGCCCAGACCCAGCTGGAATGCTCCCCAGACGCTCATCCGCTTCCGCTTCGGCAGTGAGGCACGTCCCCAGCAAATCAATGGCACAAATGGCGGGGTGGGGGAGGGGAGGGTTAGGGGACTATTAAAGTTGCGGTGACACTGTCAGCGCTGGGAGCCCACCTAACTTCAAGTCCTGCCGTCTCACCCTGGGCGGGTTTAACACAGACCACAAGAGCCACACACTTACACCGTGTCGTACTTTTTAATCAATTAAATGAAAAGGCGTATAATGTAAAACTTTGAACTTTCTGGTTATTTTTTCTAGCCTTTATTTACATCTTTGTAATGATGGTTATTCTACTGATGTTTTAGATTTATCAATTCTAGACATTATCTGTTTAATTTCCTGTTATAGCAAATGACAGGTGTTTAGTTCCATGACCCCATATATATATCCAAGTAGTGTCCTGGCGCCTATTCTATCTGCTGGTGCGAGCTGATTGTTAAATTTTCAGGAAGTTTGCAGACCAACTATTAAATGGTTGGTAGCTTGAAATTGGCCATGGTGGGAGTATTTACGCCATGGAAATCAGCATAGGTTACCAGGGCTTCCCCCACCACCCCAGAGAACTAGTTAAACATTTCCGAGCACACCACAGTTCTTCCTCCATATTCACAATTGTAGTCAAGAGTTTAATTTTAATGACTAGTACATTTTGTTCTCTGTATAGCCCATTGGTGTACCAAAATTATGGACTTCCTTATTTTACATGGAGTTAATAATTGCCTCATCATCATCAGGCTGACACCTCCTGAAACTAATGGACAATCCAAGAAAAGTGTGACAACCAATAATTATGCACTTACAAAGTACTTTTTGCCAAGCAAATGAATCTGAATCTATTCAAGATTTACAGATATGAAGAATAGACAGCTTGAGAGCACTAGAAAGCTAGATAGCACAAGAAAGCAATCAACTAAATCCAGAATGCAAAACATTCTACAGAACCAATGACTCACTTGCTCCAGCAAATGAATGGCATAAATGGGGGGTGGGGGGGAGGAGGTGGTTAGGGGACTATTACAGAAAAAAACAGACTTAAGAGTCATAGCCACCAATTTCCACCTATGGACCTTGTTTGGATGCAAACTCAAATCAAGGAACAATAAAAAATATGCTTAAGAGATACATGCATCCCTATGTTTATAACAACATTATTTATAATAGCCAAGATATGGAAGCAAGAGTGTCCACTGATTGATGAATGGATAAAGATGTGATATATATATATTTTTTTTTTCCTTCTTAGATTTTAGGATTTTCTTTTTATCCCTGTTTAAAAAAATTTCTCCATGTACACTGTAGGTTGATGTCTTTCTATCTATTGTGCTGGGCCCTTGTGAAACATGTGTCTAATAGGTCTGGGAAATTTTTCTGGTTTGTTTTGTTATAACTTTACATTTTCTCTGGGCTCTTTTCCTGTGACTCTTATTCATTGGATATTAGACCTATTAATCCTAATTGAAAGATCTTATTTGGAGAAATGCTATTTGGAATGAAACAGGAAGGAAGTCAGGAAAGGTTGAATGAGCTAATCTGACCCAGATGAAGAAGGGTGTAAAAGAAGTTTGGACGGAAGTGTCCTAGACACTCCTGAAACCAATGGTTTGACAAAGCCACCAGGGAATCCTTGAGTCAAAGCCTGCTGACAAAGGAATCCTGTGTCTTAGAAATGGGTTGGCCTTATTATTTCTGCCACACTCAATCATTGGTGGTAATCTAAAACCAAGCATGGACTCGATGCATGCAGTGAAGGATTTCAAAGCAATGCACCTGGGGTCCTGGTCAATTACCTTCCAGTTAGATCTGAGGTGCCAACGTCACGGCCGCTACTGTAAAGTAGGTTCTATTATCACTGCGATGTTGAATGCGTTAGTCTATGTACCGTCCCCAGAACACCATCAGACACATTTCAAGCATTAACTATGGCTAATTAACTACTGTTGAGGAGTGACAAGGAGATGCCTGCAAGGGTCTGTGATTAGCCACAGGAATTGTTATAAATCTTATGCTCTAAACTTTAGGATCTATTTATTTCTACTTGAAGCACGATTCCAACAGGTTTAGGTAACTGGAGTACATAACAAAGCCAGGTTAGAAATGACAGTGTACAAAGAGATTGGAAGCTCATTATTATTAGAACAATCAGAAAGCTGGGAAAGGTGTGTCTGACAGCAGGGAAAGAGAAAAACAACAAAAGGCAAACACAACGAAAGCATATATTTTCATGATTTTCAGCATCAGGAAACCTAGCCCCAGCAACTTCAATAGGCATGGGTGCTTGGTGGTATTTCAAAAATGTAACAACCAATGTTCATGATAATGACTCTGATATCAAAAAACGTTTCTCCGGCACTTTGAGGAGTCAGGAAAAGTATGAAATGCATTTTACAATGATTTCCATCCAGAATAGTTAAAACCGTAGAGAAGCAGATAGAGTAAATCCTCCAGGATTCTGGACAGCTGATAGTTTTATCGATCTGATTAAATATACGGCTTTTTTTGTTTTCCTGTGCATAACTGCATACCATTTCTTACTATCACTTGATAACGAACAATCCTCCCTCTTCTCATTTTACAAGCTTTTATATCGAGATCCCACTTTGTGTGGCATCCGTCATCACCGCCTAGGTTCACTTGCTCGCTAAGCAAACACAAAATCTCTACGATAAATCACGAACACCAGCAGAACTCCCGAGTGATTTAAATTAAGCTCCTGAGGTGGGCTTGGCCGTCCCGGGGCTGTCGCGGAGAGGCCACTCCGATGGCGCACGCACAGACTGCCTGGCTGACCACAGCCCCTGCCTCCTCATTTTGACAGCACTTCTTGTTTCTACCCAGCGCTCCTTTTCCCATGTTCCTGTTCTCACCCAGGAACCACCGACACGCAGTGCTTCCACAAACACTGGGCTAACAACAAAATCTCTGGCCTGGGATAGGTCACCAGCTACTTGGAAGAATAACTGAGAAACCCTGACAGCAGCTCATCTTCTAACCTCCCGGCAGGACTGCCGGAGTCTGAGAAGCTGCCTTCTAGAACCACAGACCTCCGCTGTGAACGAGGCGGCTTTCAGCGGGCACAGTGGGACAGCAGCTGCTGCACGAAGAGCAAAACATGTAGGATGGCGGAGAGAAGGAGCTGAGACACACACACATAGGCAGAGACACACAGACCACATGCCAACATGCACACAGTTCCCTGTCTGGGTCACTTCGGGCTGTTGTAACAAAAATACCGTAGACTGGGTGGTTTAAAGCACTCAGAAATTTATTTCTCACAGTTCTTTAAGCGAGGAAATCCACGATCAAGGCTCAGCCTGGTTCCCTGTCTGGTGAGAGTCCACTTACTGGTTCATAGACAGCCAGTCTTCTATGTCCTCACATGGAGGAAGACACTCTGGGGTCTCTTTATAAGGGCACTAAGCCCACTCATGAAGGTTCTGCCCTCATGACCTAATCACCTCCCAAAGACCTCCAAATACTATCATATTGGTCCCGCGGGAAGGTGGGGAGGGTTCGATTTCAACATATGAATTTGGGCGTGCAACGAATAAAGAAGGAAAGCTCATTTAGAATGGAGTCAGGCGGCCAGCAGGGAGCGCTCTCACACCCTACCACTCCTAATCAATTGCAGACCCACCCGGAAGAGACTGGATCTTGCCTGTAGATACTTTACTAGCCCAGCAGCAGAAAAAGAAGCGCCCCCCCCCACTCCGCAGCAGTCCAGCCCATGAGATACCATCACAATTCAGACAATGAAAAGCCATTATACTTCAAACTCCCAGTTTACTCCAACCGACTTTTTGTTTATAAAAGTCTTCCCAATCTCACCCTTTCCTCTGTACAGGAGTGTTCCTCTCCTTTGTTCTGCAGACATGCCTATGGTTCTGCCATAGCTTGCTTGTCCAAAATTGCAATTCTCTATTATTTCCAAATAATCCCATTTTTGCTGGTAAAAATAACTGGCAGTTTTATTTTTAAGGTTAACAGGGGGGACACAAGCATTCAGCTTACAGCCTATCTAGAACATAGTTCAACGTTAAGAACAAAAGCAGAATCTGTCTCATTTTCCCACTGATTTGTAATCTCCTTGGGGGCAGAACTGTTGTTTGTTTGCATCTACACTAAGTAAAACTTATGAGGAGGGAGACACTGTCATGCTAAGCAGGCAGTACGTCATTCATGCTTGATAACAAAGAACATGTCCTTCCTATGCTTACGAGTCTCTTATTAAGGGTTTGTCTCCCTCTCTGGTTTCATCTTGTTTTATTCTTCCCAGGTTTTTTTTTTTTTTTACTAACCAGAATCATGCTGTATGTATTGTTCTTTGATATGCTTGTTGGAGATGTTCTCAGCCTAGCACACTCCTTTTATCCATTCTATATTCCACAGAAATAGATGTTTGGGTTGCTTCATTCTGCTGTTATAATTATTCCCACTTTTGTGCACAAACTTGAGCACAGGGGGTGGAATTTGAGGGAAAGAGTGTCAATTTGAGCCCTTGGCAATCTGAGGTGAAGGCGTGTGGACCTGGCATTGAGCAGGTAGCAGGCCGTGCATGCTGACTCGGGCAGGAGGGCGGCTGGACTGTGAATTTGGGACTCACAGGCTGATGGCATAGTGTGTGACAGGGATGTGGCTGGTTTTGCTTTTAATTTTTGTTTTTCTGGGAAACTCGATCTCTCCCTCTATTCTAAATGAAAGCCTTGCTGGATAGAGTATTCTTGGCTGTAGATTTTTTCCTTTTAGCAGTTGGAATTTATCATGCCACTTTCTTCTGGCCTGCAGAGTTTCTGCTGAAAAACCCATTGATAGCCGTATGGGGTTTCCCTTGTATGTACCTGCTTTCCTTTCTCTTGCTGCTTTTAAAATTCTCTCCTTATCACTACTTTTGGCCATCTTATTTACTTTGTGTCTTGGCACAGACCTCTTTGGGTTGGTTGTGTTGGGGGCTCTCTGTGCCTCCTGGATCTGGATTTCTCTTTCCTTCCCCAGATTCAGGAAGTTTTCAGCTATTATTTCTTCAGACAAATCTGCCCCCTTTTCTTGCTCTTCTCCTTCTGGGATCCCTATCATGCGACTGTTATGCTTGACAGTGTTGCTGAGTTCCCTGGGTCTATTCTCATTTTGCATATTCCCCCCCCCATCTGCTTGGCTTGATTACTTTCCATGACTCTGTCCTCCAGGTGGCTGATCCTTTCTTCTACTTCCTCTTACTTGCTATTTATTCCAGATGGGTTGCTGGAGGGGAGTTGAGGGAGGGGGATAGGGTAACTGGGTGGTGGGCATGAAGGAGGGCACGTAATGGAATGAGCACTGGGTGTTGTATGCAACTGATGAATCACTGAACTCTACCTCTGAAACTAATAATACACTACATGTTAATTAATTGAACTTAAATTTTAAAAAAGGGAAACCCCCCAAAACAAACAAAAAACAACAAAAAAAACAAAAAACAAAGAACATGTCCTAAAAGAAATCTGTTCCCAACATTATTACTAGAACCAAAATAGCTGTTAATTTACCACAGGTTTCATTTTCCCCAGTTCCCAGCTATTACCTCCTTTTAAGTCATCTGCTGTTTTGGTTTGTTGTTGTTTTGTTTTTGGTTTTGTTTTGATTTGGAAAAGGGCTCAAAGGGCTGTGCTAGATTCCATATGTCCCAATGGACAGCCAATTGTTTTAATTGTATTGAATTATCACTTCTTTCTCATCTATTCTCACACACAGCCTTCTAAAGTCATCTATTTTTCAATGAGCAGCATTTCCCCTTTCCCTTTCATTCTAGATGGCATCAGCCCATTTTGAAATATACAGGTAAAAAAATAACTGAAAGGCACAAGGAAAATTAGGCAGGAAGAATTTGAGCCTGCTAGGTCAGATTGTTACTTTTTTGGCTTATTTTTTTCTATTCCCAGTTTTTTCCTCATCTTTGTATTTTTACAAGTCTTGAAAATTAAATGTGCAGCAACTCCTCAGGAATGAGTAAATTCAAGACAATAGTTGAGTGACAATCTTTAGGAACTAAAATTTATCTGAATTTAAAACTAAATTGTTTTGTTTTTTCCCCCAAGTAAATTGGTCAGATATGAAAAAGTATTCCAGCATTCCAGCTTCTGAGTACAAACAACATGCTGGCGAATTTGTATTGATTTTACCTGCCAATCTAGATGCAATCACACTTTTTAAAGCAGATTCCTGTAATTTGGTTTTCTATAAAATGTCACCAACGCATTAAATACTTTGAAAACAGTCTTTGTAAATCAATCTGCACTTATTAGATTTATTTAAACGATAGCATTAGAATTCCATGCCGAGATTTAATTTGGTGTTAAAATAACTCCCTACATGAGGAACATTTCCAAGGGCGGAGAGGCTAGTTCCCAATTACTTTCATGCCGTCAGTGCTAAATGTGTTTAATGACTCACTTACCTACAAGCTGTGGGTTCTCTGAAGAGCTCCCTGTTCAGTGAGATGCACACATTTTACCTCAAGCTCTTTCAAATTTTCAAAAAGGGGACAATGCAGAACCATAGCCAAATAAAAAGTAAAGATCTTACCTTGTTCATGTCAAAGGTATTATAGACTTGATCAACATGTTGATTGGCCTTTGAATTCAGACCCTGCAGACCCAAGAGTGTCTTAAATTCATGCAGTGTTTGCAGGTCGGATGGATATTCCCTCATAAATTTTCTGTCCCATACATAGTTCTCTTTAGCAGGAACTGCTGTCTGACCACCAGCTATGGATTCGCTATTTCCCATCGTGATTGACGGTCTCCAGCTTTTTCTCAGGTTGTTTTCATGTAAGGTTCCTACCGATTTAGTTCCTCACTCTTCACTAAAACTGGAGGCTAACATATGCCTTTAGAGAGTTACTCTAAACCTCTTACAGTTATAGGCTAAATAAGAATAGAAAGCCAGTGAGATTAACTCATCTGTACAGTTTTAAGACTAGGTCATTTATTGCTAACTGATGGGATTGCACTTACTGCCATTCAGAGATACAGTTTTCTGTGAAGGGCAGAGGCAATATTTTAAGCAAGTAATCTTTGCCATATTGTCAGCCTAAATTATGCCTACATTGTGGAGTGGGGTCTCATGGAAGGAACTCTGAGTTGCAATCAGGAAGCCTGGGCTCAAGGTTTTGTTTACACTTCCTGCAGTGAAACATTACAGGCTCAGCGTTCCCAGCTGTAAAATAATAATAAGAATATTTGCCTTTTCATACATAAATATTGTGAAGATAAATTCAGATGAAGAAAAAAATCTTAAACCACAGAAAAATTATACATTCTGAGTACAATTAAAATGTAAAGGAGGTCTACGTCAGAAGAGGGAAATGGGTAGGAATAACCATATCAGTAGTAGTAAAAACGCTGTAGGTGCGGTAGGCAGAAGTGCGGCCTGCAGATAAAAGGACACATTAAGCTGTGTCCTCAGGCATTGTTCTTATCTTTTTTTTTTTTTTTTGCTGTTCCTGTCTTTTACCCATGCCCTTTTTTTTTTGCTGTTCCTGTCTTTTACCCATGCCCTCTGCCTGCTTGTTTTGTCCCACTCCAGTTCCCAAGCTGATCTTGTTTGAGTCAAGCCCCAATTGCAAAGGACTTGAAAATTGAGTGAATGAGCCTAAGAACTATATCCATGGTCCAGTAATGGAACTGAATTGTCCTGTGTGGTCCTCAAGCCAATCTTGCTGCCAACTGTACATAGAAATAACAGACTTCCATTATTTCCACCTGGGGGTCCTCTGGTCCCAAGCCTGGTTCTCCTCTCCTAACCTTACTCCATTTTTCCCCCAGTTCTCATATTGACTCAGTTCCTAAGTCTGGTTTCTGCCTTAGTCCCTATTCCTTAGTCCGAACTGATTACCTATTTTAAACCCGAGGTTCCCCAAGAACTGGAGCCTTTGGGGCCTAAATGAAGTGCCTTGACAGGAGGTGGGGGTAGTTAGGGTATATAGGATTGATTTTGTTTCAAACATACCAATGTAGACTTTAAAACAGAAAAATTTTGATTCCACAATGACAGTTGAATAACAGGTATTCAATAAGGTTATAGAAATGTGGAACTCATTCATTTGGAATGGGTATTTACTCCAAAGATACAAATGTAGTGATCCAAAGGGGTACGTGCACCCTGATGTTTATTACTTGAAACCATTAAGAGTAGATGAGATTCTTCATGCGGAGGACAAAGAAAGAAGATGAGCTGATGAGGATTCAGTCCTGATAGGAAATATAAGGAATATCCTGTTAGGATCTTCAAAGACCATTCTCTGGGGAAGTTCCTGTGCAGATTCTTTCTAAATGTCTGCCAGAAGGATGTTCAGAGGCATTGACTTCTTATCACCATTAACATTTATTAATCACCAATTTTTAGATTAAGAAAAGAATGGCTGATAATGATGGCAGAGAAAGATAAAGTTTTCAAGGAGCCAAGGAAATCTCTTGTGGAAGGAAGATTTTTGGATAAATCAAGAATACGAGGACCTGAGGTCCAGAAACTGTATTTCTTCATATAAATGATGCTTCTTTAAAAATCTGCATAATGATTACTTGCTGATACAGAAAAATATTTAAAACTACTACAAATAGTATAAGGATTCTTATCTGGATACAATATTGATATCCCAAACTCAGAAAAGTATATAAAACATTAACCTGCTATAAGATAATGGGAAAAAGACTTCATTTCTAAAAGGTCAAAGAATATATCTAAATTACAATAAATTTAACCAGAATGTGCTGGATGTATATGAAGAAAAAATTTAAATGCTAATACAGGGCACCCATAAAGACCTGAACATACAGAAAACCATATTTTGGTCCCAGTAGAAAGACTTGATATTAAAAAAAGGCAATTCTACCTTAACCTATTACACCACCACCCACCAAACAAAATGCAAATAAAGTTTGAGGGGTGGGTGTTGACTAAAAATGCTAATTCTAAGTCTGGATAAGAATAAAACATGCAAAGATACAAAAGAAAATTCTGAAATATAAAATTATTGACTACCCCTACCAAAACAACATGGGTCCAACATGAGAAAAGTTGGAACAATCAATGAAAAATAATAGGAAATTTTTTTTTAACTTGGCCCAAAATGCAAATAGGAATTTAACATGCCATAAAGATAGCACTGCAGATCAGTGGAGAATAGACTGGTTATTCAATGAATAGTTTTGGGACAATACTCTATCTGGAAACACAGATTTTTAGCTTACTCCCTTCACGAAAATAAATTCTAGATGAATCAAAGATTTAACAATTTAATGATGAAAGTCATTATAACAAAGTAAAATTTCCTTATACTTTTAACATTAGAATGTCCTTTCTAAATATGACTCAAAACCAGAAAATGAAATTAACCCCTCAATTTTTAATCCCATATGGCTCAAAACACTATAAAATTTTTTTCAATAAAAAATTAGGAGATGCCTTCTTGGGAAAAATGTCTGTTCATGTCTTCTGCCCCTCAAAAAGTTGAAAATAGAGCTACCATACAACCCAGCAATTGCACTACTGGGTATTTACCCCAAAGATACAAATGTAGGGATCCGAAGGGGTACGTGCACCCCAATGTTTATAGCAGCAATGTCCACCATAGCCAAACCATGGAAAGAGCCAAGATGTCCATCGACAGATGGATAAAGAAGATGTGGTATACATATACAATGGAATATTATGCAGCCATCAAAAGGAATGAAATCTTGCCATTTGCAATGATGTGGATGGAACTGGAGGGTATTATGCTGAGCGAAATAAGTCAATCAGAGAAAGACATGTATCATATGATCTCACTGATATGAGGAATTCTTAATCTCAGGAAACAAACTGAGGGTTGCTGGAGTGGTGGGGGGTGGGAGGGATGGGGGGCTGGGTAATAGACATTGGGGAGGGTATGTGCTATGGTGAGTGCTGTGAATTGTGTAAGACTGTTGAATCACAGACCTGTACTCTGAAACAAATAATACATTATATGTTAAAAAAAAGAAGAAGATAGTAGGAAGGGTAAAATGAAGGGGGGGAAATTGGAGGGGGAGACGAACCATGAGAGACTATGGATTCTGAGAAACAAACAGGGTTTTAGAGGGGAGGGGGTGGGGGAGATGGGTTAGCCTGGTGATGGGTATTAAGGAGGGCACGTACTGAATGGAGCACTGGGTGTTATACGTAAACAATGAATCATGGAACACTACATCAAAAACTAATGATGTAATATATGGTGATTAACATAATAAAATTTAAAAAAAATTAGGAGAAAATAGCCGTAACATATATAATATAAAAAAGATAATTTCCCTAACATAAAAATAGTTCCTATAAATCAGTGAGAAAATACTTACCACCGGGTCATCTGGGTGGCTCAGTCGTTAAGCGTCTGCCTTCAGCTCAGGTCATGATCCCAGGGTCCTGGGATCAAGCCCTGCATTGAGCACCCTGCCCTCTCCCTCTGCACCCCACCCGCACTCATGGACACACTTTCTCTCTCTCTCAAATAAATAAAATCTTAAAAAAAAAAACAAACCACCAAATAGAAAAATGGAAAAAAAGCCAAATTTAAAAATTTAAATGAATTTTAAACATGAAAAGATGCTCAATCTTACACATAGTATAAGAAATATACATTAAAGCTACAAGGATATACCACTTTTTACCTACTTGGGTCAGCAAGATAAAAAAAAGTTTGATAATTCACTGGGTAGGTGAAGGTGTGAGGAAACAGGCACTCATGTTGCTGTGGGAATGTATATTAATACAATTTTTATGGAGTACTACTGGGCACTATCTATTAATAATAAAACATACATGCCCTCCGACCCAGCAGTTCATCTTCTGAGATTTATTTAACATATACCTGCACGTGTGTGAAATAAACATATTTACAGAGATCTGCGCATATAAACCCAAAAGAATGGGAAAAAATCTAAGGGACCATCGGTAAGAGAATAATTAAATAAGTTCTAGTATGTCCACAGAATCAAATAATAAGGAGCAGGGAAAGATAATGAGAGACTCTCCATGTACTGAGCCTGCCATGGAATGATCTTGAAGGTATATTAACTGTAAAAAGCAACAAAATCTTGGATGCCATTACATTTGTATTTATACCTGTATAATGACTTATATGGTTTTATGTACATTGATTGTTTTTGGATGGATTCATAAGTAACTAGTAAAAGCACGCCTCGGGGGAGGAGTAATTAAGTGTCTAAAGACAAGGATGGGGTGCAGACTCTCCACCATATCCCATCTCACACGTTCTGAATTTTGTATTGTATGTATGTACGTAAAATTAAAATTCTACAATTCCACCAACATTAAATGTTTTATTGCTTTTGTCCAAAATGGCAGATATTTCTAAACAAATAAAAATAATCAGTTATCAAGGAAAATATAAAAACAATTCTTACATATGTGTAGTATGTGTTCACATGGTCCTTAGAAGACATGTACTTGTACTACAACTCAACAATAGGATTATCATATAAATTATATCTTACAGTTTTTGAGGATTTATATTTTCTGCTTTACCAAGTATTGGCTGTTGTGGAGAAAGGGCATAGGGTCTTTCTGTTTCAACACAAGTTTTAAGAGGAGGTGATTCTGTAGTCCTTTCTACACTGATTTTGAAAACCACTGTTTTCTAGTTTTTATAGTCTTTTAAGTGAAAACAGAATTTAAGCCTAACTGACATTTCTGTCTTTCTTAGTAGCCCACGTGGGAATTGGAGAACTCTAGAACAGTGTCTGAAATAACAGGAAGAGTTAGGGAACCGGACTGCAAATGTGTACATTGTAAATCAGTCTCTATTTCTAAAGTACACAATGTTCTTAGGATTACACAGGACAAACCGTACAATAACAGAGTACAAGGGGAAATAGGTTTTGAAAAGAATCTTTGTCTTATCAACATTGTAAACGGGAATATCTTTTCTGACTTCTAATTTTGAGAATTACTTTCCGTTCTTTCCTAAAGGGAGACCGTGTCCCACATCTGTAGTCACTTTATTGAAAGCGTTCCGGAAAAGGGGATTATCTTCTTTAAGCAAAGCTTCTAAATACCTGTCAATCTGCTCCTGGTCTCCTGCTGGACTACCCTGGAAGAGAGAATCAACAATCAGAGCAGGCCAAGAAGCGGCAGGCCGCACCCCTGTAATACGGGAGGCCTCGGGACAGTCCTCCTTAGGGTTCCTGCAGCAGCAAAACCCACCTGGCCCTGGAATAATGCCCTTCATCTTTTAAAATGTTCTCACCTTTAACCTCATTTTGTGCTCACAAGCAGTTAGGAACTTGGGTCATTTCTTTTTCTTCCGTAGTGGAGGTTAGGTTCAACTGGTTTCCATCTATTTAATTACTTGTCATATTCCTAAAGCCACTCTGCCTCCACCTTGTCCTTCTCTGTAATAGATTCTCATCTCCCCATTTTTTTTAAATTTTATTTTTTTATTCTTTTAAAGATTTTATTTATTCATTTGTCAGAGAGAGAGAGAGAGCAAGCACAAGCAGGGGGAGGGGCAGAGGCAGAGGGAGAAGCAGGCTCCCCACTGAGCGGGGAGCAGGATGCGGGGCTCAATCCCAGGACCCTGGAATCATGACCTGAGCTGAAGGCAGATGCTTTGCCAACTGAGCCACCCAGGCATCACTCGTCTCCCATTTTAAAAGTTCATGAATCTGGAGTGCCTGGGGGGCTCAGTAGGTTAAATGGCCACTTTTAGCTCAGGTCAGGATCCCAGAGTTCTGGGATCGAGCCCCATGTCGGGCTCCCTGCTCAGTGGGGAGTCTCCTCTCTGTCTCCCTTTGCTCCCCACCCCTCCTTGTGCTCTCTCTCTCACTCAAATAAATAAAATCTTTAAAATAAAAGTTCATGAATCTTTAGCCTTCTAGGCGAAACAGATGAGTAGGCAGATTTTGACTTCTCTGCCGGTTCTCTTCCTCTGCAGCATCTTTACCCCTAACCCTTGGCTTGCCGCCCTCATCTGTCTCCTTTTCTCTCCTTTCCCCCAGTTCTCTATTTGGGCAATTTCATACTCCCCTTCCCTGGGCTGCTTAGTCCAGGAACAGCTGGGCAAATGCCCCCTCTTTACGGACTTAAATATCACTCCCTCAAGCCCAGCCATGGGCTTAACCTGCTCTCCAACCTGGGCTGACGGATAAGAGAATTTTGAAAAAGGACCTGTCAGAAACAATCCCAGTTTTATGATTGTTCCCAGTCAGTGGCAACACCATCCTAGCTTCTCCATCGCTCACCCAGTTCCATTAACGGTGCTTCTGCTCGGCTCCCTCTGCCCTAGGCCTCCGACAAGGCTGGACTGTACTGAGTCCCAGCTTTGTGACTGGGGCCCTGTCCCTACAGACAAGCTCACCTGATAGTCATGTTCACCTAGATTTTCAAACACTCACTGGCCCTGAGCAATGAATGCCCTGTGGGACCCCTTCTGACACTGACAGCTCTCCGTCTGTTCGGCTGACTCTAATCCTTTGGCTCTGCTCTGTGCCTGGCAAACCAGACTTCCTTCTAGGACTTCCGGCTGGTTCTGTCCCCAGCCTCTGCATGGGCCTGCTCGGTCCATCTGCTCTGGGTCCCCCTCATTTATCATCTCTGTTCTACACCAGTGCAGTAGCTCTGGCAATCAGAGGCAGTGGAAATCGAAATTTGAAGTCAAGGATGAGAGTAAATCTATTTGGGCAAGGAGTCCTTTGAGTACCTCTCCAATGATACTAGATACACTCTGCGGGCTAAAGCCCCCTCGCCTCCTTACCAAACTTCGTGAGTAAAACAAATTAGTAGAATTCCTCTGGCTACTGTGCGGGAAAACCAGGGGTTTGGCATAGAAGGAAGAGCAAATCATAATTCTTTCATGTTTTTCTCCTAGCCACACATAGATGTGCTATTATGAAAGCCAATAATTTTTTTAAATTTTATTATGTTATGTTAGTCACCATACATTACATCACTAGTTTTTGATGTAGTGTTCCATGATTCATTGTTTGCGTATAACACCCAGTGCTCCATTCAATACGTGCCCTCCTTAATACCGAAAACCAATAATTTTTATGAACTTTTTTGATATAGAGTAGTATTCGATTTTTATGATACAGAATTTCTTTGGTCTCTCGAGTTTTTGTTAGTAGAACAACCATCATCGCTGAAACTGTACCTTGGTGCCAGCTCTGTATCAGATCTTTCACACATAAAAAACATTTGCCACCCTTTACAGCCACAAGAACCACAAGAGCTGTTGCCTAGGCCACCTAAGGCAGGGGGAGGGTGGTATCATTTTTGCTGTATACTTAAAAATTAAGCAAAAATATTTTCTGAGTTTCATTTTGTACTTAATAATATAAGAGAAACCCCAAAGAACCCAAAAGACGTACATTTTGTGAAGGAGGAATGGATTCACCTTGAAATGTTCACAGCCGGGACTGGAACCCAGGTGGCCTGGCTTCAAAGCCCATGCTCATCATGTACTATCCTGATGTGTGCGCGTTTCCTGGTCTCTCCCTGACTCCCCTTCCTGGGCAAGGTAACCCTCCACTCAGTCAGGGCTCTCCGTGGGGCACTCAGCTCCTGCCCTCTCACCTTGTATGGCCCAGGAAGGCCCTGTCTCCTGTCCCAGACACAGGGCCTGTGTCTGAGTACAAAATACCACGTGCTTCCTAGGCTCAACTGTTGATTTCTCCATTTATTTCTAGCATCTACGGAAAGACTCTTCAACCATGGCTATACATATTTTAATTTTTTATGGATTATATCCAGCCTTTCTACATGCTGTAGAAAGAAGATGGACTTTCCCTCATTAGCTCAATCCATCACAGGAGCCCTGTTCTGTACGCATTCGTCCATCCAAACAAGATGAACAGCATCCTTACACAACGTTTCCTGACCTCTCTAACCTCTCCTCAAAGATTAGAAGAGGCCATTTTTAATTATGTATTGAGATAAAAATTAAAATACTTTGTTGTCTGATAAAATTAGAAAAAATTTCCTACTGGAAATACACAGTTGAGGAGACAGGGTTGATCAAACTCTACCAACAGCACAAGCAAAGGTTCTGATTTTTGTGAGAGAGGAAAATAACAGACCTTTTAAAAATGTTCTCATGTGTACTTTCAAAGTTCATTTATTTACGATTTCAATATCCTTATAGGGAGAGTAGGGCTACGTTAAGTGACCTGCCCGGAGCCAGCAGGTGGATGACCTAGCTCAGTGCTCTCTCCACAAAGTACATTCCTACTACTCCAAATTTTGTTACTTACCAGCTGGAGTTTCTGCAATAGTGCTGCCAGTTTTACCCGAAGATTATTCAGTTTATCTTCAGTAATTTTTCTTTTCTTTTCACATTGTCCCAGAGATATTTCATTAACCACTCCTCTTCGATTTGCATCAGAGATAATGGACTGCATTTTTCTCTTTAGTTCTCTTTCATATTGGGCCATGTAAACATTCTGGATCTGGGAATGTTTTTAAAAACAGTTTTAGTATATTTTTCAAGTACTACTTTTCGCCCTAATATCAGAAAGCGATTTCATATTCCAGTTCTGCACGTATGTACCAAGTGTCAACTCTACACCTGTGTATGAAATTTAAGACACGGAGACACCCTGAAGGAACTTGCAATCTGTTGGAAGAGGAAGAAAGACCAGGAAAAACGCGTGATACTCCAGTAACTATGAGGATGGGAGAAGCACACCAAGGTGAGCTTGGACACCCTCGCTTTGAAATGGAAAAAGAATCCAGTCGTGGTTGGATTTGTCTGCCCACCAGTGATACCGGAGTGTGCAAGGCACAAAGGGGGTGGCTGGTAGTGAGCCCCTCTCCACAGCACCAGAACTCACAGGCAGTGGCAGAATGGCAGGCCACATAGGGCTTTGCTGGCAGATGATGGCGTGTTATTTAGGACTCATGTCTGTAGCATCTGAAACGCACAGAAGCTACAGTCAGAGTGATTCCTGTTCTGTCACTTTCTTCGGGTCCCTTGTCCTGAGGCAAAGAATATAGTTGTTGACGTACACATGTGACCCTTGCTAATTCGAGTCTTGGTTGTTTCCCACGAGTTCACGTTGTGACCAAGGCACTCACAGAGTAGAAAAGGGAATGGAGAAGCCAAACGCTCCAATTTCAAAATGACATGTGTCATTTTGTGTCAACATTTGGAGAGGGCCGGGGGATATTCTGAGAAAAGAGATACAGAGCAAATCCTGTTTTGATACACATTTGAATGTTTCTGTAAAAAGGAGATTGCTGTGTTCTGATATGACTGGGCTGCCAGGAAAACTGTAAGGTGGTCTCATTTGTCTTCTGGGTCTACCCTTGCCCCCTGCCCCCACCACATTCACTAATACCTACAGACCCCTCCCACTGTCCATATCAGTCCCTTTAAACATCCATTTCTCCTCTTTCTGTAAAATCCTTTAAACAAACAAACAAAAACCTCTAAATATACTGAATTCCATTTAACATTCACTAACCACCTCCTAAATTCAAGGCACTGAATTCTGTTATAGGTGATACAAAGACACAGAAGATCCAGTCCTTGGTCTCAAGAAGCTTCCAGTCTATAGAATGAGATAATGTAAGTATGCAAATATTGTGTCTTATGGGAGAAGCTGCAAGGTGCCCCCAAGCAAGGCACAGATATTATTAGAGTTGAGAGGATGGTATGAATTCCCATTAAAGAGCATTAAGCTACTTAAAGTACTTGACTTTATTGGATTAATATCAGTAACTTATCCTCCAATTATTTATGCTTTAAAAAAGATTTTTATATATTTATTTATTTGGGGGAGAGAGAGAACGAGCAGGGGGAGGAGCAGAGGGAGAGGGAGAAGCAGACTCCCTGCTGAGCCCAGCCCTCACGGACTCGATCCCAGAACCCTGAGGTCATGATCTGAGCTGAGGGCAGACGCTTAACCGAATGAGCCACCTATGAGCCCTTATTTATGCTTTTCATGTGTTATTAATTAAGAGGAGTAATTGGACCCTGAATGTAAATGGGCTAAATGCCCCAATCAAAAGATACAGGCTATCAGATAAAAAAACAAGACCCATCGATATGCTGTCTGCAAGAGACTCATTTTAGACCCAAGACACCTCCAGACTGAAAGTGAGGGGGTGGAAAACCATTTACCATGCTAATGGACACCAAAAGAAAGCTGAGGTGGCAATCTTTATATCAGACAAATTAGATTTTAAACCAAAGACTATAATAAGAGATGAGGAAGGACACTATATCATACTTAAAGGGTCTATCCAACAAGAAGATCTAACAATTGTAAATATCTATGTCCCTAACATGGGAGCAGCCAATTATATAAGCCAATTAATAACAAAAGCAAAGAAACACATTGACAATACAATGATAGTAGGGGATTTTAACAACCCCCTCACTGAAATGGACAGATCATCTAAGCAAAGGATCAACAAGGAAATAAAGACTTTAAATGACACACTGGACCAAATGGACTTCACAGATATATTCAGAGCATTCCATCCCAAAGCAACAGAATACACATTCTTCTCTAGTGCCCATGGAACATTCTCCAGAATAGATCACATCCTAGGTCACAAATCAGGTCTCAACCAGTACCAAAAGAACGGGATCATTCCCTGCGTATTTTCGGACCACAATGCTTTGAAACTAGAACTCAGTCACAAGAGGAAAGTGGGAAAAAACTCAAATACATGGAGGCTAAAGAGCATCCTCCTAAAGAATGAATGGGTCAACCAGGAAATTAAAGAAGAATTAAAAAAAATTCATGGAAACAAATGAAAATGAAAACACAACTGTTCAAAATCTTTGGGATGCAGCAAAGGCAGTCCTAAGAGGAAAGTATATAGCAATATAAGCGTTTCTCAAGAAACAAGAAAGGTCTCAAATATACAACCTAACCTTACACCTAAAGGAGCTGGAGAAAGAACAGCAAATAAAGCCTAAACCCAGCAGGAGAAGAGAAATAATAAAGGTCAGAGCAGAAATCAATGAAATAGAAACCAAAAGAACAGTAGAACAGATCAACGAAACTAGGAGCTGGTTCTTTGAAAGAATTAATAAGATTGATAAACCCCTGGCCAGACTTATCAAAAAGAAAAGAGAAATGACCCAAATAAATAAAATCATGAATGAAAGAGGAGAGATCAAAACCAACACCAAAGAAATACAAACAATTATAAGAACATATTATGAGGGGCGCCTGGGTGGCTCGGTTGGTTAAGCGACTGCCTTCGGCTCAGGTCATGATCCCGGAGTCCTGGGATCGAGTCCCACATTGGGCTCCCGGCTTGGCGGGGAGCCTGCTTCTCCCTCTGACTCTATCCCCTCTCATGCTGTTTCTCTCTCTCTCTCTCAAATAAATAAATAAAATCTTTAGAAAAAAAAAAAAAAGAACATATTATGAGCAACTATATGCCAGCAAATTAGATAATCTGGAAGAAATGGATGCATTCCTAGAGATGTAGCAACTACCAAAACTGAACCAGGAAGAAATAGAAAACCTGAACAGACCTATAACCACTAAGGAAATTGAAGCAGTAATCAAAAATCTCCCAACAAACAAGAGCCCAGGGCCAGATGGCTTCCCAGGGGAATTCTACCAAACATTTAAAGAAGAATTAATACCTATTCTTCTGAAACTGTCCCAAAAAATAGAAATGGGAGGAAAACTTCCAAACTCGTTTTATGAGGCCACCATTACCTTGATCCCAAAACCAAACAAAGAACCCATCAAAAAGGAGAATTACAGACCAGTATCTTTGATGAACATGGATGCAAAAATTCTCACCAAAATACTAGCCAATAGGATCCAACAGTACATTAAAAGGATTAGTCACCACAACCAAGTGGGATTTATCCCTGGGCTGCAAGGTTGGTTCAACATCCACAAATTAATCAATGTGATACAATACATTAATAAAAGAAAGAACAAGAACCATATGATCCTCTCAATAGATGCAGAAAAAGCATTTGACAAAGTACAGCTTCCTTTCTTGATCAAAACTCTTCAGAGTATAGAGATAGAGGGTACATACCTCAATATCATAAAAGCCATCTATGAAAAACCCACAGCGAATATAATTCTCAATGGGGAAAAACTGAGAGCTTTCTCCCTAAGGTCAGGAACACGGCAGGGACGTCCACTATCACCACTGCTATTCAACATAATATTAGAAGTCCTAGCCTCAGCAATCAGATAACAAAAAGAAATAAAAGGCATCTGAATCGGCAAAGAAGAAGTCAAACTCTCACTCTTTGCAGATGATATGGTACTTTATGTGGAAAACCCAAAAGACTCCACCCCAAAACTGCTAGAACTCATACAGGAATTCAGTAAAGTGGCAGGATATAAAATCAATGGACAGAGGGCGCCTGGGTGGCTCAGTTGGTTAAGCGACTGCCTTTGGCTCAGGTCATGATCCTGGAGTCCTGGGATCAAGTCCCGCATCGGGCTCCCTGCTCAGTGGGGAGTCTGCTTCTCCCTCTGACCCCCCCCCCCATGCTCTCTCTATCTCATTCTCTCTCTCAGATAAATAAATAAAATCTTTAAAAAGAAAAAAAGAAGAAAAAAAATAAAGTAAAATCAATGCACAGAAATCAGTGGCATTTCTATACACCAACAAGACAGAAGAAAGAGAAATTAAGGAGTTGATTCCATTTACAACTGCACCCAAAACCATAAGATACCTAGGAATAAATCTAACCAAAGAGGCAAAGAATATGTACTCAGAAAACTATAAAATACTCATGAAAGAAATTGAGAAAGACACAAAGAAATGGAAAATATTCCATGCTCATGGATTGGAAGAACAAATATTGTGAAGATGTCAATGCTACCTAGAGCAATGTACACATTTAAGCAATCCCTATCAAAATACCATAAACTTTTTTCAAAGAAATGGAATAATCCTAAAATTTGTATGGAACCAGAAAAGACCCCGAATAGCCAGAGGAATGTTGAAAAAGAAAAGCAAAGCTGGTGGCATCACAATTCCAGACTTCAAGCTCTATTACAAAGCTGTAATCATCAAGACAGTATGGTACTGGCACAAAAACAGACACACAGATCAATGGAACAGAATAGAGAGCCCAGAAATGGACCCGCAACTCTATGGCCAACTAATCTTCGACAAAGCAGGAAAGAATGTCCAATGGAAAAAAGACAGTCTCTTCAACAAATGGTGTTGGGAAAATTGGACAGCCACATGCAGAAGAATGAAACTGGACCATTTCCTACACCACACACAAAAATAGACTCAAAATGGTTGAAAGACCTAAATATGAGACAGGAGTCCATCAAAATCCTAAAGAAGAACACAGGCAGCAACCTCTTCGACCTCAGCCGCAGCAACTTCTTCCTAGAAACATCGCCAAAGGCAAGGGAAGCAAGGGCAAAAATGAACTATTGGGACTTCATCAAGATAAAAAGCTTTTGCACAGCAAAGGAAACAGTCAACAAAACCAGAAGACAACCGACAGAATGGGAGAAGATATTTGCAAATGACATATCAGATAAAGGGCTAGTATCCAAAATCTATAAAGAACTTCTTAAACTCAACACCCAAAGAACAAATGATCCAATCAAGAAATGGGCAGAAGACAGGAACAGACATTTTTCCAAAGAAGACATCCAAATGGCCAACAGACACATGAAAAAGTGCTCAACATCGCTCGGCATCAGGGAAATCCAAATCAAAACCTCAATGAGATACCACCTCACACCAGTCAGAATGGCTAAAATTAACAAGTCAGGAAACAACAGATGTTGGCGGGGATGCGGAGAAAGGGGAACGCTCTTACACTGTTGGTGGAAATGCAAGTTGATGCAGCCACTCTGGAAAACAGTATGGAGGTTCCTCAAAAAGTTGAAAACAGAGCTACCATACGACCCAGCAATTTCACTCCTGGGTATTTACCCCAAAGATACAAATGTAGTGATCCAAAGGGGTATGTGTACCGCGATGTTTATAGCAGCAATGTCCACAATAGCCAAACTATGGAAAGAGCCAAGATGTGCATCGACAGATGAATGGATAAAGAAGATGTGGTATATATATATATATACAATGGAATATTATGCAGCCATCAAAAGGAATGAAATCTTGCCATTTGCAACGACATGGATAGAACTGGAGGGTATTATGCTGAGCGAAATAAGTCAATCAGAGAAAGACATGTATCATATGATCTCACTGATATGAGGCTTTCTTAATCTCAGGAAACAAACTGAGGGTTGCTGGAGTGGTGGGGGTGGGAGGGATGGGGTGGCTGGGTGATAGACATTGGGGAGGGTATGTGCTATGGTGAGCGCTGTGAATTGTGTAAGATTGTTGAATCACAGACCTGTACTCTGAAACAAATAATACATTATATGTTAAAAAAAAGAAGATAGTAGGAAGGGAAAAATGAAGGGGGGGAAATGGAGGGGGAGACGAAACGTGAGAGACTATGGACTCTGAGAAACAAACTGAGGGTTCTAGAGGGGAGGGGGTGGGGGGATGGGTTATCCTGGTGATGGATATTAAAGAGGGCACATATTGAATGGAGCACTGGGTGTTATACGCAAACAATGAATCATGGAACACTACATCAAAAACTAATGATGTAATGTACGGTGATTAACATGACATAATAAAATTAAGAAAAAAAAAAAGGAGTATTTGGGAGCAGGGACCCAAATACCACTCCACAGTGGCAAACACTTGCCAATATGTGTGTATTCACACACATACACACACACGCTCACACAATGTATTCCATTAAAGGTGAGACTTAATTGTGAGATCTGTGGATTGCCATGTAAAGAAATCTTAGATTTTTAGAGTCTCAAACTACCCGGACACTTGTGTGGGGACACCAAGAATTAATGCGATGCTGAAATCCTTGGCCTGCCTCTGCCTGTTCTTACCTTATTTCCCTGAGTTGCAGGCTTCATTCTTCCAGGAAAACACCAAGCTCATTCCTGCCTCAGGCCCTTCACCCTTGCTGCTTTCTCTGTTCAGTGAGTTCAAGCCCAACCTCCACAAGGCTCACTGCTTGCCTCAGGTCTGTGCTAAAACATGGCTCAGGTACCCTTTGCTCTGAAATAGGCTGCCCCTTCCCCAACACACACCGTCACAGTCTACCCCCAGGCCCTGCACAATTATTTTATGTTTATTTACGTGTTTAGTAGCTATCATTATGTGATGTTACATTATGCTCTGTTACCTGTGTTTCCTCTAGAATGTAACCTCAATGTAAAAAAGCACTGGTTTTGTTCACCCCCTGTATTTCCCACATGTGCCACACCATTGGCACTAAATGCGGAGAATTAGGAGAGCAGATGTGCAGTGTTCACAGCAAGGGGGTTTTAAGCACACAGGCCGATCCTGCCCTGAAATCCAGGCTATGTTCTGAGATCTTGGAGGGATACCCACTTTCGAACATCCTCAATTCAACCCACAAGAAGTTGATGACTTCCGGGCACCTGGGTGGCTCAGTCAGTTAAGCATCTGCCTTCAGCTCAGGTCATGATCCCAGGACCCTGGGATTGAGTCTGTGAGGGCCGGGCTCAGCAGAGAGTCTGCTTCTCTCTCTCCCTCTGCTCCTTCCCCTGCTCATTCTCTCTCTCCCCCAAATAAATAAATATATAAAACTCTTTTTTTAAAAAGCATAAATAATTGGAGGATAAGTTACTGATATTAATCCATGTACTTTAAGTAGCTTAATACTCTTTAATGGGGAGTCCTGCATCTGTCTCCCTGCTCAGTGGGGAGTCTGCTTCTCCCTCTGACCCTCCCCCCTCTCATGCTCACTCTCTCAAGTAAATGAAATCTTTAAATTAAAAAAAAAAAAGTTGATGACTTCCAATTAAGGCAATAACCACCTCCTCCAGGAAGCTTCAGAGATGCTTCCTGTGGGGGTTTTAGTCAACCCCAGGGAGTGCCGTCCCCCATGGCCAGAAGGTGGAGTAGGGTAAATAATTCAAGGAGGACAGAGTCATAGATAGCTCAGACGTCACCAGTCACACTTAGTGTTCAAAGCTCTAGAATTTCACAGCTTTTGCCATCTGAATGAAAGCCAGGGAACACATTTTGATAAAAGCAATAGTAGCAAGAAAACAAACCAAAACAAGTAAAATTAAAAAGAAATCTGAAAAACATTATTGCTTATCAGCAATAAAAGGAACGTACTATTGATAACACTTGAATGGATGTGAAGGGTGTTATGCTAAGTAAATACAGCCAATCAGAAATTGACACATAATATATGACTCCATTTCTATAGCATGACTGAAATGACAAAATGATAGAGATGGAGAACCGATTAGCGGTTGCCTGGAGTTGGGGTGCTTGTTTGTGTGCAGTGTGACTATAAAGGAGAGAACCGGGAGATCTCTGTGGTGGTGGGAGTCTGGATCCTGGTTTTGGTGGTGGTTACACAAATCCACACATATGAATAAAATGAGACACATATTTCACCAACTTCAATTTTGTGGTTTTGATATTCTACTATAATTATATAATTAAGACATAAGCATTGGGAAAAATGGAAAGGTACATGAGACCTCTCTACTGTTTTGTAATTTCCTGTGTACCTTGAATTACTTCTCAATAAAAAGTTCAGAAGGCAACAGTGTTCATACAGTATGACATTAAGAATGTTTATATAGCCCACTATTTTCAAGGTCATACCTTAGTCTCTCAAAGTTCACAGTTTTGTAACCAAGCAAACTATATTTCCTTCGAACACTACCAGCCAGTTTCCTGATTTATTCTTCCGTCTTTCTCAGGCTAACATTTTCAGGAGGTTTCTATAAAAGGTAGCAATTTTGAGAACTTTTAAAGTTCAATGTAAAAGGACTTCTGGTTGTATTAACCTTTTAATTAGGAGTAGAGAATTGTAACAAGATGAGAGGCTTAGTTCTGCTGGTTAAACCTACTCTTGTAGAGGTATTTGAGGCAGATCAAAAATGGAATTCTTTCCAAACTCCATTAATTCAGAACAGAATTAGGATTTGAAAGAAAGGATATTCAACTGAGATTTTAATTTTCTGCCTTGAATTTAAAAAGTCAGAGTTCTAGCAGCTCTAGAGCTCCAGAATCCTAACAAGTTAGCACAAAGGAAGTCTGGCCTACAAGAGCTATAGATTTTTTACTCTACTTATAGGTATGTGACACATGAGTGTTTATGTGGGCCGGTACTATAGCAAAAACAATCAACCTTGATTCAATGTACACATGGTAGGGTCAAGATGCATTCAAAGGTACTGATTGAATGCTGGCAGGATACAGAGTTTGATAAGAAAGAATTGCTAACTTCAAGGATTCTATGATCTAGTTAAGGAGAAAATAAAATACAAGAAACAACTACAATACAGGGCAGAAAATTTAATTAATGCTAAAAAAAGTTTTAAGTTTCTCTCAGAACACAGAAAGTCAAGATTAAGTTCACATGGACAGATTGAGGAAGGCTTGAAGTGGAAGGTGACATTGACCAGACTCAACATCGGGTGGGGAGGATTTCAAGAGCCCAACTGCAGACTGGGAGAGTAGGCAAGAGGGCTCTGGGAGACAGCATGGGGAAAGGCTCAGAGGCAGGCCAGTCTGGTAGACTGGAACAATTTCATTTCGGATGGGGCAGGTGGTTTGGGAGAGGAAAGAATAAAAGATGGTGGTTTAGGCAAAGTCGTATAGGACCACCTATGTGGTCATAAATCATCTACTATTAATAGTAGTTATGGAAACCAGGGCAAGGTGACCAAAGACATCTGTGACTTATCAAGGATCCTCCTGTGTTTTGATGTAGCCGTCTTTATTAAAAGTACGCAGCTTAAATCAAGTTGCATAGATCTGTCCTCTACATGGATTTCAAAAAATGATTTTAATAGTTTTTATAACCATCCACTTAAAATTACCAATCAATAATAAAGTCCTCATGACCAGTTTCATGTTGGGGAAGTCATGATCACAATGATTCTGTATTTTGCTTGCAACAACATCTCTGTTTCAACAGGAAGTCATGGTCTCCTGACTGTTTATCTTGCTTTGATTCTTTGAATTCCACTTGCCCTAAACACTAAGAGGATTCTACTCATCACTTCTGCTAACACGGTTCACCTTGCGTAAATACTTCCCTTATTCAGTCTGGTCTCCAAAACCCAACCACAATCTGGCTCCATTACTGATCGTACAGATACTAGAAAAATATCACTTAGGAACAGACGTGAAAGACACACATAAGCCTGGATAAACTAAGGTGCGTGACAACCTAATTCTTCGCAAATTTCTAAGTTTCATGGTGTTAAGTATTTAAGTCAGAGATCCCTAACCAGTAAATGAAGATCTATGGGAAGATCCAGGAGCCTGACTAGTAATTCTTGGAACTGGCTGCCACAGACTTCCAGTTGGGGCAATTCCTGGTGGGACACTAAACAACCTGCCCACCACACACCCCCCCATTCCACTGTCAGCAGCCCCCCATACGCATCTCATCATGCTACATCAAGGTCTCTAGTAAGTAAACAATAATTCTTTTACACCAAAAGGATGAGAAGCTGTGGTATATGTACGGCAAGTTACACACGCAGACCCTGTCACAGGATGAAGGAGGACAGTCTGGGTAAAGGGAAGATGGAAGACGGTGATGCAGAGAACGAGCATGGAGTAGGACACATCTGGGTTCCAATCCTGAAACTGTTACTTACTTACATCACGACACTGGACTATTACCTTGCTGACTCTCTCATTCCTCATTACTAACATAAGATAGTGGCATCCACCTCCCAATGTTTTGAGGGTTAATGAGATATTGGCTTATATAAAAGTTTAGTTTAGTGTCTACTTCTACTGGGTCTTGATCAATCCCTGCTTTACATTCATGGATGAAAATAATATAGTGCTAGAAATAGGATCAAAAATATATTGAATGAAAACTTTGTCCTGTAATCTAGTTAGGAAATGTGGACAAGCACGTCTTCAAGGCTGAAAATGTTCAGTGACTCCTTTTCAATGGACATTATTCAGGAAATAAACTCACTCTTCAGTTGAACAGGGATGGGAAACCTTCATTTCCATCTGTTTATCACAGTCCAGTAGGCACTCATTCAGAAACATCAAAGGCAAATATATCGACAAGGCTGTGAAATTTAGGCACATCCTACACTTCAAATACTTTGTGATGCAGCCTTTCTAAGGAGGAGTCTGGTTTAGGTTCTAATTTTCATCTCAAGTTTGTCTGGTTATATATCTTTGGGAACTTACTTCGTAGTTCTATTTCACTTATAAAACAAGAATATCCAAATCTATTCCATTCCTTACAAAAGAGATGAGGCGGTGCCCTTCTTTCTGTTTCTGCTTCCCATGATTCCAGGGGTCACCACGCACCTCCTAGTCTTTATAGGTTTGTATGTTATTTTTAGTTTTCCAGAAGATGGCTGTAAGCATAAGTACTTTTAGTAGTATTAATTGTTTTTATAACTACTTTTATAATGGAAAAATCATAAACTTAAAAAACTGTTGACAGGATACTAAAAAACAAAAAAAACAAAGAAACCAAAAAACCCCCCTGAGATATCAAACTGTCCAAAATAATTAAAAACTCTAATCTGCAAATGATTTCTGGTTTAGTCCAGTGTCTCAAGGACTTAACCTATTTCTTAAAGACACCGAACATCATATATTCTGTTCAAAATATAGTCCTACTCCCAGTGTTTCATAAGCTTTTTGCTGTGGAAACATTGCATTTTAAAATTCAAAAAAGATGTTGCTTTGTGACATCTGATATGCTACCCATTAATCTTAGTCTTGATAAGAGAATACAAATTTGATTTCCTTCCAAACCTAACATTTGGAAATGTATATTATTTCTCCTTTGGAATGTGGGATCATTTAGAATATAAATGACTACATTTATAAAAAACATTAAAAAGCTTACCTGGTTGAAGCACATTCTCAGCTTTTTGTTTGTCTGCTCTGGGCATTGCTCCAGCTGTTTTTGTAAATAATAGGACAGGATATTAGCTTTTAGAAAATGAGCTGTCTACAATGGAGTTATAACGTGCAAGTATCTAGTATAAAAAACCATCAAAGCCTAGAACTGGCCAACATTGGTACTGGGGTCTTTTAAGCCTGGGTCCAATTAAATTAATTAAAGTATACCTCACCTCATTCCAAAAAAAAGATTAAGGCAGTTTACATAATAAACAACATGGTTAAACAATTGCAGAAGAAAATAAAAGTGAAGGAAAAGTAAATGACAAAGATTATTCAAGAGGATGTCAAGAAGGTAGCTGGAGTCTGGGTCTCTGGAATGGGAACACCACAGAAATAGACTGGGGAGTTACAGGCATATGGGGTAGTATTTAAAGTCACAGACTTGTCTAGGTCACCTAGAAACAGCACTTAACAGAGAGAAGAAAATGGCCCAGGAATGGGCCCTCAGACGTGCCAACATTTAGAAACCAAAGAGAGAAGGAATTGAGTTGCCAGCAGAAAAGACGGGAGGAAGAAAAGCAAGAAAATGGGAAGTGCATTGTCATGGAAGCGACACAAAGAAAGTGGTTCAAGAAGAAAAAAGTGGTCAAACTGGGCCGGTCTCTCAGAGGTCAGGTAAGATAAGAGTGACCACTGCATTTGTCGGCCTAGCGGTCACTGGTGGCCTCACAAGACAGTCCCAGGGAAGTAACAGGGTTGGAACCCTGGCAGGGGGGTGGGGAGGGGGAGGAGGAGGAGGTGAGGGTAGAAGGTGAGGGAGCAGAAACCATAATTATACATTAGAAAATTAAGGGTTTCTCCCCGGGATCAGATTAAAGCATAAGTCACCTCTGTCAAATAAATTATTTGGTGTTCTTTTCACTAACAGCCTTTCCATGTATATCCATCCTCTCCACAAGCAATGCTGAGCATGAAGGCAGAGAAAGCATCCTCCCACCCTCTTGTACCCCAAGGTTCTTCTGGGCTCCAGGGAGCACCTTCTGGCAGCCCCAGGCCTGCACAGCTCACTCAGCCTCACCACAGGCTGCAGTGACTTAGCAGCCTGCAGACAACCCATAGGAGCCCAGGTAGCTGAACAGAGTTTTCTTTCTAATCCTATATGGCACTGTCCCTGAAAGGAGGTTTGGTAAATAGAATTTTCTTCATCTTTCCCTGTGATGTGTTAATGATTTTAGTAAGACTAGTGCTCTGGGCACCTGACACGGCTGACCCACCCAATCCTCACCTCAGCCCCCCATAACGGATGGTTGAGGAACATGTATCCAAGCAATAGAAACTCTATTTTTGGTGTCATGGAGGGAAGTCAGGGACCATGTCCTGTTTCTTTTCATCTCTGCAACTTTCTGTTCTCGGTCTGTAAGATCTTCCCAAAGTTTATCTGAACCTTGGCCACACTGGTTTTAAATGCAGTTTTCATTCTGAGTCATCCATGTGGTATAAAGATCCCCATCTTCATTCACTTAAACCATTCTAGGTCCTCCTCCCGGTAGCACTTTACAATGTGTCTTCAATGAAGATTAAGGTCAGGCTATTCTGTCATTCCCTCAAAGTTCCAACAAAGCTGGCTTACCTCAAAACTTGCTGCAAGTTCCTCCACAGATGTGTGGCCAAGTTCTGATGGTAGCTGATATTGAGGGAAAAAGTACTGAAGAATCTCCCTAGGAATATGAGCAGACCGGAGATGGTGATACACAGGGAACAGGGACGCAGCACTCACCTGTCAGAACTGCTGGGGGTTAAACATCTTGGCAAAGATGAACACTCATGCCCACCAAACTGTTTTTACCCGTCATCAAAGTCTTCCCCAAGAAGCATAGACTGGGGAAAGGGAAGTGGGCGGGGCTATAAAAAGGCAACAGGCGGAATCCTCGGGGTGAGGCGGCTGTTCCGTATCTTGACTGTGTCCAAGCCAACATCCTGTGATAGCGTTACCACCGGGGAAGAGTAGGGAAAGGGTACAGGGCATCTCTCTATATTATCTCTTACAACCGCTTGTGAACCAATACTTATCTTAAAATTAAAAGTTTATTTAAAAAAGAAAGGAAGAAAGAGGAAGAATGAAAGTGGAAAGAAAGGAAGGGAAAGGAAGGGAGAAAGAAAGAGAAAGAGGAAGAGAAAGAAAGGAGAGGAAAGGAAAAGAAAAAAAAGAAGAAAAGAGAAGAGAAGAGAAAAAAGAAAAGAAATGAGAGTGAGAGAGAGGAAGGAAGGAAGCAGGCGGGCAGGCAGAAAGCAGGCACGGGCTCACAATGCCCATCCATAATCAAGCAGCCCAGAAAAGCCCTGCACCTACTTGAGTGTTCTCCTTGCAGAAAACTTAGCATCGCAAAATTTCTGAAGGAAAGACACTGTCTCCTGACTTTTTTTTTTTTCCCCTAAGAAAGCCAAAGAATTCAATTCTCCAGAATAATTCCTTTCATCTGGGGTTCTGCGGCTACTCTTAGAAATCATACGTGGACCCTGTTCTTTCCAGTGACTGGCCATTGTTCTGACAGGTGCTTCATTTTGCCAAAAGGCAGTAGCGCCCCGCCCTTGTAGGGTGACAGCTTTTTTGGGATTAGTCACCCAGATGATACATATCTCATTCCTTGGAGAATATGAAATCTAGAAATTTATAGCTACTCTATCTTAAAAGTGCATGGAGTGTTTTTGTGTTGAAGGGTTCTAAGAACCTCATGTATATCATCCAAGGGATTTACAAAACTTTTCAACTGTAAAATAATACGGCACACAAAAGATAAAATAGCTGTTTCTTACATAATTTACATTCCGAGTTTTTTAAGAATATTATGTTTTAATATTCATTTATAGTTTTAAGGAAATTCAATCCAAACGTTAAAAATCCTCAGCACTACACAACGTCAAATATAACACACACACACACACACACACACACACACACACACACTCCTCAGAATTATTTGCCCAGTTAGTAAGAAGGTGAGTGAGTTCTGGGCATTTGAGATGAGCAGAAATCAGATGGGATGGAGAAGAACGCTACAAGTGGAGTCCCGAGGAAAGGTGACCTGTGGTCACCGCTAGGGCTGGTTTGGTGGGACAGAAGCGAGGAGGTCTTTTACACAAACCAGCCCCTTCTCTCTCTAAATCCAGCCTCCCTTCCCCCAACACATGGTTCGAGCCTCTCCTGAGCAACAGTCCTTGTCATGGTGGGTATAAATGCTTTTGGGTTTAGATTTAGAGCATATGAGCCATCTTCTGAGGAGGTGCTTCCAGAGAAGCAAATTTCAGGTGGTGGTAGCACTGGGTTGGGACTGGGAGAGGGTGAAGGGGAGACTAGGGGAGAAAAAAGTTCTAGATTAGTTCTGAATTATTCTCAACCTCGGCAATCTCTGCATCAGAATTTACACCACACATCATCTATCATCTAAATAATTTCTCACACAAACATACTAATATTTCTAAAGCTAGATACCATTTTAAAATAAAACACAACTTTATATAAAAGTTTTACAGCTTCTGCCATGTTGTATTTTCTCAATACACTCAAGCTCAGTAGTCCCCCAGATATTCCCTGAACCCCACCACCACATAGCTTTTACCCAGTGGTCCCTGCCAGAGCCTGGCATCTGCCCCCATGCTAGGAACCCATACGTTCTTATTTCATGGAATTCAGCCTCATGGGGAATGCAGACAGGGAAGCAAGCTTTTCTAGGACAGTGTGATAAATGCTGGGATGAGAATGGGAATGTAGCGCTATGCGCACCGAGATGAGGGGCCCTCCCCATCATGGGGAGCCCCGGAGGAGGAGGAGGAGTTAGCCAGCTGTGGGGCAGGAGGGTGGGGGCACATGAAGCATGCATTCCCGGCCACTGCACTACATGCTGGGGACAAGTGTTTTCTGGCAATAGTGAGCCCCCTGGTCACATTCAACCACTCTTTATAAAGTGCTAGAAGTGTACTAAGTGCTACTATATGCTTGATATATGTAACTTCAAGTCATCTTTATGGAAACTCTTTGGTTGAGGACTTATTCTTACTTTGAGCCTCTCTGGTTTCCTAATAATTAAGGACCTCTCCCCCACCCCCTGCAACAGGCCCTAGCAGGTGCACTCTCCTTTGTCTCTCTCCCTCCAGGGTCTCTGCTTTCTGCCTTTGACTCTCTCTTCCCCAGAGCTGCTGCTAACTAGCTTTTCCCTCAGGGATTCTGTCCCATAAGACCTACAAGACAGAGGACAAATTATACAGCTCCTGCGGTCTCCAAGCACAAACACATAGACCTCTTCCTTTTCCTGAAAGATTAATTCAGAAAAACTGTTAGATGCTGTTAGGAAACTGTAAGACACCAAAAATGGCAGAAGCAAGGTCTGAATGTAGTTAAGAACTCTTAGAAAATTCCTTCACGTTTTATCTTGAGTCCCTTTCTTCCCTGGTATCCCTTGCCGGTGTCTTCTTTTGTTCCTGGGAGGTATCAAACCTGCCTCCACTCACCAACTTCAGGTTTCCCTTAGGACGTAGTGATCCTCTAATCCAGGAAGGGTACTGCCAGGAGTGTGCCAGGAGGCGCTCAGCACCAAACTGCAGGAATAAAGTGGGGTCTGTTCACCGGTAGCCACTGAGTCAGATGGATACTGTGCTGTGGGGGACTCGTGAATCACCTGCCACCTCAACAGGACTCTTGTCCCACAGGAACAGCCCTTCTTCCCTTGGAGCATCTACTCACAGCTCTGCCCTCAGACTTGATAATAAAATCAGGAACATGTCTTTGTTTAACACTGTCTCTCTTCTCAAGACTTTAAGAAATAGCCTAAAGATCTTCCAGAGCTGTTACTAGCATCCAGGATTATAGGAGGTCCTCTGCTCGGATGCCCATCTCAGCTGAATTCCTATAAAATCCATACCCAAATCTGCAAGTCCAATCTGGAAGTTTTTGAAGAGTTCAACCAGGTGAGCTACAACCCTGAGTCAGTGCTGTTTCTGTCTGTGATGGCCAAGCTTGGAAGCGCTGCGGCTGAGGGTCATTTCCTTTTCACTCCCCAGTCCTATTCCCTTCCCAACAGAGTAGCTTTTTCTTAAGAAAAATCTCCTACTTGCATTAATACAGCTCCATTCCCTCTAGACATGAGCAGTAAAACACAGAAGTACCTGGTCACCTGGCTGCTCTTTTTAAAAAGTAACCAAGTTCACAAGCTTGGTCTTAGCTAAGAAAAAGAGCAAGCCTCTTACTTGAGGTAGATTGAAACTCTCTTCTCCAACCCAGTGAAAGAGAAAGATGAGGATGAACAGAAATGGCATAGCTTCATTTCGTAAAACCTGGAATCAGATCACGTTTTTTGACAGACCCCAACTGCTCATGTATTCACTTTGGTGGGTTTTTCTCTTGCTTCGGTAACTGGCAGCCACCTGTAACGAGCGACTTCCTTTTTAAAACTTATTTTTGATACTTTTAAAATTTAAGCTAACACAAAGCATGTTTGGGCTTTTACAGAGTTGAAATACATGAAGTCTGCCTCATTATCAAGTTTACACACACAACAATGAACTGAAACAAGGTGTCCGAGGGTTAGCAGTCCAAAGCAAGGACTATGAGACTGTCAGGATTGAAATTCCAGCTCTACCACCCAAGAGTTATGTAATGCTGGGCAGATTACTCAAACTCTACCAACATCAATTTTCTCATCTGTAAAATGGGGATAATAAAAATCTAATTACCGGGCTGTTGAAAGGTTTAAGTGAGTTAACATATGCAAAGCCCTTAAGGCAGTGCCTGGTACACCGGAAGTGCATAATAAATACATATTATTATTATCATTACTATTGAGAGTGAACTGAGATTTAATACTACTCTAATATTAGGATCATCTAATACAATTTAACAGTGTGGATCTGAGTTTAGCTCATCTACCTCTGACTTAACACAACTCAGTCATACCCCATAATCTGAAAATATTTTAATATCCAGCAACACTACTCACTGCATTTTACATTAATCCCTCTCAACTTTATTAAAAGCACTCTTTGAGGGGCCCTTGGGTGGCTCAGTCAGTTAAGCATCTGACTCTTGATCTCAGTTCAGGTCTTGATCTTAGGGTCATGAGTTCGAGCCCTGCATTGGGCTCCATACTGGCCATGGAGGCTACTAAAACAAAAAAAAGATATTCGTTGAATACCTACTAATATATGCTAGACAGGGTGTGGAAAATCCAATCTGTTTTCAAAGATGTTACTATATTTGGGGATTAAATAAACTAATACACATAAAACAAAAAGTAACATAAGTCAGAAAACACTAAACTGAGCATAATCAGGTAATGAAAATGAATAATGAAAACTACTATTTTTATTAATTTATTCCATTAACATGAAATAAACAGAAGTGGCCGGACTCTGGCAGTGTGGAAAGGGATAAGGCTGAGGTCATGCCCAGAGTGAACCATGTGGAGGGAAAGGGCTCTATCGACTCTCTTTATCGTGTGACAAGCCAGGCAAATCTGGGGAGGGATGGTCGGTGTAAAGCACATGGAACCCTCCACGTTCTACACAATCAGCCACAATCCTCATGCCCCGAGACATGTGAAGTCTAGTTAACACAAGGAATAACACGTGGACCAGATACAGAATAGTGCAGCACAGGGGGTAAGAATAACAAAGAAGACAAGAAATCTGTTTCATCTGTGAAATGTGAGAAAACATACTGCATGCTGCTAAAGGTGAAAGAGAAGATTGATAAATGAGGAGCTCACTGTGTTCCAGTTAAGCTTTGTGTTCTGTACAATTCTTTTTCCACTTAATATTTTTGTAAAACAATCACCACAAAAAAATGCAAGCCGGTACCAAAAAGAGCTGATTTATTAATACATTTGGCTTTCAGAGTGTTCAGTTGATAATAGCGTGATGATTTCAAGCACCAAAAATTCTACATGTTCATTAGGGAGATGGTTTCCGGGAAATTTTAATTTTCTAGTGATGCCTAATTATAGAAGTGAATGTACTTTAATGTCTTAGTACACTCAATCACATTATCCCCTTTTTGATCACACGTAACATTAAAATTAATAGTAATGATACACTTAAATGCAGAACAAAGATGAGCCAAGGAAAAAATTAGGAAAATGACGGTACACAGTGGCACACCCAAACTCTGCTGCAACACAACCAGACAAGGCTCTCCAGATCTCAGTGTGGAGAACAGCGAAGGGGGTGTGTGTGTGTGTGTGTGTGTGTGAGATAAAATGTGTACATGTATACATACACACACACACATATATATACACATACATATATACGTTTCTGTATGTATATGCACCTGCGTCTGTGTGTGTATACAGTGGTTCAGAGCACGAGACGACAAATCAGGGAGCCTCGGCTTAAACCCAGCCCTGTCCTAGTAGCTGTGTAATTGTGACTTTGGGTGTATTAGTTTCTCTAAGCTTCAGTTTCCTCATCCATTAAAAAAAAAAGAATAATATCGACCTCGTAAGTTTGTGGGAGTAAGGAGCTAATATATACGTGACATTTGGGTGAGCCTAAAATATAATAACAGCTCAAAAATGATAGCTATTATTATCAAGAAGCAATATCCCAGTCATTGGACATGTGGGCACATTCCTATATATAATTTATTGCATACCACCCGGTCTTAGTGCTCAATTGACATGCTTGAATCTTGGAACCAGTAAGGAACAAACCAGGATTCAAATCTATGGTTACCCTACTTCAAAACTGAGGAGCTTACATATTACTTCTGGACAAATGCTGACAGAACTGGCTGGAGAATCCCATTCTTGAGGGACTATACCGTAGACCATGTCAGTATGAGACTGATTATCCATCCAGATCACTGGATTAGGGGCCTTTTTCAACTTCATAACATCTGTACAACACTGAGGTCCGACCTGCTTCCATCCCATTCCCAGGCTAGTGGAGGCTTGCCAACTCAGGTGCCAGGGCAGAGTTAGTGATCAAAACTTAAGTGTTAAGAAATGTATCACTCCAGCTTCATTTCTTGGTCGACAACTTGTCTCTGGATCCCTAGTATCATTAGTGAAGATGTGCCCTGATGCAAAGTCCAAGCAGATCCACCTACATATAACCAAGAGTGCCTCCTCCTTTCTCCCAGGGCAGGACAGATGCTGGGAGTGTGTTTTTAAGGGACAGGTGGGACCTTCATGCCCATGTATGCAGAGCCCCACAGCCCTGGATGTTGCTGCAGAAATTTCCATAAAGCCCAGGACAACTGCAGAATTGAGTTCAAGTCCTATAGTGGTTTGCAGTCTCCTTTCACACACAAGACCAAAGCCTGGGCCTGAGTAGAAGTTGTAGTTACCTTTCTCTTTGCCAACTCTCTAATTCCATTCTTTGCCAACTCTCTACTTCAGGAAGTTTTTGCAGTCACTCACTGATTAGAAAGTTAAAGTCACAGTCCGCATGGAAAATACGATTCTAACCAGGGCATGTGGTGTGTTCTCCTTGGCCGAAAGCCTCTTACTTTACAACGCAGGACACTCACAGGCTATGAACCCTAACCAAACCAACTGGCTCCACTAATTCCGTGGTGTTCCTGCTCCTGCCCCCTCCCTCTCCCTCTGTTACCTATTTTAGAGCACTCTTCTGTATACTAACTTCTTTGGCTTGATTGTAAAGCCTCCCATCATTGGTCCCTAGTTGGAAAAATTCTGAATCCTGGACTTTATTCCAGCTCTATCTGCATCCTTTGAGAACTGAGATCCAAACATCTAAATCCCTCATTTACCCTGCCCACAAATGTTAACCTTCTACACTGAACCAGAAAGTAAAACTCAATTTCCCTTGATAAGTTTAGTATCTAAAGCTACAAAAGGAGACTTTTCAGAAGGCCATTACAAATGTCATGAGGGTCCTCGCCAGGCAAAAACCAAAGAAATAAAAAACGAAAGAGGAAGGAATGGAGGGCGGGAGGAAGAAATTCAGTTAGAATTCTTCACAACATCCGGGAGAGAACTAACATTCCCTCATACTGCCAGAGCAAGTGACAGACCGCCTGAGGACGACAGGCCGCTAGCGACTGCAGTTCTATTTCAAGAGACATTTAACCTGTGGGGTATCTGTAGCGGTTTAGTTAGCAGACAAGTCATAAAGTCATTCTATTGAATCTTCTTGATAACTTTACCACTCCACGGGTGGGGGGAAAGAAAAGAGACCAGGAGTCGTCACTGCTTAGAAAGTTCAACAAAACGCATGGAAATATGTTAGCAAATATCTTTACCTTAAATTAGACGCCAGTTTTCTTACAGTTTCCTTGACAGATGTGCTTTGAGAAGACTCTTTCAGTAAAGCAGCAATGTGACAACAACCACTCACAGTGAAGCTGGTGTTGTGTCCAGAACTTGGACTTAAATCTTCCATCGGCGCACTGCGCAAAAACAAGCCGAGGCTTATAATTTCAAAGCAGGAATCGTATTAGGTACCAATGAATTCAGAAACATTAATAGACGACAAATGAACTGTTAATACACAACAAATGAGAGCAAGGCCATAAATGTCATGCTAAAAACTGTCATTTAGGGAGTTATAGAAAATCCATTCTCAACTAGAAAAATTACTATTTATTCCTGACAAATCTTGTTTCAAGGTTTTTGGGGGAGCCACAATTAAACAGAATTGGCGGTAATGTATTCTTAACAACGGTAGTCACATACCATTTGTCTCATTTGCTGAAAGAGGCTTTTAAACCAAAGTTCTATGTTAGCCTGGGGGAAGGTACATACAGAAATAAAACAAAAAGGGGCAAAGTCAGTTGAAAGAACTATTTAGTCAAGATCTGAAGGAAAAGGGGTGTTCCAGGTGAAGTGTAATTATCCTGGGTAGAAATGAAGCAGGGCCGCTGGGGTGGAGTGTGCGGGGAAGGTTGGGGGGGGGAGGGGGCTGGTACCCTGGGCCGGGGGCCAGAACTGGAGTTTATTCTAAGCAGAGCAGGCACGACCACCGAAGGGTTTCTTGCATGGAAGCAAGGTGATCTGCTGTATGTTTTAAAAGGATAACTGGCTGCAGCATGGAGAGTAACACACAATGAGGATGCTCAGAATCATGCAGTGTGTTAATGAGACCCAAAGCTTTCAATATTGTGGGAACAAAAAACGTTCAGGAGGGCTGGGGGACTTGCAATTTGGGAGACAAAACTGTGTAGGCAGGTAGGGGTCAGATCACGTAGGGATTTGCTTGTCAAATAAGGAGGGGGTTTTTGTAATCCTTTCATGCTAAGTGTTAAGACCACAGCTCTGGGGCGTCTGGGTGGCTCAGTTGGTTAAGCGACTGCCTTCGGCTCAGGTCATGATCCCGGAGTCCCGGGATCGAGTCCCACATCGGGCTCCCTGCTCAGCAGGGAGTCTGCTTCTCCCTCTAACCCTACCCCCTCTTGGGCTCTCTCTCTCTCACTCTCTCTCTCTCTCAAATAAATAAATTCTTTAAAAAAAAAAAAAAAAAAAGACCACAGCTCTGGAGAGTTTTATATGTTTATACTGTATGGGTCATTTAAAAATTGGACAAGAGTTAATATCAAATAGAATGTGTTTCTACTGTCAACAGCTTTTTGGCATTAATTCTCCTAACTTCAGTTGATATTTTATTTAAGGTTAAGAACATTATAACTAATGCTTGTCTCTTAAAGAATACTTATACAGGGGCGCCTGGGTGGCTCAGATGGTTAAGCGTCTGCCTTCGGCTCAGGTCATGATCCCAGGGTCCTGGGATCGAGCCCCGCATTGGGCTCCTTGCTCAGCGGGCAGCCTGCTTCTCCCTCTCCTACTGCTCCCCATGCTTGTGCTCTCTCGCTCTGTCAAATAAATAAATAAAATCTTTAAAAAAAAAAAGAATATTTATACAGTATCTGAAGCCTATTAACTGTAACTTCCTTTATGCTGAAATTTTATTAAAGTAGTCCTCTAAAAATTTTTTTTATCATTTTTTGGGATGCTGAAAAGTCATGCTGGTGCTGAGGGATAAAAGGTAAAATGCACTACACCTGAGCACAGAGTCCTCTCTGAACCTGTTTCTCTTCCTGCCAAATAATAATAGTGCCGACCTCCAAAGGAAAGGGAAACGAAAGTGAAAATGAACTTTTGGGACTTAATCAAGATAAAAAGCTTCTGCACAGCAAAGGAAACAGTCAACAAAACAAAGAGGCGACCCACAGAATGGGAGAGGATATTTGCAAATGACACTACAGATAAAGGGCTGGTATCCAAGATCTATAAAGAACTTCTCAAACTCAACACCCAAAAAACAAATAATTAAATCAAAAAATGGGTAGAAGACATGAACAGACACTTCTATAGAGAAGATATACAAATGGCTAACAGACACATAAAATGTTCATCATCATTAGCCATCAGGGAAATTCAAATCAAAACCACATTGAGATACCATCTTACACCAGTTAGAATGACAAAAACTGACAAGGCAAGAAACAACAATTGTTGGAGAGGTTGTGGAGAAAGGGGAACCCTCTTACACTGTTGGTGGGAATGCAAGTTTGTACAGCCACTTTGTAAAACAGTGTGGAGGTTCCTCAAAAAATTAAAAATAGAGCTACCCTATGACCAAGAAATTGCACTACTGGGTATTTACCCCAAAGATACAGAGGTAGTGAAAAGAAGGGCCACATGCACCCCAGTGTTTATAGCAGCAATGTCCTCAATAGCCAAACTGTGGAAAGAGCCGGGATGCTCTTCAACAGATGAATGGATAAAGAAGATGTGGTCCATATATACAATGGAATATTACTCAGCCATCAGAAAAGATGAATACCCAACTTTTACATCAACATGGATGGAACTGGAGGAGATTATGCTAAGTGAAATAAGTCAAGCAGAGAAAGTCAATTATCATATGGTTTCACTTATTTGTGGAACATAAGGAATAGCATGGAGGTCATTAGGAGAAGGAAGGGAAAAATGAAGGGGAGGGAATCAGAGGGGGAGACGAACTATGAAAGACTATGGACTCCAAGAAACAAATTGAGGGTTTTAGAGGGAAGGGGGGTGGGGGCATGGGGTAGCCCAGTGATGGGTATTAAGGAAGGCATGTATTGCATGGAGCACTGGGTGTTACATGCAAACAATGAATCATGGATCACCACATCAAAAACTAATGATGTACTGTATGGTGACTAACCTAACACAATAAAAAAAAAAAAAAGAAAGAAAGAAAGAAAGAAAAAAGCACTGGAAATGACCCTGGCTCCCTGACACTGTGCCTCACTTGATAGCCCTAAACCAGCTCTTTCCAGGCTTATTTTACTTCAGAGAAATAAATTTCTATTGTACTAAAGAATAATAATAATAATAATAATAATAATAATAATAATAATAGTGCCGACCTCACAGAGATGTGCTGAGGATTAAACAAGACATACAAAGAATTCAGCCCAACCCCTACACTTAGTAAGTGCTCAGTAAATAGCACCTAATTATTATTGTTATTATGATCATCTTTATCCTCACTACCACTGTTAATGAGTTTGATAAGATTCTTCCACGAAGACTGTTTTAATTGGACCACAGTTCTAACATTTCATGTTGTAGATACAATTCAAAGATGATTTTAAAAAAAAGACACACACAACCTCATACAAACCTGAAAGCAACATATAATACACACACACACACACACACACGCACACACACAATGTGTTTTAGTTTTTGGATGAATTTTAAACTTTAACTCAAACTTTAATAAATAACTCTAGGTTAAAGCACTGTCCATAAAGTGGCACAGCAACAACATGAGGGGGAAACTGTCTCATTTAGTCAATCAACAAATATACTAACTCTGAATCAGCTGCTATTCTGGACACTAATGACACAGAGGTGGGCAACACAGCCTGGTTCTTGTGGAGGGAATTAGCTCCTAGTGAAAAAGATAGAAAATAAGCAAGCTAGAATGTAACACATTAAAAGAAACAGATGAGTCAATAAGATACTTTAAAATAGTAGTAAGTACTCTGAAAAAAACCATGCAGGATGCTAAGATCTGGTAGTGTGCCTTATCAGGAATGGGACAGGCTATTTTAGATGGAGTACTATGGGAAGACCTCTCAGACACCTGGAGTTATGATGAAGAAAAGATAGGCCCCCGTCCTTATGGGAAGACAGACTTTCAGACGGACAATTCCACTTGACAATGATCAGAATACAGCTGAAATTTAACAGATAATTATTTTTTTAAAGATTTTATTTATTTGAGAGAGAGTGAAAGTGAGAGAGATCACAGATCTCCAGAGAGGGAGAAGCAGACTCCCGGCTGAGTGGAGAGCCTGATGTGGGGTTCGATCCCAGGACCCTGGGATCATGACCTGAGCTGAAGGCAGTCGCTTAAATGACTGAGCCACCCAAGCGCCCCTAACAGATAATTATTGAAGTTGAAGGAGTTATGACCACTCTGATCACTGCATCAGTGGCTCTCTGAAACCTTGAGTTTGCCTGTGAGAGTTGGGGGCCCCAGAGGAGAGAACACTTGAACTCGAACTTGAAGGAAAGAGTAGTAGACTGGTGTACAGCTTGCAGAGGGCAAAGGAAGCAGTGTGGACAGAGATGCAAGTGTGATAAAACAGGACTCAAAGCAACTCAGAAATTCTGGGAAACAAAGTGGGGGCTCCAGGAAGGGCCAGGAGTGAAGGGGACTTGCGCCGTGCTAAGGAATTTGTAACTTATCCTGCAAGCGATGGGGCCATGAGAAGCTTCTGAGTAGAACAGTGAAGTGAGGGGATTTGAGTATCAGAGGGACTCCTCTGTCAGCAAGTGCAGAAAATCAAACTCCTGTTTTTTCCAACACTCAATTCAATGTGCTCTTATGCAAAAAGAGCCCAAGATTTGGATTCATAGACACTGGGTCTAAATGCCTGGAAAGCACCTTTGACAAGTTTGTCTAAGTGAGGGTAAGAGTTTGCTTCCTTGAAAACATTCTTTGTTTTATTGGGCATCCAAAATATTCAGCTGATTTTATGTTAAAAGTGACAAAAGTCTCATGTCAAGAAAATTCTAGCATGCAATAATTATCATAATTACATATATGTATAACAATAAGATAATGAGCCACACAAAAAAACAGGTTCCTGATTGCATATTCACACCTTATACATATATGACATTTTCAGTTCTTTGACTACATTACAGTAATTTGAATTAGTTGCTCACTGTGAGTAGGAAGTTAAGCCTGTTCCATTTCATTATCCCCAAATCCTCACAAAAGAAAATAAAAAGGTTTGGGAAAAAGGTAAGAAACCTAGCCGTATTCTATTCTTTCTTGTCTCCTTTGTAAATTTGGTTCCATTCTTAATTGCCTTTGCTTGTTGCTATTATTTTCTTTCTTCTTGTATTTAAACATTGATAATTACTTTGCAACAGTATAATTGCACTCACTTAGAATTTGTGTAATTGCAGTACACTCACCTTTCCCGGTTAGGTAATGAAGAGTTTCTCTTTATTTCTGGAGTATCACTGCACGGCTCCTGTTTTTCTTCAAAAGACAGACAAAATGAAGACAATCACATTTTGATGATCACACAATAACGTGAACTGAAAGAAGTGTCGGCAGTTTATTAACTACTTATAGATAATTTGGCTTTGTATTCCAAACAACCTCTTGTAAAAAATGCACCAATATGTTCTTTATGCAACTTATAATAACCTTTTAATAAAGTGTAGATGGTGTATCTAATAATCCAAGAGCCTTTGTAACTTGTTTTTTTGTAAGTTCTTTTTTATGATGCTTATTATCTGTGACTGGTGTGCATGGGGTGACTGCTTGGGGCCGTCAGATTCCCTTCTCTCACCAGACTCTGCCCAGACAACCTCCTGTCTTCCCCCTAGAATCCCATTCTATTCCATTTTAGGTTCCAGTTCAAAAACATCCTAACAGATCCCAACCCCAAACATGTCTCTAGTAGAGAGTCGAACTTTAAAGCAGGAAGAGACCTGGTGTCCTCTAGTCAACCTTCTCACTGAGGGAACCTCATTATTGTATGTGCAGAGAGGTTAGTGATTCGCTACAGTTCACAGAAGAGTAGAAATGCTCTGACTCCTTGGATTGGTTTTAACAGTGTCTTGGAGGCAGTAGACGCAATAAGTCAACGTGTCATTCTTCCAGCTGTCTCTAGAATTCATTGTGGTAACTGTCCACATATCTTATTGCACCAAGTAAACCCTTGCCAACAAGTTGAGGGCCATCAAAGGCCAAGTGGAACAGCACAGCGACAAAGGAAGTTTTAGATGGTGGGTGAATGGCTGAGGATCTGACTCCTTTAGGTACATATAAAAGAGAAAACACAGAGCTTTTCTAAGCATACTGCAGGTGCCACTGGTTTTACTCACTGGCTTGCATACAAAGTGAAATTTTTTTAGCCCAACGGCCAACTAATCTATAATTACAGTCATTTAAAATCATTTCACAATTTGTTCTTTCCAAACCCAGGATGAATATTTGAAATTAAATATTAATTTTAGGATCAAAATTGTATTAACAATTTTTCCATTACGATTTGGAAATCCAACAGGCACGTACTTGAAATCATGTTAATACTTTAAAATTTCTATAAAAGACTGGCTTTAAGATTAAGAAAGCCTTACAAAAGAAATACTGATTGTGGAATTGCAAATTATCCTAATTAAGATGAGAAATAAAAAACTGTGATTTCTTAGGGACCTCACTAATGGGTTCAAATATAAAGATGTGCATGGATGGCTGATTAGGTTACCTGAGTAACAAAGTATGAAGGGAGAGCTTATGATCAAAAGTGAGCACAGAGTGATGCCATGGACCAATACAAGGACTGGGAATGATGAAGCCAAAAGGAGCTGAGGCTTGTCAAAGAGGCTAAGAAAAACTTTAGAACTTATTTCAGAATAAGAGGAGGACAATGAAAATGATGGGCTTGCTGCTCAGGCCCAATGGTAGAATATTAAAATAAAAGAGAGTATGATGGTATGATAATAATAATATAACACATAATAACACATAATAAAGGGGTTGGTCATAATAATGAATGGACGCTAAGAAAACAAAATTTTGAGTCCAGTTTGCTTCCAGCTTCTCTATCCAAAGAAATCGTTTTTGGATTGAATATTATAAGATGGCAACTCTAAGTTTAAAAAAAGCTCATCTCTCACTTGAGACAAAAGATGTCCCATGGGGATAAAGGAACTAATGGATGTGTTGGTGAACTGGTCTATGGGGAATCATGAAAAGCAGGAAAAGGACTACATAATTGAAGATAGAGAACTGTCATCATAATTTTCAAAATACAGTCTGAATAAAAGAGCTCATATCAATCTACTGCAAATTTCGAAACAGAATTCAACACAGAGAGTGGTCCAAGTCTACTGCTGGAGACGTCAGGCCGTGTGTGGCAGAGCTGGGGGGACTCTCCTTGGGAAGGGAGTGTCTCTTGGCTCTTCCAAAACACACGGGATTGGCAGCTCACTCTCCACCCAGCCCTCCTCCCACTTCTGGAACAACACATTTTAACTTTTAAAAATCCAAACTGCTACCAAACTTCTGATCTATATCCCACATCAGATGTGCCACGTAAGTCATATTGAAAACAACTCAAACATCACAGCTAATATAGGTAAACTGAATTTTTTTTACCTTTGTTCATAAGAGAAACTTCCTTTTTTTCTTGTTTCAATGAGACCTCAGTGTCACTTTTATCTAAAACCTGAAAAATAAGCTGTTTACTTAAAGCTGCACAAAAATATAAGCTACATTATAGGGTGCGAAATGACCTGAGTATCAGTGGCCATATCAGAGAGAGAGGAGAGAAGTACAGTTTATGCACGTTATGAAGGGAGACAATTGTGCACATTGTAGAAAAGAATATTGATGTGCGTTTCAAGGAAGGTTACGTCATAATTGTCATATTTACTTTTACCATTTATCAGGATTTTTGTACTTCTATCAATATTTGTACAGGTATTTTTAAAAATCCACATCTTATGTGGATGTAACAATGACTCCAACAAATGAGCCAGGTATTTGATTCACCAGGAGCAACCATGGAACCTGTGCTGTTTTGAGGAGGCTTATCACACCGGTGGTCGATATAGAGGAGACACGGAGCATGAGCTCAACATCAGTGCAATGAAAACCTTGGGGAGGTTGGGGCCTGGGGCCTGAGGCCCCACAGCATGATGGGGAAGAAGACAAGGATAGGGATGGGGAGTGTACCTGGGCCAACCAGGGGACAAGGTTGGGACACCTTATCTTTTGATAAAATGGCAGGAGATCTGCCTAAAAGGGGTTACAGAGCCTTAATGTGTTGAATGCAGGAGCCAAGAGGGCTGGTAGCCCCTGAGAGTGAGTGAGTGAGTGAGTGAGTGTGTGTGTGTGTGTGTGTGTGTGTGTGTGTGTGTGTGTGTGTGATGTCTGGGTGGGTGGGCGGAAGTGGGGGTTGGAAGAGCTGGGGGGTGGGGAGAATGTGCCATCCAGAAGCCATGTCTACCACAGCTTTGGGAAGCCTGAAGACCCATCTTGCAAGGCTCACACAAAACCAACTTACATTTTGGAAATGTATTTCTTTAGATCAGAGAGAGAGAAAGACAGTTAGTTCACACCCTTCAGGAAAATGGACCTAGAATGTTCCCTTCGTGTATTTTGTAAATCTGTGAGAAGGTGGAGGAATAGGCAGTAAAAAACAGAAATGGAGAAGGCAGGGGTAAGGCAAGAGCTCCCTGACCCGAAGACCCTTCAACATGCGCTGAGATGCAACCGTGTTCCCCACTTCTATGACCTGGGGGAAGGCGCGGAGCTGTGGGTTCTCTGGAGCTTGCCCACTGTCTGTACCCTTCGCCTTTCAAGCCCGCTGTGCCCTGCTAAACAAACGTGGGAGGGAGAGGCGATCACCTCTCTTTTTCTCCCCTCCCAGGAAACACAGGCATATATTTTACATGGCATTCTAGAAACTGTGCTCCGTCAGGAAGCAGGTTAAATGGGCACACATGTAGCCTAGCAACAAAAGACCTGACGGCTGTCAATCACGGCTGCTCCTGTTTCACTCAAAGCCGTAACAAGGAAAGTCTTGTTAGGTAGGCGGAAATAAAACTGATGCTGGGGCGCCTGGGTGGCTCAGTCGGTGAAGCATCTGCCTTTGGCTCAGGTCATGGTCCCAGGGTCCTGGGATCGAGCCCCGCATCGGGCTCCCTGCTCAGCGGGAAGCCTGCTTCTCCCTCTGCCCCTCACCCCACTCTTGTGCACACACATACTCTCTCTCAAATAAATAAATAAAAATCTAAAAAAAAAAAAAAAACTGATGCTAAGCTGCTTTGTTCATTTCAGAATAGTTTTGTACTTATACTGCAAATAAATTCCTGCCCCAGAAGTAAATAAAACGCATGTATTTTTTAAAGTTCATTTTGCAAAATGACCTTAACAATGTACATCTTATTTCTCTCTGATATATCATAAAACTTAGTTTTCTTCTAATATGCTGATACATACAGGAAATCCACATGCCTTAAGTGCCTCTAACTTCGAACTAAATATTTTTTGACCAGTTTATAAGCAGCATAGACTATTTCCCACAGCAGTTAACAGCAACCACAAGATAAGCTGACGAGACGAGCTATTTAATGCCTTTAGTTACAACCACTTTGTTGTAATCCATGATGATCCAGCTCAGAATGTGTTCCTTTTCTTTGGTAACTCTTCCTTGTGATAAAAATCAGACAAGATGGAAGCATCCAAGATTTACCAAAATGACAGCACTCTCAGTAGGAACTTTTGTTGGTGGTGTTATTAGCACAGCCTCATGAAATTAACTGTTTTTGCATTTTATTGTTTAGTTCTCTGCTTTGAGCCATGCCTTATAGAGGTTGTTTCCATGAGAGTCAGATGTGTCCTCTCACTCCAAAAATGGTACTTACACAAAGCTTTCCCATCTAAATTGCAGGAGAGATTATCTTCTTTTCCTTTCCTGCATTTTCTTTATTCTTTGGCATACAGGTGTTTAAAAGATTTTGGATAAACAATTCACAGTATTCCCTTTTAAATAACACTGTAAATATCTGAGTTCATAGGATGCTCTTTTCTACCACAATATACTTGTGGCTTTGAAGGTCTGAATTTTTTCAAGCTGAGACAACAAGACATACAGCTGTCTTTTCGATGACACTATTTGTATATTTTGATACTGCTTACAACGCTCTTTCATATACATTACTGCATTTCATTACAGAAGTGTTCTTGTCTCTTAGGCTTAACTGTGTTTCATACTCTGCAGTTTGGGGATATCTCTTTCCTAAGATTTTACCTCAGTCATGAAATAGATAACACCTCCCACACAGTATATGAGATTATAGTCAAGTTTTAACATGCGGTTTTAGATACCTTAATTAAAATTATGTTAACAATGAGCAGAGTGGGATTTGTCAGTTCTCCAAGGGATGCAACGGATCAGCATAATACCACAAGCTCAATTTTGTGAAGTATCTATTTAAGAGGATAAATAAATCATAAATAAGTTAGAGAGAGGGGAAAAAAACATACCACAGTCAGCTGCAGAGCACTTCTCTAATTCAGCGTTGCTAAGGATGCGTTAAAAACTGGTTGGTATCACTTTACCTGCTTTCTTTCCTTCTATTTCTTTGCCCCTCTATCTCCACCTTTATTATTATCAAGGACCCAAAAAGGCTACCAGACCAGTAACGCCTTCCTGCCAAACTCAAAGGGCCTTTCTGTTTTCACTCTTCCACAGTGAACGTTACGTTCCAGGCTCCCCTCTCATCCATAAATTTATTCCCTAAAATTGAGTTCCCAGTATGGGTCAGACGCTGTTCTGATAAAGAATACAAAGTCCCGCCTTTATGGAGCTTATTTTCTAGTGAGGGAAAAATAGGTGTTAAGTAAATAAAAAGATGGATATGTGATATGATGTCAGGTGACATTAAGTTCTGCGAAGAGAAGTAACACAGGTAAGAGACCGAGAACAGCCTAAGTCCCCGCACCCTCCATGTCTCCTCCTCTCTACCCACTTCACAACCATGCCAGGTGCCCTCCTCTCTCAAGGTTAGGTTTGTTTGCTGTTAATTTGCTTGTTCCTCCAACTTTTTTCTAGTTTTTCTTCACACATCCTTCAGTTGGGCCTTTCATGCCAACTCTATACAGAACTGTACTCACTCAGCCTCACCATGCTTCCTCCCCCTTTCCTCTGCTTTCCTTTCCTCCTGAGCCCTTGCCACCATCTATCCTGCAACACAGTTTACTTATTAGTCTTGTCTGGGGTCTGGCTCCCTGACTGGAATGGAAGCACCACGAGGACAGGGAGCATCTTCTTGTGGTATCTCCAGTGTCGACGACAGTAACGGACACTCAGTTTACTCACAGAATCACAGAAAGTCCTGACCAGACATACGTGTTGCTGGGGGCTGGGGGGGAGGAGAATCCAGGCATTACAAACATCCAAGGAAAAGTCAGGGAAGCAAAAATAAGCTCGGGCTGTTGGAGGCCAAGGAAGTCCAGGGTGGCCACAGTGAAGAGAAAGAAGGGATGAGTGGTAGGGGATAAGAACTCAAAAGAGGTCAAGGCCAGGTCACCTAGGGCCTTGGAGGGCACAGCAAGGACGCTGAATTCTGGTCGAAGTGTGAGCAGAAGGCATCGGAGGGTTCTGAGTAGGAGAACGGCATGACCTATCTTTTAGATGAAACAGATTTTTCGACGGTGGATGCCAACAGAAGCAGTGAGATCATTTACAGGGCTATTGCTGTAGCCCTGACGAGAGATGTTGGTGAATTCGCCAGGATGGCAGCTGTGGAAACACAGGGTATACGTTCAAAGGTTGATTGGGCAGGACTGGCTGACAGGTTGAGTGCCGGGTGTGAAAGAAGAAGAGGAATTCAGGACGCCTCCTAGGCTGGGGCCTGCGTAGCTGTGAATGGTGGTGCCATTTATTGAGATGAGGAAGCATGAAGAAGTCTCTCGCTGCTCCTTCTTCCCTTGAATTCTATAACCTTCTGTGTCCCAAATCTCCCGGGATCTTTATTTTTCTACCCACACTTAATCCCTCAACAAACCTATTAAAATTTCAGGGGTCCAACCATTCCCCATATGCAAACAATGGCCTAATCAACATCACCAACCCTAACTTTCCACCTTTGCTCCAGTTTGCTTCCAACGGACATTGCGACACTTGCAGGGTTTGCTGGAACTTCAAATCTTCAGTCCCATGGGTACCCACTCCGATCCCGTCAGCTCTTCTCTTCCTGCTTGCAACAGCATGCCGTTCCTGGCTGCCATCTCCAAACTGCTCTCCCTGCTTCGTCTTCCATGCTTCCCTCCAGTGTCTGCTCTGCTTTCCTCCAAATGGTTCCATTTTCCTTGTCATCCTTATACTGCATCCTTAAGCAGCAGATCCTACTTGATTTTTTGGTCTTTCTTCTCCTCTGTCCAGGACAACAGCATCACCACAACCCGATTCATATTCCTACACAAAATCTCCATGATCCAATGTTCCTTCTCAAAACCTTCCCACAGGTCCTGACTGGTTACTACCTCAAGTACAAACTCTGTATCTGGCTTTCAAAGCCCTTCTCAATGTGATTCTAAGTTACATGAACATAATTTCAGTACTTCTTAAAACACACCTTCTGCTCTAACCAGAAGGCTGTCCTCAGAATTCCCTATAAGCACCTACACACCTTGGCCCGTGCTGTTCTATGTGGTATGTCTCTCTCTCCTTCCCTTGAGTGTTTCGCACCTTTCAAGACAAGTATAAGGTCTACTCTTTCCAAAATGTCCTTTTCAGTTACTCCAGACCATACTGATTTCTTCCTTTCTCTGAAAAACTATTACTAGCAAATTACAAATAGTTTTTTATTATTATTAAGAGCCAAGCATCTTATCTATGGAGCCCAGATAAGACTGGGATCCTACAGCGGCCTTGATTCTTACATGATACTTCAGAGCAGAATTTGAAACTTGGGTCCATCTCCCCAAAACAAATCCAACTCTACAAAGCACAAATAAATGTGCAGAATTCACTGAAGACTGTATTGACAAATGGAGGAAGTGGTTACATAAGGCAAAAATCTATTTCAAATCACCATGAAGCACCTCTATATTTACATCTTCGACTGCTGGCTGCCTGCTCACCTCTCTCCACACACTGCCCCCTCCAGCCTCTCCAATCCTGCAGTACCATGTTTTTTGGCTTCCGGAATGCCCCTCCTCCTTTCCCCAACCCCTCACACGCACCCTCCCAGCTCTCCCTTTGCTTCCATAGTCTCTCAATTTTCATTCTTTGCTCCCATGTCCTGGCTCAACCAATAAAGGCTGAACTTGCCCTCTTCAGAATTACAGAAAATGGTGTTTAAAAATGTTTTTCATAACACAAATAATTATTTTCATTCTGTCACAAATCATCACATTAATTCTCGTAACAACCTTGAGAGTAGGTAAGATTATTTCCATTTAATAGATAAGAAAACAGAAGACCACAAGTTGATACAACAGGTAAGTGGCATGTAGGTCTTTGAACCTGGGTTAGTCTGTCAGAGTGCAGAGTCTGTCAACTTTCTGTAAAATAATGTTAACAGGTGGTTTTGTAAAATTCTCTTCCAATTTTCCTGCTCCTTTAGAGCAAGGATCATATACATATATATATGGTGTCTTTCAGAATCTCTGATATAGTATTGTTTGTACATTTGTCTTAATTGGTGCATGGTCACTGGTAGTCCACACACTGCACTTGAATATTCAGGTTCATAAGTTGCTCCCGAGATCGTCCTTTGGGTCAGGGGCTGTATCACATGCTGTCTCTGTGTCTGTTGTAAGTCTGCTGATGAGCTGATGAATTATGCTGTGGAGAGTGAGTATAGCCATTTTTTCCTCTACAGCCCTTAGGGCAGCTCTGGTTTGTATTCCGTAAAGGAGTTGGCTCTGCCTGTGAAATTTCTGATACTGTTAGCAACAATCACAGCATTATGCAAGTTCAGAGGCAACAGTAACATCATCAACCAGGAAAACTAAGAAATGGCCTGCTTTTGAAATTAAGACAACTTCGATCATCTGAAATCAATTTCTTGCAATACCATTGGAGTTTCCCCTTAAAAAAACAATTTCTGTTAGGAGTTGGAAAAATGATGCGTATTTAGGGCGAATGCATCTGATTTAGGGACTGACTGGTTATGCAGGTTACTTGCTTTCCTTCCTTTTTTACCCGCTCTTGGGTTACCGAGTCATCTTTTAACTTCATTGTCATATAGTACTGATGCCAAAACAGAAGGCTTATGGCTGTTGTTTCTGGGTGTTGTGGTGTGGTTTGGTTTTGGCTACCACAGAGCACAGACCCAGACACTGGAGACTCATCAGCTATTCCAGATGGCTCCCAGCTTGTCTGACATATAACAGAGACCCTGTCAGTGGCCCTAGAGATTCAGAACTGGTTGATGACTTTCCTGAGCTGGATTCAGCCTCTTTTGAAAGATGCCCCCAAAGAGCTAACGAGGTGTAACTGGTAAAGGACTTCATTCTGAGACAGGAAGATGGTTCCATCCACTCATTCCTTTATTCATATGTCTTTCCTTAGCCCCACAAAGTGCCACATTCTGGGCTAGACACCGGAGGTTACATCTTTCATAGCAAATACAGAGACTCCACTGCCAAACTCTTAAAATACATCTGTCAACGATGATCTGGCCATCAATTTTTTTTTTAAGTATCTGCAGATTGGGAAAAACAAAATGAATCCATCTGCCAGTCTGCTCCTGAGACCAGGTGCAAGCCAAAAAAGGCCTACATGACCACAGCGGGCAAAAAGGCTCAAGTCAAGCCAACCAAAAAGGTAGTAGGGTTTCTGCTTATTAACTAAGCAGGTCTAACCCAACTTGAAGTAACCACGACAGGTGTTCTTTCACTGTCTTAGCAACTTGGGTTTGCCACTGATATTCAAAGCAGAAAAAGAAAAAAAGATTATTATATAATTTAGAAAAATGACAAATACCAGTATTTAGGAAGAAGGTAAATGTTGCTTCCTATCAGAGTCAGAAAATATGCATAATGTCAATTTGGAGCACGTGCTCCCCCAAGATGCATAAAAGCATGCACAAGGGCAACAAAAAGTTGATACTTTTACGCTCTGACTCGAGTCTCAGAAAATTATTCCCACTCAACTTCTCTGACTTACTGTCAGCATTGGTAATGTTATTCCCCTGGTGTTCCTGAATTTTGAAGCTTTCTTCAAATTGATCGTTTGCTTTCCTGACCATCTGCTGTAGCCTAGCAACCTAATTTTCCCAGTCCCCTTTCAGAACAGACCCCCTAGCACATCTAGTCTGCACAGTCTCTTCCTATGGCTCATCTGGTGACATAACTTGAGACTGTTACCTCTTTGCTAGGATGCTCGATAATCTAGTCCCACTCTTTTGCTTTTATTTTTATTTCTTCTATTAAGCATGGTGCAGTGCCAGTTGATCAGATGGCTTGATTTTGAGGGGCACCAATGTGGTATGGGGCTCATATGCCAAATTTTTGCCTGGAGTAAAGTTGAACTGCCAATATATCACATAGCAGTGCGCTCGAGTTTTTAACTGAACTTAGACAAACTCTTAATTACAACAGTACACAGGGCAATGCTCTAGTAAAGCAGAACTGCAGCAACCTTTACTCAGACATTGATCCCCCGACAGAGGCTGGTGCATCTACAGGGGGTGACCTAAAAGAATTTCTACTTCCTTCCCATCTGGGGTTAACGGGGACAAATCTGAACTTTACACATGGGTTTGGAAATGCCTGAGACAGAAAGAGTTCAGAATCAGAGAGGGCAGGGTATGTGTTTTGAACATGGAAGATGAAACTTTATTGGATAGGTCAGATTTAGGGTGGATAAGGGGAGACATGAGCTAAAGGGAAGTTAGCTTAATCTGGGCAAGGACTATGCACTGATTTTTTAAAATGAATTCAAGATTCTTGCCTGGAGAAGGCCCATCTACGGAATTTAGGAAACCAAAGCCAAAATGCTGAATGTTATTCAATGCAGTATCTATTTGTACCTTGAAATTCTTGCCCCTGAGTAAAGTCTGTGTACTCCAACCAATCTGTGTGGAATGGGCTGGGTGAACAGACATGGAGGACAGTGCAGGGAGATGGAAGATAAAGGGAGAAGTCATAAGGAGACGAGGTTAAAAAAGTGGGAGGTCAAACTCAACAGCTCGGGTTCAAGGTGACCACTTCCTGGCAGTGTGACCCTGAGCAAGTTTATTTTCCTCACCTGTAAGATGGGGATGAAAAGAGAATTTAACCCCTCAGGTTAAATTCAGAAAAATCAGATGAGATGATACACGTGAAGCACAGTACCTGAATTTCATCATGGCCACAAAGAAAGAGGAAAGGCTCACCCCACTAACACACACATACACAGGAACACACACAGGAGAATTTCAGAATAAAGTTTTACAGGGTCAGAGATCATAAATCTGGATCACATCAGTTCCCCTTAAGGGGTGGAGGGGACAATACCTGTGCTAATGAGATCATGAAAAATAATGAAAGAAGTTTGCTGCAGTGCAAACGGATAGCCCCACACGTAATGTCTCCAAGGGTCCAACGGGGAGGCTACCTAGGGCATTTTGAAGAGGTTTAAGATGTTCTTTAAAAACTCCTCATTATTTTCACGACAGTTTTTTAATCTCTAGAAAATGCCTAGAGTTTTAACTGAGTCCCAGTTGGAGACTTCCACGGTGCCAAATGACATGCAAGGTCTGACCAAGAACACTCTCACTGCATGGACTTTGAAAATGAAGGGACCGTGCTGGCTAGAAGGCCAGGCAGAAATTAATATCAAGAAGGAAAAAAAATGCCAGAGGCAACACCAGCAAACTATGGGATCAGAAGCAACTGGAGAAAAGGAAAATGAAGCCCAGTGCCACATGGATGATCCTGGAGCATGGTGAGTGTGAGGCACGGTGTAGAACAAAAAAGACAAACCTTAAAAATGACTAGAGAATGAGCATTATCTCAATGAGAAAAGAAATAAAACTAAAGAATATGTTATTCTTAAAAAATAGCTTTCAGGGGCGCCTGGGTGTCTCAGTCATTAAGCGTCTGCCTTTGGCTCAGGTCATGATCCCAGGGTCCTGGGATCGAGCCCTGCATCGGGCTCCCTGCTCGGCGGGAAGCCTGCTTCTCCTTCTCCCTCTCCTCCTGCTTGTGTTCCCTCTCTCGCTATGTCTCTCTCTGTCAAATAAATAAATAAATAAATAAATAAATAAATAAATAAATAAATAATCTTTTAAAAAAAAATAGCTTTCATAGACCATAGGCCTTGGAGAGAAAAGAATATGAAGAACATTCAGTCAAGAATGGGGTGGAATGAGAGGAGGAGGAACTTAGGAAAACAGGTCCAACTGCGTAACCCTGAGCCACAGCAGACAAGATGATCTGGGAGAATGAATGATAACATGGCGGCAGTCACCAGCAGCGGTCAGATTCGAGAGAGATCTGAACAGCCATCAGTACTCTCATCATTTCAGGCGAAGTTGCACAAACGTAGCACAGCCCGAGGGAGGTGTGCCCGGAACTTGGAAAAGAGAAAAATGAAGTACACCACTATGAAAAAAAATCCGTTCAAAAGGCAGACGGACAGACACAGCAAAGGAAAGAAGGCGCTTAAAGGAACGGACTCGTTCTCCATTCAACATGAGAAAGATACACTCCTAGGAGCACAGGTGGAACAGGGCCTGGGTGCTGGGCTAGTGCCCCATTTAGTGGTATAGCCAGTCATGTGGGTAACATCACCACTGTCATGCTTTAGGGGGAGGGCGACATGGCAGCCTGTCTTAGCTGGAAACCTTTTAAATATTCAGGCACATAACTCACCAGCAACTGTCAGACCATAATTGGCCAGCCCATGCAGATTGGCACAAAGGGGGAGAATGCACGGTGTAAGTCAGCGTGTGCCTTCCAACTGGACGGAGGCTGTATTTATCTTTCAAATGACCCAACTGCTATTACGATATTATACAATGGTCCCATCAGTTTGGATAATGTAAAATCATCCCTGTGAGGTGGGCTTTCTTTGATGCACTGAACCTATATCTCTCAGCCTATTACACTTGAAAATAAGGCCCTGGGCCCCAGTAAATTCACCAAATTAATAAAAACTACCCGGTTGTGGGGAGATGAGAAGTGTCAGTGTAGCAGCTAATTCTGTTTCTTTAAGTGATAACCTCTCGCAGCACCGTTGGTCCTGAGTGCCTTCCTTCTTTAAATGAGACAGGTACGGAGTCAGAATTAAAGCATGTGCACAGACACACACAATGGAAGCACTATAGGGAGACAAGAATTGGGTAGAAGGCCAGGGGTTAAGAAGAATTATTTTTTAATTTATGAGTTTAAGAAAGTACAAACACTCAGAAGCAATTATTTCCTACTGGAATTACTGCAACTACAGCCAAACACAGAAATTAATGTGCATCTGTGGATAATTCATATTTATCGAAATAAATCAGGCACCCTGAGTCTGAGAACAGACTTCCCACGAGGATCAATGGGGCACAAATAAATCCTAGCCCCCCCAACACACACACAAGTAACATAAAACTTGAGAACTATTACATAAAAAGACAACAATTTTAATATAAATGTCATACGTAATTTATGAAAAAGTCCTCGCTAAAAGCTGTATGCAAAGCTTAGGGAGGGGACAGAGGGAGGGCTACGTGAAAGACCGACAGGATTCTAGAAAGCAGGTGGGGACTGACGTGGCTCACGGGGGCAGCCACATCATGTTCTCTACAATACTAGTTGCATTTCCTCTTCCTTTCTGGTTGCTGATTAAATTTTGACTCTTTTCCTTTTGAAAAATACTTTGGTGTTTCCTTTCTTCACATCCTGGATTTACTTGTTCCTTTTTGTCACTACGAAGGTTTTTCCTGCTCCCTTTCACAAATGACTCCTAGACCTTCTCAACATCCCTTCAGATGGCCTCTTAACGTAATTACAGTTTATGGAAGAAGCCATGTGATGCCTGGGAGTAAGGGGGCAGGCAGGGAATGTGGATGAGACAAGACTGGCCGTGAGTTGGTCCCTGTGGAGCTGGGAAATGGGCACACAGGAGTTGATGGTACTATGTTTGAAATATTTCATCATGAAAAAAATTTTTTAAATAAAACCTCCATTACTGTTATACTGTGTGCCTTCTGACAATGATTTTCTGCTGATGGGCACAGACATTAGGCTGAAGTCAGAAGACATATGGTCTTTATTGGCTTGCTGGTAAATAAAACCTAATCCACAATTCCAAATAGCATTCTGAGATATCTCACCTAAAGACAGGTACAATGAGACCAGGCCCCTTTCTTTTTTGGAGGGTGGGGGGGGGAGAAAGAGAATGCACATGTGCACTGGGGAGGGGGGCAGAGAGTGAGGATCTTTTTTTTTTTTTTTTTTTTTTTAAAGATTTTATTTATTTGACAGAGAGAGACACAGCGAGAGCAGGAACACAAGCCGGGGGAGTGGGAGAGGGAGAAGCAGGCTTCCCGCTGAGCAGGGAGCCCAATGCGGGACTCGATCCCGGGACTCCGGGATCATGACCTGAGCCGAAGGCAGACGCTTAACGACTGAGCCACCCAGGCGCCCGAGAGTGAGGATCTTAAGCAGGGTCCACACCCAGCATGGAGCACGACACAGGGCTCGATCTCACGACCCTAAGATCATGACCTGAGCCAAAATCAAGAGTCCGACACTTAACCGACTGAGCTACCCTGGCAAGGCCAGGCCCCTTTCTAAATACTCTCCCTTATATTATCATGTCAACAGACAGCAACCATTTAGGTGACTATAGTTATTCTTATTTAACGTTTAGCTATAAGCTTCTTGATGGTCAAAGTAAAAAGAGAACTCACTATAGTGAGCAATACAATTCATATTCTAATAAAAGGAAGCACCAAATAGATTTTTTCCTGACATGAAATTCTAATGTCTAAATGAAGTTTTAAATTACAGTGCAAAGAACGCTAAACAGCATACTGGACAACGTCTTTAACGTGGCTTCACAGATGCAGTGTTCCTCACATGGCCAGTCCTTGAGTCAATTCTTCCTAAATACCAAAGGCTTTCTTTCACACTTGCATCAGTGAGGCAAAGTGAGTCTGCTGGGATCTACAGGACAGTCAGATACAAAGCTCTTAGATAGTGACTACCAACGTTAGAATCAGGGATACATCTGATTTCTTGAGTAAACAGAAATACATCTGTATTTCTTGAATAGACTTCTCTAGGGCTTTTGGCAGTGGCCTAACCTAAGTCAATTGAGAATTACACTTTCTGGTGGGGATCCATATTATAAATTACAGAAAGGGTCATATGCTTTGGATTTGGGCATATAGGTTTCAGGCTGACCTTCAAGTTATATACATATATGTATCATTCATATGGATTTGCATACTATTAAACTTTCTCACCATGACAATTAAAATGAAAAGCATCATGGATTAGTGGTCAGGACATACAAACCCCAGTTCTATTTTCATTCGTTTCTATAGCCTTGGATATGTAACTAACTTTTCTGAGTCTTGTTTCTTCACCTAAAAACTAGGTTATTTAATTAAATGTTTCAGTTACTTTGAGGTACTAATATGACATGCTTCTTGAATTCCTCTAATCTTCATGAATGTGAATCAATCTCAAGGTGCCATTTAGCCTATGAAATTTATCTCACCAGGATTATATCTGGATAATCGCCGTTGCTAGTTTCAACTTCAATCAAAGCCTGGCATTCCTGTACAAGGTTTTGACTCTGCTTCTTATTGATTTCCCAAGAAGAGGCCTATGGCAAGATATTAACAGAAAATATACAAGGGTTAGGAGCAATCACTGGTACACATTAAACCACATTTATTCAGCCTCTATTCAGTTCTGTACAGAAGCAAACTTCTGTAGGATAAACAGGAAATTCAATTTCTGATCTTTGCCCTCAAGAAGTATATGATTTAGATAAGCACTTGCAGAAGTTAAGTAACAATACACAACAATAAAATAAGAGTATCATAAGGCAAATTAGGTGTGAAATGAGTGCTTCAGACCATGGGCCTCACTAGTGAATCAAAGGGCTGGTAGTATTTTGCAAACGATCTCCATGAATTACTGCCCATACACTGAATAAATAACATCTCATATGGATATACACATCGCTCTTAAAATTTATGTAGATGTTGCTGTGAGGACATAAGATATACATTCATTTCAAAATATCTGTGATGGCTTTCTCTTACATAGTTCTTAATCAATAGATTCCAGGCATGCCTAGTATTACGTGAGATGTCTGTGTCATTTTTAAAAAAGATGTCCTCATACTTGAAAAGTTGGGAAACAGCGGTATGAAAAATGTATGATGCAGGCAAAGGTCTCCTTTGATTGGAATGGCTACCAGTAGACTCTCAGCTTCTCAGGAGCAAGAACTATGACAATCTCTGAATCCTCAGCCCCTGGCCCAACATAAATGCTTAGTATATGTTTGTTCAGTGGAATGAATTAACAAAGGACACTGAGAGAAAATTAAAGGGAATTAAAAGCTGCAGATGTAGGAAACAATAAGAATATTATTTTTACTGGGAGCCCTGCTTTCAGGAGATGGGGGGAAAGTTGTTGAGGATAAAGAAAGTGGAACCTTCTGAGAAACACAAGGGTGTGATAAAAACAATTCTCTAGGAAGAACAATTAATTAATTACCTGTGTTAATAAAGCTGAACTGTGGTACATTTAAGTTAAAACATTAGCTAATTCCCAGAGCCATTGTTTTGGGGTTTTTTTTGACTGTATATTTAAGAATTTTATTTATTTATTTTCTTTTTATTAACATATAATGTATTATTTGTTTCAGGGGTACAGGTCTGTGATTCATCAGTCTTACACAATTCACAGCATCCAGAGCCATTGTTTTCAAGCTTTGGGAGCACATTATAAGACTGACTCGGGCATATCTGCCTTCCTAATTCCATCTACTTAGGCTATGTTAAAATTAATGACACTTCCCGCACCTCCTCTGGTAGTGGTAATGCCCAGTGTGCTTACTGGACAGAATATTAGAAATTTACTGCAAATAATCCTCAAGTAATTGAAAGCTGTTTCAATTGCAGTTTAAAACTTGGTTAAATTCATTTTTCAAATGTTTGGGAATTCCAGAGTCTCCTGATCTATCTGCCCCAATTCTAGATTTTTGTACAGAACATCTTCTGAAGTGAAATTATCTTGTGTTTCCAAGAGTTGACATACAACCTGTCTCCATGTCTTCACCTTCCACCTGCTAGTCAGTCCATTCCAATCTGGTTTCTACCCCCTTCACTCCAACAAAAACAATAAAATTCTTCCTGAGATCATCCCTATTACCTCTAAGTCATCAAGTAAATGGACTTTTTTAGGCCTTTCAATAGAATTTAGCCTCTCTGACTAATTCTCCTTGAACTGACATTTCCCCCTCTTGGCTTTAATGAGGAAACAAGCGCCGGTTTGTCCTCTTCCTGCCCGGCCAGACCTTCACCATCACCGGGGCACCCTGACCCCGACAGCTAGCCATTAGATGGTAAAATCCCTCAGGCTTCTGTCCAGTCTTTCTTCTCTTCTTACCCTTACTCATCACTTGGCATGTCCTCTTTGAGGTCCCCCACAGGCCCAGCCACCTTCTAGGAGTCTCCATTTCAAAGAATGGAACCACCATCCAACCAGGCGCAAGAGCCAGAAATTCCGTAGTCCTTGCCATTTCCCTCTGCTTCACCTTCTATACCCAATACATCGCCAACACAGGTCAGTGTCTCCTCCTCAAGACAAACACACAAGTAACGAATGCACCCACTCCTCTCTGCTTGGCTGCCATCACCCCAATCCCATTGGCCAGTGTTTCCCCAGGAGACCACTGTTAACAGCCCCGACTGCTCCGCCTGCATTCACAGCAGGCTTCCATACTCAGTCAACAGTCTCTTCTAAAGGAAGATCTGATCACACCACTTCCTTTCCATGGTGTCCCACTGCTTTTAGGATAAATGCAAAACCCCTTGTCAAAGCCTATAGGACCTGCATGGTTCTGGGCACTCCCTACGCACCTCACACCATAGTCCCTTTCTATCTCTCTGCCCTGCCAGAGCTTCCTTGTCTTAAGGTACTCTGAATTTACCAGCATTCTTCTTTAGCACACGTCTGCATTGTCTGGAAACGCTCTTCCTCTCTTTTTACCCATTTAATTGGAATTCAATCCTAAAAAATTCAGTCGTCACTTTTTCAGGATTTTTCATCACTTTTTCCCATTCAGTCCTCCCAGGAAGGGTCAAATCCCCTATTATAAGTACTCATGCTACTAAGTCATTAAAAACTGCCACAGTAGCAGTTTACATTTGTCTAATTATTGGATTGTCTGTCTCTGTGGAAGTTTAATGCGAGTAGGGACTCTATGTGGGTTTGCTCACAGTTAAATCCCCCGTAGTTGGCTAGCATACTGAGTGGCACATAATAGATGATTTTATACACACACACACACACACACCCCACACTAAGTGAATCATTATAGTTAAAGTCTAAAATGTGTTATTTTAACACCTGGGCACACTTCAACTTCTCAATCACTTTTATGTTTTTAGAGCATACAACCTACTCATAAAATATGTCAACAAATCCCAAATCTTGAAATTGCCCAGTTAATGAGTGGAAATCAGGCTTAAAGGAGATAGGACTCTAAAATGATATAACTACCTTTTATATTAGATACATGCAGTACTTTAGACACAGCAAAGGTTAAATAAATATCTTCTGAATATATGAACTTTGACTTATAAGTCAAAGTAATTACGGCAAATAATTCTGTCGATTGTAGACAGTTTTTTTTCTATAGTCTTGAAGAAAGATTTAGGGCCCAAACTTCAAAATTACAGGGAACCGAACTTCAAATATTTTAAGAGAATGAGCTACCCAAAAATAGAATGAGAAAGGCTACCTTAGGAGGTAATAAGTTTTTGTCACTAAAGACTTTCTAGAAGAGTCTATACACCATTTGCCAAAGATTTTACAAAAGAACACGTGAGATATTTCTGCAGTGTAACAATTGTTCAGAATAATTCCTTTTGAAAGAACCATGCCTAAAATATCTTGTCTTCCACAATGCTTAACACAGTAACTTTACACAGGGCAAAGTTCTGTAGATATTTGCTGATCAAATTAGTTTACTGCTTTCAGAGCCTATGGCAATTTATTTGAATATTTTCTCTGGTGGCCCATCTCTACCCTTTAAGGGTAAATTTCATTTGGGGAAACAGTAAAAAGGCATTAGAAATCAAATTTGATGAACAAGGCAGATAAACTAGGCAATGCATTTCAGCTTATACAAGATTTTAAATGGTGGGGAGATACTGTCTGTTATCACCTACCACTGAATCTGGCACAGGGTAAATGATCACTGAACTGTAGGTTTTCTTATTATTATATGCTAAATCTGAGAGCAAGTTCTCAAAAAGGAATCAAATAAGAATAATATTGTAAGAATGAGAGTGCAGTGATTCTTTTAAAAGAAACAAACTCATTTGGAAATTGTGGGGTGGTACATTTGTTAAAATCAGTCTCACCACTTAACTGTATTAACAAAGATTATATCCCATTTTCCCTGAACCTCGACTACTGGGGTAAGTACCTATTGTAAAATTTGGCTAAGCATTTTTGCTATAATGTTGAATGCAAAATCCTCAAGATTACAGGCTAATCCTATATGAATATGTTTCTCTTAAATACAGATTTTAAATCCTTTTCCCATGCAGGCGTTCTTTGGGGCCCGTCAGTTGGTTGAGCATCACACACTGCACTGATGTGCTGATATTAACCTTCTGACGTTTCCCTCAAAAGAGAATAGAGAAGAAAAAATAGAAATTGGGACCTTGTCCTGGAAACTCAGATGACAATGAGCATGCTATAATTAGAGTGCTTTAAAAATGTGAAAATGAAGCAAAACCTTTGCCCAGTGCTATTTCCGGAATAAGTGAATGACTATACATTCTGTGGATAAGAAAAGAAAAACACCTGGGACCTCTGGGCTAGGCTGACATTTTCCGGCAGGGCGGCCAGACGTCTGTGCTGTTGAGGCTTCGCTTTCTTCCGTGGAGACTTCATAATTTTATCCTCTGCAATACACTCTACATCAGAGTCTGTCCCTTCTGGGTTTCTCTTCCAGCCTCTGTGGCTGACAGAAAGCTCAAAGGAGGCAAGAGATTCCTGCTTCAAGTTATCGCCCCTAAGCCTGACTTTCTGAGTTTTCGTATTTTCCTGGAATAACAAAGAACATGTTTTCATTTTTGGGGAGCCAGCTTGTTTATAATTATCATTTCCCTCAAAACCTTATGACGTTAGGCGATACTTATTACTAAAAAAACTTTAAAAAGGAGCAGTGTGGAAAATAGGCTTTAGCAAATATATCCCACTGTGATAGCTCATTCATGAGTTTGGTTCAGCAGAGGAGGCCTGAGCCAAGAAATCTTCTGATTCTGAGGATGCAGAAGACTACAGCCAGAACACAGTATGCTTCCTGACTTCCTCCCAACAGAGGTTTACTTACTTTTGGTTCCTATATGTCAATAACCGGGTGCATATATGTCAATAACCTGGCTAAAGGTTGGATGGGGTATATCAAGCCTATCATCTGCCCGTTAAGAAATAAGAATAACTAAAATTGCAGAGTTTTCCGTGTGTGTGCGCACACGTTCGTGTGTGATTGGTGTAACTGAAAAGCCCTAAAGGTCAAATAATATTCTCTCTAAAATTTAAATTTTAGATAATAACAGACATTGGAGGAATATAATAGGACATATAGGAAACACAAGAAACAATGTAGGAATTACATATACAACATATTTCTAGGCAAATATAAATCCATAGACTGAATCAGTCAATGTCTCTTTCTATATATATGATTACGTATATACATATACACATATATAACCATAGAAAATATGGAAAATACATTAAAATATTTAAAATGGTCAACATTATGTAATGTATGGTGACTAACATAATAAAATTTAAAAAAATAGAAATAAAATGGTCATTTCCAGAGTGTAAAACGAGTGATTTAAATTTTCTTATTTATCTCTTACTTTATTTTCTAAGTTTTTCCTAATAAACATGTATCACTCTAATAAGACAAAAAAATAATGGCAGTTAAAAATATGTGTCAGTGCTTCACTCTCTGAACCTCATTAACCATGGTGACATTTGGCCCTTGATAAAGTCTTACCCTTCATATGGGAAACGTGACACAAATGGCTAAATCCTACCTTAATTACTCACCTTAGATGCTGAAGTTTGGCAGGTAGTAGTGAATTCAGTGATCCTACTTGTTGGTATAAACTGAGGCTTTTATGGAAAAAAATCATTAGATAAATGTAAGTAAAAATAACTTTCAACTGGAATATTACAATAATCCAATAATCTTCATTTCTTAAAGGAGTTTCAAGGTTGCACACCCTCACTGGTAATTGTTTAAGGGGTCCGCTGTAGTTTAGATATACTGCAACAACGTTCTGATGAGTGGTGAGCGGGTAACATAAAAGAATGCCATGGTTTGTCAAAGCATTATAGATCAGATGTCTGATGAGCAATTTCAGAACTGCTGTATCAAACACGCCTCCACAGCCCCTGTCTGTTTTTTCTGGAGACCCTTTGTTCCCCACTTGCAGGTCCCAGCATCTGCAATGAATCGGGGCCGGAGCTTCAAGGGGCTCTCGAGGGTAGACTGGCCTCCGCGGTACGCCTAATACCTGGATGATGCTTCTGCGCACAGGCACAGCGAGAGAGAGAGGAAGCATTTGCTCTCCCTGGACAAGAAGTACCCTTTAAACTAATATTTTGATGTGATGATGTTCACGTTTAAAATGATGAGATGTTAATGAAGTACACCGAGAGAAGATAAAGAGTAATACAGGCCCTGCACCCCAGACTCAGGTTCATTCCCCTTGGGATGCGAGCCTGGTTAGGGGTCTGCTTGGACCTCCTTTATGGTAGTACACCTGATCATATTTACTGCGTCACAAGCACCCATGCCGTAACCAGCTCAGCGGCCAGATTCTCTAGGACATAAAATTTACTTTCCTCTTGTAAGTACCCTACCCCAAAAACTGGAAGTCCCAACTGATTAAGGGTTGGTTCTGCTCTCTGCTGAGAACTTTTCCAATGTGGATGGCCTGCATAGATTTTGAAATGGTGCCTTTTCCTCTGTTCTGAGACCCAAATGCCTCTTGGAACGTCCTATAAAATGCAGGTATCTTTCAAGACAACCTTTTCAAAACAATTATTTCGCTTCTATAGCTGCACCCGCCTTCAACCAGGATTTCCTAATGCATTCCCTCTCCTGACTAGTGACATCACCAAACACCCAGACACCAAAGCTAGGTTAGCTTTGGTCCAACATCACCCTCAACCCTCTCCACCTAATCAGTGATGAACGTGTGGGTTTCTCCACTTAAATTTCTTTTAAATTCAAGATTTTCCCTAGCCTCGTGTCACCATATTGTTTTAAGGTTTTTATCATCTCTTGATTGAACTATTTTCTATAATCTTATTTTTCTTGCTTTCTTCCCTTCCCCTGAACCCCCAAAGGAAAATTAATTTCTTTATCTTCTATAACCCCATAGCACTGTTCCTTTTTAGATGTTTATGCAGATAATATATTCACATGGAATACACATTTTTTTTAAAAGATTTTATTTATTTATTTGACAGAGAGAGTGAGAGTACACGCAGGGGGGAGTAGTAGAGGGAGAGAGAGAGAGAGAAGCAGGCCTCCTGCTAAGCAGGGAGCCCGACGCGGGGTTCGATCCCAGGACCCTGAGATCATGACCTGAGCCGAAGGCAGACACTTAAACCATCTGAGCCACCCAGGTGCCCCGGAATACACATTTTTAAAAGTATATTTTTAAAAGTCTCCTTACTACTCCATTCTTCATTTATCCAGTTCACATTCCACTGCTATTATTTTTCCGTTTATCTTTCCAGAGATACTGTTTTAATCTCATACAGAAGCATATATAAGTAAGTTTTTCCCACCTTTTTTGAGGTAGGGAAAAATGGTAGTATATTATACATGCAGTCTGCATCTTGCTTTTACACTAAGGATACATCCTAGAGATCTTTATTAGTACTTAAAAAAACTTCATTTCCTTTTACAGATGCATCATATTCTAATATATTGTTGTACAAAAATTTATTTAACCAGACCTGCTGATAAACATTTAGGTCTTCTCAATATTTTACTCTACAAAGTATTTTGTAATGACATGTAAAATAGGTAATTTTGTAAATAAGTAATTTTGTATTTGTGTATGTCTATATAATCAATTTCTAAAAGTGCAATTTCTGGTTCAAAAGGGATATGCATTTGTAATTTGGATAGACACTGTCACAGTCACATTGTCTCCATCAGGCTTTTTGGTGGTTCAGCATACAGTCATCCTTATGAATATTTCAAGAGCAGTGATAAAAAAGACATTCTCTATTTTGAGAGTAGAGAGTATATATCAATTATATATACATTATTATTATATATTATTGGCTGTTTAGATATTCCTAGGTTGAGGGCCAATTAAAGTTTCTTATTACCAGCATGATTGACTCTTTTTCCATGTATCATTTGTAGGTTTTTGCTTTATGGAACTCAACGTTAGCTGATATGAGAGATTCATAATGGATACGTCTTTATTATAAACTGAAGACTTTAGCCTAATTTAATTTAAAGCCCTTCCTTGCACATTTAATGTTTTTTCCCTTGAATTCCAAATTAATGTTAGGCTGGACCCCTATTTGATTTTTGTACATTTGTTTGAAATCACATGTTCAAGCTTTCTGAATTGCCATTTTAGATGGGTGTCTTCTGAACAGCACAGGATCAAGGTTTGCCTTGTGATGCTACCTCAAGTTCCTTGTTCTTTATTAAGGTAAGGTTTAGGCCATTTGCATTTATTGATACCATATATGTGGTTGGTATTAGCTGTCATATTATTTATTTTGTTTTTATAATTTCTCTTAAGTTTTTAATGATACAGTCCATTTTCTTTTGTTTTGTGTGGGTACCTCTTCTGATATTATACAGGGTTTTTCTTTTCCCCCGAGGGGCTACCATTACAATGATAATTTTATAAAACCCTTATTCTTAGTTCTTTCCATCTTTAGACAGTATCTATACGTTTCCTACTCTGGATGATGACAAAATTTTTCTCTACCTTCTTTTCTTCCACTGTCCAATATTTATTGGTATTCTCTTTCTCCATATTTACATCAGTACCAAAAGTATGCTTAAATTGCTTCAATGATACCTCTTGATCTCTTTATAGATGAGGCAAACACATTACCTTTCACCTTCTCTCATCCGTGACTTCTTTTTTTGTTAGTTGAATTATTTCTACGTTCCCAGGGAATTTATATTCAGTTTGGTACCTAAGGTTACATATGGTTTAGGCTATAGTTTAACTATAGTTATAGCCTATAGCCTATAGTTAAATATAGTCAATGCCTATTTCCAGTTTTTTTGCTGTAGAATTTTCAGGTATCTCTTGGCTGGCTGAAGTTTGATCTTGTTTTCCTCTAAAAGGGGTTTCTGGGTTTTTTTCCTGTTTTCAAAACTATTTGTTTGTAGGCTTTTTATTTGAGGGGTGTTGTGGTGAATATAAAATTCTTGGTTTATACCTCCTTTCCTTGAAGGTCTTAAAGTTCTTACTTTACTATCACCTGAGCAAAGTTTTCTGTAGAAAATTTGAAGCCAATCTGACTTTTTTTGTCTCTATAAGTGATTTGATCTTTATGCCTACTCATCAAAACATTTTACCTTTTTCTGTACAGTTGAGTAACTTTTCTAGTATATGTCTTATGGTTGACTATTCTTGGGATAGTTTATGCTAAACATGCAGTGTACTGTTTCAAATATGTAGCTTCAAGATTTTTTATTTTTAATTCAAAGTTTTCCTGATTTATAACTTTATTTTTTAAATTTTATTTTATTACGTTATGTTAGTCACCATACATCATTAGTTTTTGATGTAGTGATCCATGCTTCATTGTTTTCGTATAACACCCAGTGCTCCATACAGTACGTGCCCTCCTTAATACCCATCACTGGGCTAACCCATCCCCCCACCCCCTCCCCTCTAACACCCTCAGTTTGTTTCTCAGAGTCCATAGTCTCTCATGGTTCATCTCTCCCTCCGACTGCCCCACCTTCATTTTTCCCTTCCTTCTCCTAATGTCCTCCATGTTATTCCTTATGTTCCACAAATAAGTGCAACCATATGATAATTGACTTTCTCTGCTTGACTTATTTCACTTAGCATAATCTCCTCCAGTCCCATCCATGTTGATGTAAAAGTTGGGTATTCATCCTTTCTGATGGCTGAGTAATATTCCATTGTATATATGGACCATTTATCTTTAAAAATGTGTTCTTCCCTTACTTTTTCTTTCAATATTCCAATTATGCAAATACTGAATCTCCTTTTCCTACTTCTATTATCATTTTCTTTGTAATTATAAGAAGTCCTTCCTAATTTCTATTCATTTTATTTGCTTTTTATCCTCTATAGCAGGGGATAGATAGCAAACTTTTTCTGTGAAGATCTAGACAGCAAATATTTTAGACTTTGTAGACCACATACAGTCCCTGTTACATATTCTTCTTTTTTCAATTATCCAATAATGTAAAAATCATTTTTAGCTTAAGGGCCATACATGAATAGGTAGTGGGCTAGATTTGGTCAATGGGTAATAGCTGACTCCTGCTCTATATCCCCACTGGGTTTATCAGAGTGATAATCTGCCTTTGTATTCTTTCCAGTTGTATGATTTATTTTTTCTATTTCTTCCTTGAGTTCTACCAAATCATGTTTCATTTTCCTTGTCTCTTGCTGTTTCAACATCTCTTCCTAAGTTCTTATATTTCTTCTTTGAGGTCTTCCTTCATAAAAATAACATTGTTTTACTAAGTAAAAACTTGTTTCCGGATGTGTATGTAAAATTTCCTTCTGATCTGTGTCAACATTTCTTTTTTTACATTTCCAGCTGTACTGAGATATAATTGACATACAGTTCATTGCACATAACTCAAGTGTACAGTTTGATAAGATTTGACATGTATAAAGTCATCATAATAATCAAGATAATGACCATATTGATCATCCCCAAAAGTTTCCTTGTGCTCTTTTGCAATCCCTCTCTACACTCCTTCCTACCCCCTGATCTTTCTCTCAATATAGAGAGAATTTTCTAGAATTTCTAGAATTTTCTAGAATTTCATTTTCTAGAATTTTCTATTAAGTGGAATCATATAGTATGAAATTCTTTTCTGGTTTCTTTCACTAGGAAGAATTATTCTGAAATAAAACCATGTTGCTATGTCAATCAACAGTTCATTCCTTTCTATTGATGAGTAGTATTCCACTGATTAGCCAGACCATAATTTGTCCTTTCACTTATTAATGGTCATTTAGATGGCTTTCAGTTTTTGGCTATTATAAACAAAACTAATATGAGCATACAAGTTTTTTGTGTAGACGTATGCTTATGTTCATATGTGTATTTGCTTGGTGAAGTATCTGTTCAAATAATTGCCTATTTTTTAATTATGTTGTTTGTCTTCTGAGTTTCTAAAATTTTTTACATATTCTAGATACATGTCTAGTGTCAGATATTGTTTTTATAAACATTTTCTCCCAGTCAGTGGCTTGCCTTTTCAATTTCTTAATTGTGTACTTTGAAAAGCAAAAGTTTTTTAATTTTAAAGAAATCCAATTTTTCAAAACTTTTTTTAGAGCTGGTGCTTTTTGTATCATATTTAAGAAATCTTTGCCAAGCCCTAGGTCACTGAAATGTCTTCCTATATTTTATTCCAGAAGGTTTATAGTTTTAGCTTTTACATTTAAGCTTATAGTCCATTTCAAGATAATTTCAGTACTGAGGTAAGAGTCAAGGTTCATTATTTTGGGGGATATATGGCTATCCAAGTGTTTTGGTAACATTTGTTGAAAGGTTATTCTTCCTCTCATTGAAATGTATTGGTCTCTTTACTGAAAAACAACTGAATATATATGTGTGAGTCTATTTCTGGACTCTCTATTCCACTGCTCTCTATGTCTCTTTTTTACACCAATATCACACTGTCTTGATTACTGTAGGTTTATAATAAGTCTTGACATTAGGTAGTGTCGGTCCACCAACTGTTCTATTTCAATGTTATTTTGACTACTGTTGGCACTCTATACGAATTTTAGAATGTTGGCAATTTCTACCAAAAAAATCTTGCTTGAATTTTGACTGAGGTTGGGTTAAGTCTGTAGGCCAGTTGGGGAGAATGACATCTTAATAATATTGAATCTTCAAGCCCATGAACATAGGTTATCTCTCCGCTTACTCATTTCATGTAATTTTTTCAGCAATGTTTTATAGTTTCCAGTCTACAGGTCTTGTGTATTTTTTTGTTAAATTTGTCCCTAAGTATTTCACATATTCTTTTATTTTTTATTGACTATATTTCCTATAATATTTCACATCTTTTAATGCTATTGTAAATAGTATTTTTTTTAATTTTAGTTTTTAATTGTTTGCTGCAAGTATGTAGAAACAGTTGATTTATACATACTGATTTTGTACGCTTGCAACCTTGCTTAAGCTCATTTCACCAGTTTTAGTCACTTTTTTATAGATTCCATCTGATTTCCTACATGGACTGTCACAACTAAAAAGAAAAAGTTTACCTCTTCATTTGCAATCTGAATGTCTTTTATTTCTTTTTCGTTCTTTCTTGCACTGTCTAGAACTTCCCGTACAATGGTGAATTGGAGTGGTGAGAACAAACCTTGCTTAATTCCTGATCTTAGGAGAAGAGAATTTAGTCTCTCACTGTAAGTACAATTCTAGCTGTAAGTTTTTTATAGATTGCCCTTTATCACATTGAAACAATGTTCTTCTGCTCCTGATTGGATGTGAGTTTTTATCAGAAATGGATGTGGTTGATTTTTCTCATGTCATTTATATTTTACTGGATTTTTTTCTCTCTTTTCTTATGGAATCTTATTTTTATGTTATATATTTATATGGTACCTTGTTCATATTTTACTGGAATCTTTTTTTTTTCTTTTTGTAGGATACCTTTTTTAGCTGCTATGCTAGTTCATTTCTTAAACGTATAAGAGTTAGGTTTTCCAGGACTAGCTCTTTGTCAGTTTTCTATCAGAAGGGAGGATAGGATTCTAGGCAAGATTTTTTTTTTTCCCCACAAGCCAAACTTTTCTTCTCATCTCTCTTTACACACACACACACAGCTCTGCAAATATGACTTTTTGAGTACTTTCCTGTGCATTCCACATCACTTCTGTGAACCAGAGCAAGTCCAGTAGGGCTCCTGTTGCCTCCTGGCTAGAGCAGAGAGTGGTTATCACTTTTCCATCTCCAGAAGTTCCCTTCTTCACTAAGTGTATTTGTATTAATTCTTTAGATGTGCTATTGCTGGGCTGTTTCTTGCATTTCTCTCCCCTGCCTCCTGTGGAGTTCCTGCATTATATTGACAGCTTTGAGTGGCCCTGAGCAATATTTTAGTATATGTCCCTTGGTAGGATTGAAATTTGAGTTTACATTTTTGTTGTCTGTTTTCCTTGTTGTCCTTAGAAGACTTTCAGAAAAAGAATGGGAAAATGCTAAGTCTGGATAGCCACATTTATACCAGAAGTCTCCTATTAAAACAATTTTACCTCTCTTTATTATGGTATGTATCACACTTAGAGTTACATGTTAACATGTGTGTCTCTCTCAATAGACTATAAACCTCCAAACTCATTTTTTATCTGCGGTACCTAACACAATGTTTAGCACTTTACAGGTACTCAAGAAGACACTGATGATTGAAAGGATAAACAGATGTCCCCAGAGCCTATGGCTCATCTATTCCCCACAGTTGAAACACTGCCACATCTTTGAGATGCTTTGTATTAAATGCCAGTATATACTCTCCTCCAATGCTTGCATCACCCTCGGATGAGCTTTGTTCCTGATACAGCAAAATGGATTGAGCCTAGCCTAGTAACAATATATGATACAGTTCAATTATGTGGGTTTGCATCATTTTGGGTACCGGCTTAAAGATAAAGACTTTTGCTACATAGTTTTATTGTAATGACTTTTGACCTGCACTAATCACCCCACTAAACTAGAATTGTGGGTAAATAAAAAATTTATAAACTCCATAAACTTTCCTCTTCTGCATTAATTTCAGAATGGTGTTTCTACCGAACTTCACACATTATAGAAAAACACAGCAAAAATTAAAGTGACTCAACTACATTTTGAGCAGGAAAAAAACATCAATAATGATGGTCAAAGAAAACATTTTAAGGCAAGACAGAAGCCAATACCAGACACTGAGACGGCCTCCAGACGTCAGGAATAATGCCTCCGAATGAAGGCAAAATTCACTCATAATGAGAAGAACACCAGCAGTAGTTGGGGGAGGAGGCCTGCAATGACAACCGTACTGAATACATTTCCCCACATGGTTCCATACCCAGAAAGGTTCACTACAGTCAATGAATAATTTCACTATATCTACAGTTAAAGGTACACCCTCTCCTTAATCATATTGGATCTAAATCTTTGACCTCTCTGAGTCCTGTTCATCTTTCTCCTTAATTTCATCACATGCTTTCCTTCACCTTGTAACTCCAGGGATTGCCCAAGGTAAGTGAACTGACACCAGTCTTCCCATCTCTTAAACACTCTCCGGCTCTGCAGTCCTTTTACTTCCTTATAATTTACATTTCTTCTAATCCTCTCAGGATTATCAATGCTCTTCATAGCTATCGAAACTTGTATTCTCCCTCAGTTTTTGTCTTTTCTTTCACTTTATCACACCCCCTCTTGGCTTCCCTTGCATTCCCCATCCTGCCTGAGAAAAACAATTCATCACTTCAGCCGCACTCTGCCACACCCAACATGACAAACCCCAGCCTTAAATCCATCAGATCACTGATCAGTTTCCCTGTCCGCTCAGAAATTTCAGGCTGCTAAAACTTGCATAACTGAAAAAGGCATTGGTCTCATCCTCTCTGGATTTATTCTTTTACTTATCATTAGTTAGCTTCTGTGCCCCCTGACAAAGGTTGTTCCAAATCTTCACTATGCCCTGTACACAAAGCTTGCCTCTCACCATCAGTTGATGGCCCTGATTCTTCTTTAGAAGAAACAAAACTAGATTAATAGGTTTGTATGACTCCCCCCCCCGCCCCCCTCCCCCACTTACCTTCTCTCCCACAATCCCAGAGGGAAAAAATGCCCCTCCTCTTAACCTGAGTTAAACTCTCTAACTGGGTCCCAGTAATCCTTCCTTCCTGTCTTTGCTGGAATCTTTCTGTATCAGTCAGGCCTCATCTCTGCTGTGAAGTTTCCCCAATTTCACTGGCTCCCTTCTCCTAGTCCAGAAACACTGTCAAACCTCTCCCAGCCACAAATTTACCTCAACCCTACCACCTAACCCTCTAGTTACAAACTTACCTTTCTTTCTCCACTCCTTCAGTACAATTTAAAAGTAGCTTATTACTCATGGCTCCCACTTTACTTTCCATTGACCCCTCAACCCACCTAGCTTCCTCTAGGAAACTTATCTTGCTGATCTGAGCAATGGCCTTTACGTTATAAAAACCAGTGGGATCAAGACAATGAGAAGGTAAGGCACAGACTAGAAAAAAATATTTGCAAAAGAAACATCTGATAAAGGATGTTTATCCAAAATACACAAAATAAAAAAACCTCTTAAAATTCAGTAAGAAAACAATCAATCTGATTTAAAAATAAGCCAAAGATCTTAACAGACACATCACCAAAGAAGATACACAGATGGAAAATAAGTATATTAAAATATGCTCCACATCATAGGTCATCAGGGAAATGTAAGTTAAAACAATAATAAGACATAATAAATAAATAGCAATAATAAGATACCACTACATATCTGTTAGAATGGCCAAAATCCAAAATATTGACAACACCAAATGCTGGTAAAGATGTGGGGCAACAGGAACAATCATTCGCTGCTGGCAGAAAAGCAAATGGTACAGCCACTCTAGAAGACAGGTTGGCAGTTTCTCAGAAAGCTAAACATACTCTTACCATTTGAACAAGCAACAGCACTTCTTGGTATTTACCCAAAAGAGTTGAAAATATAGGCCCACACAAAATTCTGCACATGGATGTTTATAGCAGCTTTATCTATAACTGCCCAAACTTGGAAGTAACCAGGATCTACTTTGGTAGGTGAATGGATAAACTGGTATATCCAGACAATGAAATATTATTCAGTGATAGGAAGAAATGAGCTCTAAAGCCATGAAAAGATACGAGGAACCTTAATGCATATTACTAAGTGAAAGAAGCCAATCTGAACAGTCTACATGCTGTATGACTCCAACTATATAACATTCTAGAAGAGGCAAAACTATGGAGACAGTAAAAAGATCACAGGTTGCCAGGGGTTGAGTGGAAAAAGATGAACGGAGCACAGAGGAAGTATTTTTATGGCAATAAATATACTCTGCATGATACTATAATGATAGATATATGTCATCGTACATTTGTTCACAGCCATAAATTGTACACCAACAGTGACCCTAAGGGTCTACAGTCTTTGGGTAATTATGATGTGTCAAAGTAGGTTCATCAGTTATAACAAATGTACCACTCTGGTGAGGGATGCGAATAACAAGGGAGGCTATGCATGTGTGGGGCAGGGAATATATGAGAAATCTCTGTATCTTCCTTTCCATTTTGTTGTGAACCTAAAACTGCTCTAAAAGAAATAATAAAGTGTTAAAACAAAGTGGACTTAGTGCAATGCCCAGATCATAATAGACACAAAGGTAATACTTGCACACTTGATTTAATATCTAGCAGAATTAAATCAATCAGATCACTGGTCATTTTCCCTGTCCGCTCAGAAATCTCAGGCTGAGCTGCGGAAAGGGGGAAAGGGGAGAGACCAAAACAAAACACTATAAAGCAAGATTAGAAAGAAAGTTTTCTAAAGCACTGAGACAAAAAGTAGGGTATTTCAGTTTTATCTACTGAAATACCTTCTGTAGAAACAGGGATGACATATAATTAGTGAACTAAAATAAATTGGCCCATGTTAAGTGTACTAAATGAAGTTGACCTTAATGAAAAACGTTACCAGTTTCTCCAAAAGTGTTCCCTTCTTAATTAGAGACAGGTATTTCTACTGATAGATGCATTTCTACTAATGGATGAAGATTAGTCATGGAGCTGGCCTATATTTTTTTTAATATAGTTTTTTTAAAATCATGTATATGCTTTTTTTATTTGAAAAACACATTTTTACATCTTTAATTGCATATTTTGTAAAACAGAAATCTATGTAACTGTTGATATGCTTCGAATTCAGTCTCATTTACTCAAAGGGTAGTTTCCTAACAACAGCATGTTTTTTATCATCACCATCATCTTCAGACTTCAAAGAATCATCATCACCCTAGAAAGCTTGCTAATACCAGCATTCATTTTTCTAGGACACTTACAAACTCTCCCAGAAAGACTCTTAAATTTCTTTACATGATTGGGAAGTCCTGAAAATCACAGACTGAATCAGCAAAAGCTGCATCAGATGAAGTATCTCCAGCAGCAGAAAAGCTGAGGGATCCCCAAGCTGGGAGGATTTGTGGTACGTAAGAATCATCTGGGGAGCGAAGTAGAAATGCCAAAATGCCCAGGCTTCAGTCCCCAAGACTCTTGTTCAGGCAGTTCTGCAGATCCCAGGTAATCTGTGTTTTTACAAACCCGTGACATTCTCATTTAGATGACCCATGCATCATAGAGTCACTGCCCTGGAAGGCAGGGGGTTCTCCCTTCTAATTGTATCTGTGCTTTGTGATACTAGAGAGAAAATACTTCTATGCATCTATACCATTAGGGCTTTCTGAGCAAATTTTACTAAAACTTGAGACCTAGAATAGAAGAACCAACCTTGGAAATTGATTTATGACTAATCAGTAGTGAGAGAGCATCTGAAGACATTACCTCCAGAGAGATTTATGTCCTTGGAGGTATATGTTTACATTTTAAGGGAAGAATGGAATTTGAGACCATGAGGATATTGCCTGGTTTATAAAGCTGGAGAAGCTAGTCTTATCTCCCCCTAGAAAGATATATTTATATTCTAAAGAGTAAGAATAAGAATGCAGGATGCCTCCCAAAGAGCAAAGGGGTATGTGCGTATGGAGGGGAATAGGAAGGTGGCTGTCCTTCTCCTAGATAAACATCCAGATTCTTTTCTTTTCTTTTTCCTTTTTCTCAGAGTTCTTTACTAGTAGTACAAACTCGGGTATATATAGGACAACATCTGATCTGACTCATCTCATCCACTGCCTCAGGGATTCAAATTAGGACAAATGCGAATCAGCACAATTATTTGCTATAATTAAATAATAATTTCCTTTGCTCCAGAAACCCCATGTTTATATTCAGAATAAAATGAACAAATATAGATATTTAAAACTTAACGGCTTATAACAAACATGGTCAATATTCGCAGGTTCTAAAATTTCTATGGGTCTTTGTAAACATCTAGTTTAATCCCCTTCTTTTTATTATTTATTTATTTATTTGAGAGAGAGAGAGAGAGAGACAGAGAGACAGAGAGAGAGCAAGTGCCGAGGGTGGAGGGAAGAAGAGAGAGAATCCCAAGCAGGCTTCACGCTCAGCCCGGAGACTGACGCAGGGCTCCATCTCACAACCCTGAGATCATAATCTGTACCAAAATTAAGAGCTGGATGCTCAACTGACTGAGCCACCCATGTGCCCCTAATCCCCTTCTTTTTATTGGGCTCAGGGATACTAGGATCAAGCAGGCCTGAGGTCTGCTGCCCATAAACAAGAACTGGGACCTGCAGCTAAGGATCCTGACACCAGGCCAGTGCTGTTCACCATATTCAGCTGCCTCTACCATCCTTCAGAGTCCCCCTAAGCATCCTCCCTCCGTACCGCCTTCCAAAGAGATCACCGCCCTCCATATCTGCCTAATAGAGACAGAGCTCCTCAAAAAGAAAAATTATGATTGTTGCTAGCTATCAATTTCTCAATTTCTCCCACACTGAAGAGCTATCAATCTAAACTGAAAGTTAAGATATCAGAGTAGTTCAAAGAGCTTTGAAATAAGAATCAATCTCTCCTCTCCTGTTTATGTGACTTAAGCCAAGAGAGGGACATGGCTTAATAAAAGAGGGAGCGGTCTAGAGCCCGACTGTGTCAGAAGACTGTGTTCTACAGTTAACACCACTCTTGGCAAGTTACTTCTCTGGGCCTCAGTTTCCTCTTCTATGAACGAGGAATCATAAACATCATAGGACTGTATAGGGTTTCAGTGAGCTGGTACTCTTAAGGCTCCTGTAACAGTGGTACATTCCAAGCAGTACTGTCATTTAATCCTTCCATTCATCCTTCTCCTTTGACTCCTCACCTACAAGAGGGAAACAAACCATAAGAGACTCTTAACTGTAAAGAACAAACTGAGGGTTGATGGAGGAATGTGGGTGGAGGATGGGCCGAATGGATGATGGGGATTAATGAGGGTACTTGTTATGATGAGCATTGGGTGTTGTATGTAAGTGAAGAACCACTGAATTCTATTCCCAAAACCAATCTTGAACTGTATGTTAACTAACTAGAATTTAAATAAAAATCTGAGGGGCGCCTGCGCCTGCGTGGCTTAGTCGGTTAAGCATCTGCCTTTGGGCTCCTTGCTCAGCGGGAAGCCTGCTTCTCCCTCTGCTGCTCACCCTGCTTGTGCTCTCTCTGTCTCTGTCAAGTAAATAAATAAATAAAATCTTTAAAAAAATTAATTTAAAAAATTTGAAAAAGAAAAAAATTAATAACATCCTCATCTACAAAATACATACAGTTAATCACTCAGGGTAGTTTTTGAATTCACCAAATATACATGGTTATGGAAATTTCCGGGAAGAAACTGGAGAAGAGAAGGGAACTGGAAATATGAAAAATATGCAATTATCTTTAATACACAAAACCCTGTGGAGATCAAATGGCCCAGTATATGCAGAAACAAGTGGCAGATAAACCATGGAACAAATGAAGCTTTGGCTTCAAGACCCCTCCCCGACACAGGCCCCCGTCCAAGGCTCTGTCCCCAACTTCATACTTATGAATTTTGCAGTTTCTTTTTGGATGGACAAAACTGTACAAACTTCAAGGTCCAAAACATCTAGATCTGCCCTTGTTAAGAAACATTTTAAATAATACTTATTTTCAAATACCAGGAATTATTACTAATAGTCTTGGCGAGAATATCTCCCTGAGGATTCTCTGAATAAAGGAAAGGTGACTCTAGACCATTAGAAAGAAAAGGTCATGGGCAAATAACAGTTAAGTCTCTGTGTCTGGATTAGAGCCCTCAGGTCTGTCAAGAGACCGCCCCGTGTTAGAAAGCTGGGTCCGGGTGAGCAAGAGTGACTGAAGAAGTGGGGTTAAAGCGCTCGCTGGTCAAGGACAAGGTGGAAAATAGAGATTACGTTTGAACTTCACTCAAGCCTACAGGAATTAGGACAGAGGAAGGAACCAGACTCAAAGTAAGAATACGATCAGGTGGCAAAGGCTTAACAACGTTAAATCAAGAGGCACAAGATGTGGGGTTTGACTTCAAAATCAGAACAATCAGGAAGTACAGTTCCTTAAACTGAACTGAAAATGTGAAGCTGGGTCCTGAGTAAGAGGGGAGATGAGGTCTAACAAGATGAGACATGGAATTCGAGCTTCGAGGGGAAGACTCAGGAGCACCCGTGCTCAGTGGTGCTCAGTGGTGCTCAGGGGCACGGGCTCAGAGGCACAGCGTTCCTTTAGAAGGGACCAAGGAGTAGCCTGCTTTGGAAGGAAGCCAAATATCTGAACCTTACTCTGAGCACTCAGGAAACGGGCCCCGCGATGCTTCCAGGGTACCAGGCAGCCTCTGGTCATCCCTAAAGAGCATGCACACTAATGGAGAACTGGTTGTACATGCAGTTCAGGTGCCCAAGGAATTTTTATAGGGCAGAGATCTACTAGGTGTACTTGCATTGAAGCCCAAATTAGTATTCCCTCCAGTGAAAAGCATTTCAGACAACACACCTGAACTTCTCCTCCCTCCATCTCTGTGGATGTGAACAGGAATGACCGGCTGACATGCAGAGTGAGGGATGTACTGTGGCAAGACTGCTTGCCTCCATCAAAACTGCTTCTGTCCTTCTTGGAGGAAGGACGAGTTCCCTCTGGACTCCCATTCCTAGTGGCCCCCAGCACCTGCCCTGGGACCTGCGTGGGACACCTAGAAGCAGACAGCAATGGATGGAATCTCTCGGTCCCAACCTCCAGGGCAGAATAGGGTGACTTATGAAGCCAGGAAGAGGGACTGTCCTGAGGCCCTCACACCACACTGCTCCCTGCAGGCTTCTGTTCTGGGCTGTTCTGAGGCGCCTCTAACTACGGGCACTGTGCCGGTTTGTGCAGTAAGCCACGAACGAAGCTGTTCGGGCAGGGAGTGCGACATCAGCTCCTCAGGAGAGGACGAGTTAGAAAATAATCTGGACAAGCAATTCCAGTTAGGAAGGTGAGCATCTTCCGTGAGACATCTACTGCGCCCGACACTGAGCCAGGTGTGCAGGTGGGAGGTACAGGAGGAAAAGAACACCTGATATCCACCCTCAAGAAACTTCTAAAGTGCCACACAAGCAATTTGCTTCATGTCTCATTGGCTGTACTGTGAACACGGGGCCCACAAGTGTGAGTATACTACACATTAGCCCTTTTGGAAAAACAATGCATCACCGCAGAGAAATGGGATCTTTGTAGCAAGAGTAATAAAGTATTTCAACTACAGCGAAGGTAATAGCTTCTTGTTAGACAAGGGTCTTTAGGTATCATAAATTTTCGATCACGGCAGTTTATGTAAGAAGGCTGAAAAGTACTCCTGATGAATAAGTATATTTTCTAAGGCATCTGTCTCTGTGGTTTATACAGATTTGAAATCTCAGCATCCTACCCAATAATGACACATTTAAAAGATTAAATTCTAAATGGGAAAGTGCACAGTCTTCATTACACAGTTGTATTCAGATATGCCACTTCAATTTGAAAAACACAGCTAGAAGTTCAGGAAGCCTTCTCTGCTCTACATTTACTGCTAAAACAACCAATGTGGGAACTGTCAGATGGCACACTCTCCTTTTCTGTGTCCACATGAGCACTGCAAAAGAACCGAATGTTATTGCTGGAAACCCTTTTCCACAGGCACGATTACACAGGCCCTGCACTTGATGCAAAGACCAGGAACATGACAAATGAAATCCAAATACAGTCTCCACACTCCCATGCAAATGCCACACCTTATTCTGACCAAATATAAGAACACCTTGGGCTCTGATAATAGATGCAGAAGGTGTTAAGTCTAACCTTTGCAGAGTCAACCAATTCAGTCAAATGAAAAATATTTGTTTTTGTACCTATTTTGTGAGGAGTTCTGCATAAATCAAACTATGCCCTCAATCTTGCATTCACTGTTTGGTAAATACTTATTATGTGAAAGGCCTAGGTGTTTGGGGAATGGAAAGGTGAATAAAAATAGCCTCTTCTTTCTAAACATTTACAGTCTAAAATAGGAGACAGAACAGATACACAAGTAACTATCATACCAGTTAGAGAGTAAAACATGTTCTAAGAAAGATCCATTCAGGACAAAGAGAATCGGAAAGACGACGACATTTTCACAGGTAGGGAATGAGAAAAAACTTCATATAGGAATGACATTATTTTTGGATCTTGAAGAACGGGAAAAGAGAGAGAGGCCGCTCCAGACACAATGGAAGGAACAAAGGCACTCAGAACAGCAGGGCGAGGGAGAACACACCTAAAGAATAAGGCAAGGCTCAGGGAGATTCCTGCAGAGGGGAAGACACTACAGATGACCTTTGAACAACATACGGATTGGGGCCCCAACACTTGCAGAGCTGAAAATCTGCATACAACTTTTGACTCCCCCAAAACTTGACCATTAATAGCCTATCGTGGACCGGAAGACTTACTCGTAACAGTCAAATAAACATTTATTTTGTATGTTAGATTGATTACATACTGCATTCTTATAATAAAGTAAGCTAGAGAAAAGAAAATGTTATTAATAACATCGTAAGGTACTTTTACAATACTGTACTGTATTTATCGGGGGGAAAAAATCCACAGAAGTGGACCTGTGCAGTTCAAACCCGTGTTGTTCAAGGGTCCACTGCAATGCCAGAAAGGCAAATCGTAGCGGATTAGAGAGAGCCTAGACTGTAGGATAAGAAATATTAATCAGAAAAGATGAACCCAGAGAGACTCACAGGATACATGAGTGATACAGCACACACTGCATAAGCAGAGATTATATAAATATGTACCCATAACATTACTTCTGGAGAAATGGGTAAGAGAGTAGGCTTTATTCAGGGAATCACGTTATGATCTGTTTTATAATGACTAAGGGCTTTAAGTGGATTTAAAGTGGTACCAAAACACCCTGAGCGAGATGCACCTAAACTATGTGCCATGTGCATGATTATGACGCAGTCATCCTTGTCGTACAATAGAAGGTGGATGAGAATCTAAGTCGTGAGTTAAAACTGAGAAAAGGGCAAATTTGAGGACTGGAATGTTCCTGGAATGCAGAGAAATTGATTTTGTAACTCTACTCTATGGTTTTAAAATTATTGTTTAGGTTTACTGAAAAACAGAATAACAATTATCCAGGTAATGGGCCACTTAGTAGCTGAGCAGTCAAGAGTGACACAATGAAAATGAAAATGCTTCATCGTGTGGCCAGCAGGTGGCACTTGTCACTCGATATAGAAAACAGCAGGTCCTGAGGAATGAATTTGAAATGTGGAGCGAGGAACAGATTATTCATTCATCTCTTCAGAAAGGAGAAAGACTGGGGAATGGGCTGTTTCAGAAGCACAATTTATAGATAGGGTCTTGGGTTGCTTATCAATTACATCTTGAAATTGAGCTCTCCTATTAGGTTACCGAACTTCAGTATTTTCCTTAACAACTAGGTTTTGCAGTGTATCGGTCTGTTGCCTTTGTAAATGTTCTTAGGTCCTTTCTGTATTTATCCTTATGAGACTGTGAGCAGATCCGTGCAGAAATTAGACAAAAAGGAAACAAATTCCAACTTCACCATTTAAAAATGTGTGATTGATTCAAGTTATTTAACATCTTTGAACTTTACTTCCCTCTTTTGCTATAACTGATGCAACTGTTCTGTCTCGGGGATTACATAAGATACCATCTGTGGACATGACAGCTTTGGACCTACCTACCTCATTTTCTCCTAGAGGACCAGATCTAACCACTGAGATACCTCTTTCACCAGAACAGCTCCCTGACTCACTGCAAGCACTGTCTAACCAGGGCATCAGGTAGGTGGTGCTCCTAGAAGTTAGTCACTCGACACAGCAGTAGGGTGCGTGAGGGGTGGGAAAGAGGCTGCAGCTGCCGACTTCACGTACTACTACCATTATACTCTCTCTCCTACCATTATTCCGTCACTCCTGCTTGTCTGTAACACAAAGCCCAGAACCACAGAATCTAAGATCCAGAAAGGTCTTTGATGAACGTAGTCATTTCCCAGATCAGGATGCCTTCAGCCATGAAAGATGAAATACGAGAGAGTAAGAAATGGGATGTGCAGATTTAGGTCATTTTTATATTTGTTTCCCAGTCTAGTCAGTGGATAAGTAGGCACTGGCAGAGGGAGGCGGGAGAGAGAACCAGAGGGCAGACCGGAATTCCATGGCAAGCACCTTATTATTCCCGGATATTGGGAGAATGGGCACCACCAGTAGACACAGTGAATCATGGTCACACACTAGCCAGTTCCCGATTTTCCAGTGGTATCTACCCTGCACCCGATCATGTCTGCACGGTACCTACAGGGCACCAATGCCCTCCTTCTCTGGCTTTCCCAGCCCCGCCTGGGTTGTACTCCAACAGAGCTTCTTTTAAAGGGCAGTCAGGAAGAGAGTAAATTCACAATGAATACTGGATGGTTTTGAGTCTTGTTTCTGGCATCAGGCAGCTATCACCAAACTACAGTTTTTGAATACTTTCATGGGTTATTTTTGTGAAAGGGGGATTGAGGTCACCTTCCAGAGGTCTACTGGTCAATGATTAACATATTTTATAATGAGTTACACGGTCTTTGAAAGAGAGATGTCACACAGATGCTGAGTCTATTTTTTTAAAATACGTAAGTTTAGCATGTAATTTAAAGGATCGGCACCGTGAAGGAACAAGTCAATGCTGATCTCCAAGTCTTCTTTTATAATGTTTTTCTCACCTACAATGCCTGCCCTGTCATTTCTCCCAATTCCCCGAAATAGACTTCAAGACACAAGGTAAGTGCCACTTCTTCTGTGAAGCCGTTTTTTGACTAAAGCTGCCCTCACTCTCTCCATGTAATAAACAGCTCTGGTGGTTTCAGTTGTGATCAGACAGATACTGAACTAGTATCGCGTGGCGGTGGTCACTCATTTTCAAATAGCTGTTAGGCTTGGTCCACGAAAGGACTGTTTATTATCTGAATGCATGTTCTATTTATTGACCCAACAACTACTGAGTATCTACTGCTTGCCAGGCACTGTGATTTACATTGAACAAAACCAAGACTATCCCTGCACTCACAGAGCTCACACTGTGGTATGAGAGTGATTCCGTCTTCCCTGCAATGCTCAGCATGGGACAGACCCAAAGGCAAGTATGTGCTCAATGACCACCTTAAAATTAACTGATCGCCTATGGTTAGCGAACTCTAAACAAAGCTTTCCTTGATGACCACAGAATTAGGGTCAGTTAAGGGCACTGAGTACTGGGAGGTGAAGATGCTAGGATTACCTACCTTCACAAAAGGGGGCAAGGGAGGAGGGGGAGGATTCCTAGGTCCTTTGAACTGATGGGAGCTAGTCTCTAGGCAAGGACTGCTAAACTTCTTTGTTTACACGTCAAACAGACTGAATCTATAAACCTGGCTTATGAAAAACTCAACTACCAAGAAAGAAAGAATAAGCAGAACGGATGGCCCAAATAGGTTACCCCAACAGCTACCATCAAAATCTCTACCTTAGTAATGAATAGAACACCCAATACTAAACAAACAAAAAGGTAATCAGAAACTTTGTGATTGGCACTATTACCATCCAAGGGTCAGCTCTGACCTCCATAGGAAAGAAAAAAGCATTCAGAGACTGCAACAAAGACAGAGGCATTTCAGGAGACACTGTCTGCCTTCGCAAATCTACAGGGAGTGGCAAACAAGAAGCAAAAAAACAAATGAAGACATTCCACGTTGGAAAGATCTGACTTTACCTGCTTGTTTATTAAAGAAACTGCAGGCTGGGATACCCTTACTTCTGACCTCTGTTATCAAACCCACACTAGAGGCTCTAAGAACTATAGAAAGTTTCACCAAGGGAGGGGGGGAATGCTTAAGAGAATGTGTTTGCAAAGTGACTCTCAGTGTCTTCCCCAGAGACTCCAGACTAAAAACGAGGGTCAGGTTTCCTCGCCTGTAATCCCAAGTGGTGCTGACTTGCCTGGCAGATCCCTAGCAAAGTGGGAGAGGCAAAAAGAAATGAGATAGAAAAGAGAGTTGATCTAAAAGCACAGGAACACACATAATAACAATAAGGTATTAAGCCTGAGAATCTTTATCCCTGCTCCATAAGAGAATTTTCTATTCAAGTATTTTATTTCCTGACATTTACAGAGGAGTCAACACATTTGGACATATGCTGCTGACCTCCTCAAGTTCTATTTGAGGAAGCTGACAGGCTCTCCAATTCAAAACTGCTGAATTTGGGTATTAAATCTATAAAGTAAACAGAGATCTAATTACTTTATTAAAGAGATTAAAACAATATTTCTGCACACCACTTTTTCTTTCCCTTGAAATTGTCATGGTTACTTATATTTACTGATAGTTATGTTTTATTTATTGAATTTTCTTAACAATTAAGTGACACTGACTTTCTGTATTAATAGGCTAATATTTTTTAAAAGAACAACTCTTCACCTCAAAAATCCACCCTCAGGGAGGAAGCCCAATGAAATAAAAAGAGCCTAGCCTTTGGAAACATACCGACTCATGTCCCAGTCTTGACCGTGTCACCCATTCAAGGCTCTCTGTGCATCTGCAGGGTGGAAATAAATCGCCCTGTTTCTCTCATGCACTGTTGTGTAGAAGGGCTTAAATATGACAGGTAGCTTTTTTTTTTTTTTTAATTCTTCTCCCTTCCTGAGCCCCTGGGGCAGTTGTACTTGTCCTTAGGACAGTCCTTAGAGCCAAATTAAAAGAAAGTGATAAAAAAGGATGGAAAAAAGAAGCTACACAATTTACAGGGGTGAAGCACATTAGCTGATTCGCACACATAAAACCAACAGCTCTGGAGTTCAAGTAGCTTCTGGAAAGAGTAACAGCTCACCTGTGGCTGCGAGTCTGCCAGTCGACTGTGATACCTTTGGATTGCCTCTCGAAGTTGTTTCTCTTTCTCCGTTTTTGATGGTGACACCGAGCTCATGGTGCCCAGAGGGATGGAAGGCAGGCGTTCTGCCTGATGACAACTTCACAATCAACAGGAGACATCGTCAGGAAGAAATATAAAACTATTGTCTATAAAAGATGACTTACCTCTATAAAAAGATACTCTTTATGCCTTATATCCAAAACTTGAATACAAAGGAAGAGCAGTGTATTGATGACCTGAGGTTAACACATGACGTTAAATCTCCAGTTCGCGTGGAAAAGAGCTTAAGGGAAAATGTGGAGGATGGTATATTTACAAGAATGGGAGAATATATTCATTCTTTTATGACTGCTTCATTTATCCTGCGTGATCATGAAACGAGGCCTTTTGCAAAAACGCTTTAGATAATTGAAGCTTATCTCATTATTGCTAAACACTTTTTCCCCAAAAAATGTCAGGTAGGAATCTATAGGTCTCTGTAAAGGACACCAAATAATTCTGCTTCTGAAACACGTGGATCCACTGTGAAGGCTGAGTGTGAAGAGCAGGGACCCCTGGGATGGG